>NC_043004.1:48570930-48655930 GCF_006345805.1 Octopus sinensis | reverse complement strand
CCGTGCTTGTACTACAGTCATTTACAACTATCATGCAATATCAAGACAAGGAGACACAAATACACACACACACGCAAACACTTACACATAGAATGGGCTTCTTTCCGTTTCTATCTGCCAAATCCACTCACAAAGTTTTGGTTGGCACAGGGATACAGCAGAAGACACACTGTGGAACTGAACCTGGAATCATATGGTTGTAAAGCGAACTTCTTTAAACATACAATCATATATATATAATTTGAATCATATTTTGTATTATACACATACAAATGTATACCATCATCATCATCGTTTGAGGTCCACTTTCTACTGTCATAATTTAGACAGATTGGCATAATCAGTAACAGCCAAATCTTCTGCAAATTAAACTCCACCATCTTAAAACAGAAATAAATCATTGGACAATGCAGTTCCAGATGTTTGAAAACAAAGCAAGATATGATGGGAAGGTCATGGTAAGAATGCTGTTGATCATGGGTCTGGTCAATCTGCTAAACAACAACGACACCTTTACTACACAAAACTACTCCCATACTCTTTGTGTAGACATCTTTTTGCCATTATAATCTATCTGCATCATTTATGTGCCAATGAACAAGGTGATTTATCCTACCAGAAATAGCAACTAAATCATTCTTAAATCACACCCTAATGTCTTAGAAAAGAAGGACATTGGTTAACATATTCCTGGACATACTGTGACAAAATCAAAGATGGGTTCTTCACTCCTGGATTGTCTTTGACCATAGGTCTGACCAGAGTTTAAATAACTGCATCAAACTGCATCAGTTAATCTCATTGATGCTCCAAACATGCTTGTCCTTTTGCAGCTTCACCCCTGCTTTGAAATTCAACTTCATCTACTGTTATTGTCTCAGCTACTATCAACCATTTGATCACTGCCATATCAAAGCAGGTCATCTCATGACATCCTCTTACATAACAAACACAGTCCACTAAACTCTCCTGATACTTTAAGTTAGTTAATTGCACAGAGCTTCACCAATTCTGGCTTTCTTTGACTTCATCTTTTGAGTTGTTTGAGACAGATAATTGTGTCATTGCTATTAACTACTTGCAAAAATCCCCCACATTACGGAAATAATGCGTTCCTGGAAAAACTTGTCATAACATGAAATCCCATAACACAAAATTATTTTTCTGATTGATTTTCATGCTATAAAAGTGATAAAGAGTTTCTGACAAATTTTTTGAAAGGACAACAACAAAAAATAAGCAGCCTGACCACGATTCTGTATGAAAATAATTTCTAAATGTTCGTAGTACAATATGTATGCATAAAAACATTTGAAGGGGAATACATTAGGGAATAAATAAGAACTGTAATAGCATAATAGGGTACATCCTTAGCACAAAAGATATTGACTACTAAGTGAAGGATGGTGATGGTAGTGGTGGTGGAATGAGAGTTACTAGGAGGGCGAGGGACACTGTCTTCTGTCTCCTAGTTCAGCGTCATCAACATCAACTTATCAATAATTGTTTGATGTGTGTGGTGCATTGTCTCTTTGTACAGTTCAGTGTAGCAACTGAGTTCATTGTAAACTCATCATCCTTTAGCATCTGCCTTTCATGCTGGCATGGGTTGAATGGTGTGACAGGAGCTGGCCAGGCAGGAGCCTGCACCAGATTTCTGAGTTTGTTTTGGCAGGGTTTTTACAGCTGGACGCCTTTCCTAACACCAACCATCCAGCAGAGTGAACTGAGTGCTTTTCATGTGGCACAAGCACAGGCAAGGTCAGTTTTGGCAAGGTTTTTACAGCTGAATGCCCTTCCAAATGCCAACCACTTTGCAGTGTGGACTGGATGCTTTTTATGTGGCATCAGTGCTGGAAGGGCCACCAAGTAACTTACAAGGCAAAGATCCTTTTAGAGGGAAGGGGGCATAAGAGGAGGTGATCTTGTGCCAGATGATAAAAGGTTATAGTGAGAGAGACAGAAACAGGTGTCTTGCTGTAGAAGAGGTACAATGTTACCTGGCTGGGTGGGAGGAGAGATCAAGAATGAGGACAGAAAGAGGTGTGCTGCTATAAAGGAGATACATGGTTCCCCATCCCAAGAGAAGAGCGGGAGGAGAGAGAGAGAAGAAGACAGCAAGAGTACAAGAGAGAGCAAGAGAGAGATGGTGACAAAGTGCTGGTCATACTCACAAGGGACAAGGATTAAGATATAAATGGGATGGTTGAGTAAAAGAAGAGAGAGAGATGGTGGCAAGTGCCAGGTATACACTTGAGGTTTGAAGGTCACAATATAAATGGCAAGACATTGCCAAAGAACATCAGAAAAGAACTGTTTTGTGAGAACAAACCACTATTGTCTTATTCCTTTGGATGTAAGAATGAAAATGAGAAGATGAAGGAGTGAGATGGGAGGAATTACTGTATGATTAAAGTTAGTTGAAGAGTTACTGGGTTTATTGCTCTTTGCTCCTTGCACCTCTGACTTGAGCCATAAAAACTCCACACTCTGCTTAAACATATACTCACACACATACACCAGTGTACTGACATACCGCATATGTAGCTACAGACATTGCTATAATACTGATTCTATCATTGTTTTGCCAATTGATTATTCAAAAGTTGGTGGGTTGGTTGTATTGGTTTTGGTGTTGGTGATGGTGGAGGAATTGTTGGTGGTGCCAGTGGTCATATTGTTCATTTTACTTGTATTGCCATTACTGTTTAGTCTTGTGTTAATTGTTGTTGACTTAAGATCAAACACATTTCAATCAACATTTAAAATGCGCTAAAGTAACACATTCTCTCATGTAATTGATTTATATTTTATGTGGAGTTACTTATCTTGCTCATACTATTGTTGTTGTTGTTACTGTTCATTAAGGAGATGGTGGGTTGATAGTGGTGGTGTTGTATTGGTTTTTGGTACTGATGCTGATTGTATTGGTGCTGATGATAATATTGGTGAAGGTTTATCTAGACAGACAGACAAATGGATAGTTGCTCATTGTGACCTAAGGAAATATACACAAACATGCACAAATATTCTCAGTGAAAAATCCAATCTCACATTCCATAAATATTGATAGAGATGCATACATAAACACTTGCCTATACACACACAAAATGATATATATATATATACATACACACACTCACACACACACATATATATATATATATATATATATATATATATATACACATATATATATCCATTATATAATACATATGTTTGTATCATGATTATAGTTTTACAAATTTTTAACTACTTTGATGTTAGCTGAAACATGAAGTAACAGCCTTTTGGCTAAGAACAAAGTGTAGTTTTTAAATTCTTAAAAACCATTTAACTTTCCATAAGAGCAAAATTACAGACCATACCCTGAAATTAGTAGTCATAATTTACAATTTCTGTAAGCACAAATTCCTGTTACTTGAGACAGCCATAATGTGGCAGATGCTGGTAGTTACCTCCTTCTAAAATATTTGATACATCCAAAGGTCACAACACCCAAGTGATTTACATACAACTTCAGCACGGCAGCTCTATAACATCTGCAAGGAGCTTACATCACTTTGAGGAAGTTTATAACACATGGATAAGTTTGCAAAACTTGGAAGAAGCCTAAAATACATGGGGAAATGGTTTTGTCAATGACTAGATGTTTGATACCATAGTTACATGTTTTCATAACAAATTTGCCTGTTTGATGGCACATTTACGTGTTCGTTAAGTAAAAGGAAAATATTCATATAAACCCTTTGATACTAACTGTTATGGGAGAACCCTGAACCCCCCCCCCTACATGACTGAAGGTGGACTAATTGATTACAACAAATAAGAACTGAGTGAACTGTCAAGAGAGTAGTTGATGGTGTTAATTTACCTGTGTTGGCTTACCATGTTGGTTCGACGTGTGTTGGTTGAACAGTCGGTAGTTGAACAGTGAATACTGAGTATCGTACCTATGTTCAAATAGTACGGAGTGCGTTCTATGTTATCACATATTTCTGTGATAGGTTATATTTTAGATAACCACAACCAACTATTTATTTGTGTAATACCATTTTACACCGGACATGTATACCCACATCATAACACTAATCCATTAAACACCACTTCTGGATCTATGATGCAAACTTCCCATCTTAAAGTGTTCTAAATTAAAACTTTCACTCAAGGCATCATGTTCATTTATGTTCGAGACATCATCTTAATAATGATGAAATTATTTTACTAAATTGTACATTATTTTCAAAATAAATTGAAATAAAGACATTGTACTTCAACAGCAATATGCTAACAAAAGGGTTAAATATTGTATAGGATTGCAACAAACTCTGTTCTTGATTTCCAGTTTTTGCAAACCTTTTATTTATATCTGGACAAGCCAGTAAATTTCACATGCCACAGAACAATGAGCTGTGAAGAACAGGCTCCTATATTTGTTGCTTAAAGCTAGGTCTACTCTAATTGAGCAGACCTATTGTCATAGACATGTAACAAGATGAGAGTTCAGGAACACTGGAGGGGTGTCTGGTCTTATCTTGTTACATACAAGTCAAAGAAAAGGAACCAAAAATCTGGCAATAACAATAAATAGTACTTTATTCTTCGGGTTCACTGGTAAAATATATACATATATATTTCTTATGGGTGAACCGGCAGCCAAGTCCACGGGACTGTTTACAAATGTTCACTAGGGTGAGCCAAGAGGATACTGTGTTCGTTCCCGCTTCGAAGAGAGAGCTTCTCTGTGCGTAGGGTTTTCCCTGAGAGAAGTCTTAGCCACGTCTGCTCGTTAGCGCTGCTCTTCCAAAAAGACCGATTTAGCGGTTACGCTTCCAGGTTGCAGTTCCTGCGCATGCACATGAGGGAACTTCCGGCGGCCTACAGGAAGTAATCCAATTCTGCGCATGTGCGCTGAAACTTCCACAGTAGCGTCACTACAGACATTTTCAAATATGACCATATCACCCAACTGATGTATAACTACATTATCCTACATGTCCTTCCCTTTTCATGATAGTTGAGATTTCATGCAAGAGAAAATTCATTGCAATTTCTTGACAGGTGTACTGACCACATGGAAATTCATCCACAGATTTAATGAAATTAGTAAATTCCAGTATGTTGTGGGTCTCAGAATGTTGATGGCCATAGACAAACATGCTATCAAGGGGAGAAAAATCACCTCTTATCCATTAAACTCATTGAAACTGGAGCTGAGAATTAGACTGAATTAACCTCCGGGGGCTTTAGAGAGATTTACCTTGACATTAAATGAGACTATCAGCTTCATGGTTGACATGAGTATTATACATACAATTCCTTATAGTGTTGGCTACTTTACTATTTACACATTAGACTATAAGGACAACTACATTTCTATTTCCATAATTGATAATATAGTTGACAACATGATTATTTATATCATTACTTACAGGGTCAAGCACATTAGTATTTATACCATAAATTATTATGTCAGTTACATTACTATTTATATCATTGCTTTATAGTGTCAGTTACATTGCTATTTATACAATAGACTATACTATCAGTTACATTACTATTTATATTATAGACTGTAATTTCAGCTACATTACTATTTATATCATAGGCTACAGTGTCAGCTACATTACTATAGAGTTACCTATATTACTATTTATATCATAGACTATACTGTCAGTTACATTACTATTACAGACTATAGTGTCAGTTACATTACTAATACAGACTATAGTATCAGTTACATTACTATTACAGACTATAGTGGTCAGCTACGTTTCTATTTATATGACATACTATAGAGTCAGCTACATTACTATTTATATTGAGGACGATAGAGTTAACTACATTACAGTGTATATCACAGAGTGTTAGAGTCAGCCAGATTACTATTTATATCATTGACTATAGGGTCAGCTAGCTTATTATTTATATCATTACCTATAGTGTTAGCAACAATACCATTTACATCACTGACTATAGCATCAGCTACACCATTATCACTTTACATTTATTTTTGGTGGATTGATAAGACTTAGTTGTAATGATCTGAAATGAGCCAGTGAGTGTGTTGTTGGTGCAATGACCCTCCCAAGATAGAACAAAAAATAATGTGATGGATGTCAATCACAAATGATAGATGAGTGGCCTCGTGGGTGGGGAGTAGTTGGAGAGAAAGAGAGTAGTTAGAAGCTGCACAGAAGGATAATGTTAAGAGAGAGGGGTATCAATAAAATCAATAAAGAGTTGATCTGAAGAAGAGTAGTGAAAGACAGCAAATGTTAGTTGGCAGGGGAGAGAGGGAGAGGGGAGAGAGAGAGGGCGAGAGAGAGAGAGAGAGAGAGAGAGAGAGAGAGAGCAAGAGAAAAGGCAAGGTGTATCAAGTTCTATCAGATCTGATGCAACCTGCATTACTCAGGCATCATGATGAGTGAGAGTTAACGAGGTTTGCTAGTGAGAAAGAGAAGGCATGTGACAGATGCCAACATAGAGACAAGGAACGCTGAATGATGTTAGTTGATTAGAGAGAATGGTGGATTTCAGAAAAGTAGGGATGTGAGGATTAGGGAGTGTGGGCAAACAGTATATAGGGTAGGAATATATAGTATATAGGCGGCGAGCTGGTAGAAACGTTAGCACGCCGGGCGAAATGCCTAGCGGTATTTCGTCTGCCGTTACGTTCTGAGTTCAAATTCCGCCGAGGTCGACTTTGCCTTTCATCCTTTTGGGGTCGATAAATTAAGTACCAGTTACACACTGGGGTTGATGTAATCGACTTAATACCTATGTCTGTCCTTGTTTGTCCTCTCTATGTTTAGCCCCTTGTGGGTAATAAAGAAATAAGTACATAGGGTAGGAAGACAAGTGTATCAGGTACAAAAAGATCTGCTGCAGTAATCAATTACTCAAGCATTGTGATTTAAAAGAAGAGAGGAGTCATGAAAAATGGGTGGTAGAAGGGGGAAGGAAATGAGCACGGGCAGATCTACATTACTACTTATACCTTTAATCCAAGCAATCACCCACCTGAGGCAGCAAGTTGGCAGAATTGTTAGCACATCAGACAAAATGCTTTGTGGCATTTCTTCCAGTTCTTTACATTCTGAGTTCAGGATCAATTTTGCCTTTTGTTCTTTCAAGATCAATAAAATAGCATACCAGTTAAATACTGGGAGTGATGTGATTGATTTATTCCTCCCGTAATAGACTGCTGACCTTGTATCAAAATTTGAAACAGTTTATGAATTTAACTGGAGTAGTAACTAATTAGTAGTTTAGTAGGTTAGGGGGTCTCCGAAAGGGGTCTCAGGGAGTTGCGTCCCTGCCTTCCTGAGCTAGTTTTCCACCACATTTCTTAAAAATCATGGCAGAGTCCTTGGTCTCGGGACCACTCATGTCTAGAAACTGAGGTTGGGTATAAGGAAGGGCATGCTCCCTGTAGAAAATTTAGCTCCAAAAAAGCCGCATGATAGCAAGGAAGAATGGGCACCAACCAGCTCAAAGGCTGGAGTGGGCTGCACCTACCTGCTTCAGATGCTATGGCATTAAGGTTGATCTGGCCACCCCTGTTAACAGGTACAAAACCCAGATTTAAAATACTGTATGATGATGATGACGATACTGCATTATTAATTACTTACATCTTCATCATTATTTTTATGTTCACTTTTAATGTTTGCATGGTTCAGGTGGAATTCAGTGGAGCAGATTTTCTACAACTGGATACCCTTCCTGTCACCAACCCTCACCTGTTTTCAAGCAAGGTAGTACTTCCCTGTGGTTGAACATGCCTCCACAGAAGACCGAAAATGAAGGGCATCACTTGTATGACAATGACACATGTTTACAACTTTTATTTAATCTCAAGACAATGAGATACAAATGCATACACATACATGCCAAACTACATGCACACACAAGTACACAACACACACACACACACATACACACACATGCACGCACACACACAAACATGCATATACGATGGGCTTCTTTCAATTTCTGTCAACTAAATTCATTCACATGACTTTGGCCAACCCGGGGTCTTAGTAGAAGACACTAAGGTACCAATGAGTAGAATTGAACCTGAAACTACATGATGGGGAAGTAAACTTCTTCACCATACAACCATGCCTGCACCTATACATGTTTGGCAATGATGACTCCTACATTATTATGTACAGGTTTGATAGAAAATATAGCTACATGGTTGATGAATACTTGTTTGATGATGACACTAGTTACATGTTTGATAAAGTAGTCAGCTACATGTTAAGCAAAAAGTTAACTACATATTTTGGAAAGTAAGTCAGCTAGCAGTATTTTTGGTGACCAAGTCAGCCACATGTTTGACAATACTATCAGTTATATTCTGATGATAGATAAAAAAAAAAAAAAGACACAACAACAATATGACATGTCAAAGTATATTTTGACTTGGTAATTGTAAAAACATCAAAACAGAAACTGAGAAGATAACAAGAATTAGATTTAAAAGTGATAAAAATAATAATGAAGAAAGCATAACAGAGAGGGAAGAATCAATTTAAGATGAGAGAGAGGGGGAGAGAGAGAGAGAGAGGGGGAGAGAGAGAGAGAGAGAGGGGGAGAGAGAGAGAGAGAGAGGGGGGAGAGAGAGAGAGAGAGGGAGGAGGAGAGAGTTTTATGGTTCTATTTTTGTTCATGTGATGCCAAACAAAAAGAATCATTATTTTTGTGAAAAACAATGATGGAAAAAATATTTTTGTGAAAGTTTCTATTTTTGGAGATAGTGAACAAATATTGAATGATTGTGAAGAAGATTACGATGTTTGGACAGTTTGTTATGAAGATGGATTGTGTGTGATAGGTAAGGAAGGGGTTGACAATGTAGATTTATAAAGAGCACCCCAACAGAATGAGCTAATTCCATATTTCTCTCAGATCAATTATGGTCACAACCGTTTGACATTTCCAAATTAATAATTTCAACCCTATATCTTATACTCTATATTTCAGCCATTCAATTCTCCCACCATCTTCAGGTGCTTTATTTCTATACATATGTGTATACACACACACACACACACACATGCACACGCACACTCACACACAATAAAAAGCACATGCTAAGGCATTGTTATTAAGAAGCTAGCTTTGTAGCCATGGTATCAGCTTCAGTCTCAAAGCATGGCTCCCTGGGTACGTATCTTTTCTTACAGTCCCAGGATGGTCAATACTTTGAGTGTGAATGGAAACTGATGGAAACTGCATGAAGCCTACTGTAATATATGTAAATACATATCACCGTGACCGACCAGGCTATCAGATGCTGCTACACATCACTGGTCACAATGCGTTTCGCGTTGTTTTAGCCTTCAAATGACGCCACCCCGCTGGCTAAGCGAGCAGGCCAACAGAAGAAAGAATGAGAGAAAGTTGTGGTGAAAGAGTACAGCAGGGATCGCCACCACCTCCTTCCGGAGCCACGTGGAGCTTTAGGTGTTTTCGCTCAATAAACACTCACAACGCCCAGTCTGGGAATCGAAACCGTGATCCTACAACCGCGAGTCCGCTGCCCTAACCACTGGGCCATTGCGCCTCCACCTGTAAATATATATATATATATATATATATACACACACACACATGTGCCAACCCATGCTAGCATGAAAAACAGATTAAATGATGATGATGACGATGATGATGATAATGATGACATACACACACACATAGATTTATCTTTTGTGTTGCACTTAGAGGCAATGCATGCTTCCAGAATTTCTGACTCAAGTCAAATAGAACAAACTAATTCAAATCCTTATTCTACGAAGTGGTATCAAAAATGATCTCAGACAAGTTATGTTTAATAAAAAGTAACTTATTTGTCTAAGTTTTAACATCATCTCCTTCGAAATAGTCACAATGCACAATGATACACTGGTCCCAGCATTTCTTCCACTTTTGGAATCTGGTATGAAAGTTGTTTTCCATAAGTGAGTCAAGGACCTTCTGCAATTCAGCCAAGATCTCCACAATGGTGGCCCTTTGAGCAGCAATTTCATCTTGGGGAAGAGATGGAAGTCCGCAGGTGTTAAATATGATAAATAGGGTTGGTGCAGAAGTGATACCATGTTGTTTTTGGTAACAAATTCATGAATGTGGAGAGCTTGGTGACAGGGTGCATTGCTTTCATGAAGAATCCAATTCTTCACTCTCCACAGATTTGGTCGCTTTCACTAAATGTCCTCCCCCAAACACTTACAATGCTGCAATAGTACTTTTGATTGATGGTCTGTCCCTGGGGAATGAATTCTTGATGCACAAAATCACATTTCCAGGAGAGACACTTGAGGCAGGTCTTCCAGGGTTTTCTTCAACATTTGAAGTACCTGTGCCAGTCAAAACATTGCATACAACCCATTGCTTTATCTCCGTAAGCTTGTTGAAGTATGCTCAATATCTCTGTAGGAGACTTCCCAAGTTTAAAGCAAAATTTTACATTGACTTTTTGTTGCTGTCCTGTCTGTAGAAGAAAATCACCATATTTTCTTCTATAACATATTTTCTTCCAGAACGCAGAGTTACATAATCAGGCTGTAACACTAACACTCAATTGAACTCCTAATGAGAAACCAATTAGTAAGATGGCCATAATGGACATATAGTACTGTACACTTTGATTAATATACCCACTCTATTGACAAATATACATTTGCCTATTTTCTCATTTATGGATTCCTAGACTACTATATATAGCCAACACCAGCTAACAAACATTACATAGGGATGTTCCTAGAGAAAAGCATTGTCTTCATAAAATAGATGAGATGGAAGGCCTTCTTCACTTGCTACCTAAGAAGCTTAACACAAGGATGCACCTTGAGAAATCATCAACCTCATAAGGTGCATGAGATGAAAGAGAAAAACAAAAGTTATATGCTATACCCAAAATATACTGCTAGACAGTATAAATTTATAAATGCTCTACTTCTCATATTGAATGTACTTTTCTTTTGACTTATTGACTTAAACACTCATTCATATATGTATGTGTGTGTTAAAAAAATCTTAAACTAATACTACTTTTATTGCACTTAATGAATATTTTTTCCACTTGCCAGCTAATTGCAACATCAGTGACTTTTCAACCACTGTTTTACAATATCAATAACAGCTGATTTTCATTTAGCATGCTGTTTGTTACCAATGGATACTTGCAACTGATGAAGCTCAAAGAGGCAGAAATACACATTTCACTATGCCATCATGGTTGCTGGATGGTGTTCGTTTGCTACTGATATATTTTCATGATTTTGGACATTATACATCTTTAAGAGGTACTACAAAAAGATAAATACCTCATTAATTAGGCTTTCACTGATATATTGTTGTCTTACCATTTTTATCAATCATCATCATCATCATCATCATCCTCATTTAACGTCCGCTTTCCATGCTAGCATGGGTTGGACGGTTCAACTGGAGTCTGGGGAGCCCGAAGGCTGCACCAGGCCAGTCAGATCTGGCAGTGTTTCTACAGCTGGATGCCCTTCCTAACGCCAACCACTCCGAGAGTGTAGTGGGTGATTTTATGTGCCACCGACACAGGTGCCAGACGAGGCTGGCGAACGGCCACGCTCGGATGGTGTTTTTTTTTATGTGCCACCGACACAGGTGCCAGACGAGGCTGGCAGACGGCCACGCTCGGATGGTGTTTTTATGTGCCACCGACACAAGTGCCAGATGAGGCTGGCGAACGGCCACGATCGGATGGTGTTTGTTACGTGCCCACAGCACGGAGGCCAGTCGATGCGGTACTGGCTACGGTCACGTTCGGATGGTTTTCTTGTGTGCCACCGGCACTGGTACCACAAAGATACAAATTCCATTGATGTTCATCTATTTTGATTTGGTTTGATTTTCACTTGCCTCAACAGGTCTTCACAACTGTCACACACTTGCCTCAACAGGTCTTCACAAGTGTCACATACTTGCCTCAACAGGTCTTCACAAGTGTCATAAGAAGGAAGGTATGCACAGGTAGACTGACTACGTCCCAGGTAGGGGCCACGGGTTATGGCCTGACTAGTCTTGCCGGGTCTTTGGATGGTATTTTTATGTGCCACCAACACAGGTGCCAGATGAGGCTGGCGAACGGCCACGATCGGATGGTGTTTGTTACGTGCCCACAGCACGGAGGCCAGTCGATGTGGTACTGGCTACCGCCACATTTGGATGGTTTTCTTGTGTGCCACCGGCATTGGTACCACAAAGATACAAATTCCATTGATGTTCATCTATTTTGATTTGTTTTGATTATATATATATATATATATATGTATATGCATATATTATATATATATATATACACACACATACATATACACAGTATATGTGTGTATATATATATATATATATATATATATATATACATATGATGAATGAGCAAACACAGTATATATATACACACACACATAGGTATATAAACAAATAACTACAGATAGATAGTGGTTCATTGACTACAGCTGTTTCAGATACTCTTTTTTTTTTCTTTTACTTGTTTCAGTCATTTGACTGCGGCCATGCTGGAGCACCGCCTTTAGTCGACCAAATCGACCCCAGGACTTATTCTTTGTAAGTCCAGTACTTATTCTATCGGTCTCTTTTGCCGAACCGCTAAGTGACGGGGATGTAAACACACAAGCATTGGTTGTCAAGCAATACTAGGGGGACAAACACAGACACACAAACATATACACACACACTTATATATATATACATATATACGACAGGCTTCTTTCAGTTTCCGTCTACCAAATCCACTCACAAGGCATTGGTCGGCCCGGGGCTATAGCAGAAGATACTTGCCCAAGATGCCACGCAGTGGGACTGAACCCGGAACCATGTGGTTGTTTAGCAAGCTACTTACCACACAGCCACTACTGCGCCTACTATGTGATTTTTTTATTATTTATGAATAGAGTTATTACATCATGTGGAAAAAAAAACATTTTCTTCAGGTGAATAATATGCATGAATAAAACATAAAAAAAAAAACACTGCACAAATCCAAGCAATGCGCCATTTCTTGATTCCCTGGTGAATTTTGGCCAGAGAATGGAATACAAATCTGTCTTTACTCCAGTATGTACATATATATGTTCTGATTTTGTTTTGTTCATAATAGTGATTTCACTGACCCAATCTTGGTGCTTTACTATTTAAGGACCTAATTCACTTGAATCCTGAACTTGTATATCATCATCATCATCATCATTTAACGTCCGCTTTCCACGCTAGCATGGGTTGGACGGTTCAACTGGGGTCTGGGGAGCCCGAAAGCTGCACCAGTCCAGTCAGATCTGGCAGTGTTTCTACAGCTGGATGCCCTTCCTAACGCCAACCACTCCGAGAGTGTAGTGGGTGATTTTATGTGCCACCGACACAGGTGCCAGACGAGGCTGGCAAACGGCCACGCTCGGATGGTGTTTTTTATGTGCCACCGACACAGGTGCCAGACGAGGCTGGCAGACGGCCACGCTCGGATGGTGTTTTTTATGTGCCACCGACACAGTGCCAGACGAGGCTGGCAGACGGCCACGCTCGGATGGTGTTTTTATGTGCCACCGACACAGGTGCCAGACGAGGCTGGCAGACGGCCACGCTCGGATGGTGTTTTTATATATTTATGTACCTCACTTTATGAGATCTCAGGTTTATGAATTTTATTTTTCAAGCACAAGATCCAAATTTTGAATGAAGTGCAAAAGTTTCTACTATCATAACGAATGCTTCTGCGTGTTACCGAGAAATTTATAAAGAGTGGCATTTGCGTCTACAAGTGATGGTGTGCATGAGTCCAGTGCGAGTGAAAGGGATTCGAAAATGATTATAATAATAATATTGCAGCGTGGGAGGTGTTTATAAGCCATTTAAGAAACACAGAAAACACACACGAAGCTTTGTCAGTGAACAGGTCGCGGTCTCAAAGAGACGAAAATATTTTGACGAATTAAATTTAAATGTTGAAGTGAATCTAACGGTTTTGTGTGTTTCTTAAATGGCTTATAAACACCTCCCACGCTGCAATTGTTTTCGTTCCAGCACACGATCTCAGATCAAGTCACTCGCTATGCAAGTACATCTCCATAAAAATAATAATATTCTTTTTTATTATAAATGATCTTCACATACTTTTTACTTTACATAAAATATTCTTTATATTCTACTGTTGTTTTAATGCCATTTACTTATGAGTATAAATTTTATAAGTAAAATTTTTACAAATTACAATTTATAACATTGCTACTATGAGAAATTATTGCTCTGCTTCATGAGTTTTCACTTTATGAGCAGTCTCTAGGAACAAATTAACTTCTATATCAAGGCGTTACTGTATTAGCATGGTATATATATACTCCAACCCCGACCTATTCATCTGTATTATCAATTATCTGATGACCAAGGTCTATGAGTGAGTCTCTGGCATTACCTTTGGGGACTATTACCTTACTAACCTGGAATATGCAGATGATACTGCCCTATTCAACAACTCGATTGACCAGCTCAGGGATACACTGACCATATACTGAGAGGAATCAGCAAAACTTGGCCTTCAGGTGAGTTGGGTGAAGACAAAGCTGATACATGTCAGTGATGGACCAGACCCTCCTGCTCTCCATATTGGTCCCAAAGTCATGGAGTTTGTCCTTCGTCTACTTGATCCTGGAGATCAACCACAGATGTGGTCTGGCCACTGGTATCATGTACTCTCTATGGAAGCCCCTTTGGTGCCACTGCTCTATCTCCTGGAAGACAAAGCTCTGCATCTACAATATATTGGCCTTCTCCTCCATTCTCGTCTATGGAGCAGAAACATGGTCTCCCATAAAGACCCCAGCAAAGAGGATCAATGACTTCAATAGCAGGGCCCTCAGAACCACTGAAAACATCAGATGGTACCATCACATTTCCAACAAAGAGTTGAGTGCACTGCACACATCAGCCCCTGGCCTTCCGCCGCATAGCTGTCTGCTGCATGCACATGTTTGGACATGTCCTCAGCCTCCCACCAGATTATCTTACCAGGGTGTTACTCTCCTTCAATGTAGGAGCTGTGGGCTGGAAGCAGCCCCGTGGCAGGTTGTGCACCAGATGACTGGACATGATTAAGAAAGATCTCCGGAGGCACACTGTTATCTTGGAGGATGTAGAGGGGTTGGCACAGGACTGTCGGTGATAGGGAGCACCGGTAAACCTAGTTGGGTCTATGCACAATGACATCTCTGGGACCACTAACCTGAGTTGACCCCAGTCCCATCAAGAAAGAACAAGGAGCAAGCAAGAAAGCAATATCTACCTGTGTGTACAAATGTGTGTGTGTGCATGTGTGTGTGTGTGTGAGTGTGTGTGTAATGAATGAGCAAACGCAATATATATATATGGAAGAAGCATGTTAAACAATGATGATATGTGTGTGTGCACATGTATCTGTGTATATATATATATATATATATATATATATATATATATATATATATATATATACATACATACATACATATCATCATCATCATCATCGTTTATGATGATGATGATGATGATGATATGTATATATATATATATACACGACCTCGAACACACAAGTGCAAACAAGGGAGTCAGAGAAAGGCAGAATGCTACTTATATCTGAACACTACTACAGAAATATTCTTTTAAAAAAACTTTTCTTCTAATTTTTCTAAATTTAATTATTTAATCGTTACAGTTGAAAAGGTCTCAAAATGACCGAAACCGGTACTGAAAGATTCACTATAAAATCATCTTAGCATTTTCTATTTTTGACTTGTTTTTTCATATATATATATATATATATATATATATATAATATATATATATATATATATATATATATATATATGGCCTGCTCGCTTAGCCAGCGGGGTGGCGTCATTCGAAGGCTAAAACAATGCGAACACATTGTGACCAGCAATGTGTAACAACATCTGATGGTCTGGTCGGTCACGTGATATATATATATATTATATATATATATATTTATATACACATACATATATGTATACACACATACATATAAGTGCACGCATGTGTGTGTGTGTGTTAGACTTCTTGCAGGCTTGGTCTACTAAATTCACTCAAAAGGTTTGGTCAGCATTCATCCAATGTGCTTTGCAGTGGGACTGAACTGGAACCTACACATTGGGGAAGCCAACTTCTTAATCATACACAAATTCTGTGTTTTGTGTGTGTGTGTGTGTGCATGTGTGTCAGACTAATTGGACTGCAACAGAATCTACCAGAGTTCACCTTAGAAAAAGCGATTCAAAACAATATAAATTAAATATACTGTTATGAAGACCGTCTGAATTAAAAACAACTCAAGGCATATACATTAAAATCACATTAAAATTACCACTAAAATATGTTTATTTTAATGTACGTGCCTTGAGATATTTTTAATTCAATCAGTCAACATAACATATTAATTATATTTTTATGAGTGAGAGAGAGAGAGAGAGAGAGAGAGAGAGAGAGAGAGAGAGAGAGAGAAAGAGTATGTGTGTGTGTATACAAACATGACTGAGAAGTTCGTTTTGGAGCCATAAGGTCCTGGTTTTGACCCCACCATAAGGCATATTCAGTAAATGTTTATTACTATAGTCTTGGGTTAACTCAAGCATTGTGAATGAATTTGGATAAATAGAAACTTTGCAGGAACCCATTGGATAAATTGTGCCTGTATTTCAAAGGCGCCACTCTGTCACACTGTACTACACTGATTATAAATGAGAATTATGGGATGGGTACATGTGCCTGTGCAACACTTAGATATTTCACTCATTAATTTCTATGTGAAGAACATTCACAATAGTAAGTCCATTATGTGTGTGTGTGAGTGTATGTGCATGTATATGTGTGTGTACAATGTGTGTCTTTTATCATTTATTTGTTTCAATCACAGGAGTATGTCAATGCTGGGGCACTGCCACGAAGGTTTTAGTTGAACAAATCAATGCCAGCACTTATTTTATTGGTCCTTTTGCCATAATCTATAAAGAAGCCAACACCAGTTGTGAAGCAATGGTGGAGAGGGTCATGCATAAACACAAAGACACACACACACAAATAGGTATATATACACACACAATGTCCATTTACCAAATTCATTTACAAGGCATTGGTCAGCCCTATGTTATTGGGGCTATAGTAGAAGACACTTGTCCAGGGTGCCATAGAGAAGGACTGAACTTGTAACCGTATAGTTGCAAAGCAAGCTTCTTAACCACATAGTATGTGTGCAAGTGCACATGTGTGTGAGTGCATGTGGTGTGAGTGCACATATGTGTGAGTGTACTTGTGTGTGAGTGTACATGTGTGTGTGTTTATACACACTGAAGACCTTGTTGACTGATGTTACATAGGGCTCCAGAAGATCCAACCGTTCACTTAATCTTAGAGCACACCCACTCTCTTACTTATATATTATTGCTTGTATGCATCTGTACCCACCTGTTGTCCATTCTATATCCTCGTAGCCCACCACCATCCACTCCCCTAACTACTGTGCCTATTCTAGACTCCCTCATTTCCTTTACTCACTGTGTAATGACACCCACAATTAAGAGGAGAGTACTCAATTAGTGCATACTGAATATTTCCTTTTTCCACATCCCCACCACTTATATCTTGCTACCCTTCCTTTCTCTTTTCTTTCTTCTTGAATCATGATGCTTGAGTGGGGAAGTGCTCTCCTTAGCTTTACAAGTGGTAAGGCAACCCCAACAGTGTTGGTGCCACATGAAGCACCCAGTATGCTCTATGTGATTAGTAATTGATTCAGACAGTGATACTGCAGGGCTTGAGAGGGCTCTTCAGTCCTATTGATAGTAAGGCAACCTCTATAGTGCTGGTAACAAAAAACATAGAGAATACACTCTGTAACGGTGTTAATAAGGGCATTGGGTCGTAGGAACAATACCAAAAACGAGACATTGGAACAAGCTGTGGTGCTACCCATGCCTGTAGAGAGAGCAGACATACAATGATGACGATATCAAACATACAAATGCATATCTGTGTGTGTGTGTGTGTGTGTGTGTGTGTGTGTGTGTGTATCAATCTATTTGTCAATGTATTATATGTACAGTATGTATATGCAAGTGGTATTTGCAAGGGATGAAGTGGTGAAGACTGACCACAAGAAGCTGAACCTCACAATGGAGATGATAACAAATAGTGGCAAATGGTAACACACTATGTTGGAAAAACCTGTACCTCAATGCAAGCATGGAAAAAAAAGTGGTTGGAGGAGTAGTGGTGGTGATGATGGTTGAGTTGTATAATACTATATGTATATACAATGGATGTTTCACTCATTATATTCATGTTAAATCTTCATCTGCTGACCTCTTCAGTAACCTCTCGTGTCACTTTTCCTTTACTCTATTCAATATACCTCTTCAACTGTATAACAATATCCCACTTCAACTGTATAACATTATCTCTCTATCTATCTCTTTCACCTTCATACTCTTTGCACTCTACCTCACTTCCATCATGAATAGCATGTCTTTGGTCAGTGTGTGTTATTTTCTATTGAAACTGACCTATTTTCCATTACATTTCATACAGATTCAGCACTAGGTTGCTGAAGCAGAAATATTAAAGCAAATATTCTGTCCAGTACCGCAGATTTGCTTGTCAGCTACTTGACCATAACCACTTGAGTATGTCCTTTAGTGGCTGACAATATGTGCATCTCTGATCACGAGTAGGAGTAGTAAGAGAGCATCAAGGCCATGTGTTGAGAGGGAGTTTTGGGGTTTGAATAAAAGCAAAAGCAAAGTTTGTAAGAAATATTAGCCATTTTTCATACTTTCTAGTGGTAAGTGAATAGGGAATAACAGTCATTACTCAAAGACAAAAATTATGTTACACAGTGTAATTAACGGAGGGATGGCACCAGAACTATCCCTATTCAGTACTCCCCGTCATCTTTCTCTCATCTTCATTTTGCCTGTGTAATGAGGGATGGTATTTTATTTGTTCACATTGAATTTCACCACCATTACCCATTATTGCTTTACCTCTTTTCTACCATCACCCCCACCTAATAGTCAGCATCATTTTTTTCTTTCATTGCAATGCCTGAGTAACAAGGCATGTCTATATTCAATACTTTCTGCTGCCAACCTCTCCACATTGCTTTATTGACATTATCACTTTCCACTTCCCATCTCCATCTCTATTATTCACTTGGTCTCCCTTACCACAACATATATAATCATCCATTGTCATCTCCTACTCTCACGTATTATTACCCTTCTCTATTTTTATTGCTATCCATCATTTGCTCCCTCTAACTTATGACAACTCATTTTCATCACATCACCAACATTATTTTTTATTCATCTTTGTTACCAACAACCAATATGTATCTATCATTGTCTCTCTTCCATTACTTTCTCTCTCCTAACATCTTATCACCCAGCTTCCCCCACTATACTCATATTCATACTCTCTTTTCTTCACCCTCTTGTTCACTACTCTCTTCTATTCACACATTCAGTGGTATTTGCCTTTATAGAATGAAGTCAATACAATAGTAAAACCTATTGAGGCTTGTAAAATACTAGGCAACTTCTCTAGTGTTGGTGCCATGATAAAATATATCCTGTATACTCTGTAAAGTGGTTGGCAAATGAATTGAGAAAAATGGTCATTAAACAAGATTCCTCTCTCAGCTCCAGTGACAGGCTTGATGTGACCATGGAAGCAAGTACATACGAAGATCAGGTGGCACCAACCCATGCTGCCTCCCAAGATATATAAGTTATTGGTACAGTGGGATTGCGGGCCAAACCTGCCCAACAACGCCTTACACAGTAGCAGTCAAAGGGTATTCAAGGAAGCCACATAATGTTGTGTCACATGATCACACAGTTCTCCTGGGCTTTGCCAGATATGAATTAAATTCTCCTCATCTCATAGGAGTTGTACCAGATATCCTCATCCCCTGCACATCTGAGATCAGACCAAATCACACAGAGCTGTTTGGTAATAGTTCTCATCAACTCAGAGGAATTGTCTTGATGATGCACTGAACTTAAAACTTCGTGAATTAGAGTTGCCAATTCTGCTAATTCACATTCATTTGCATTCCCTCATGGGTTTGTCTGAATAATGATTATATTCATTCTGGTCTTCTTGTTTGAACTTTCATTTAATGCAAGACAACCAAATTGGTGATCCCACTAGAAATAAACATGCAACCACTTGAAAAAAAAAAAAAAAGAAAAGAAAACAACAGATATTATTCCATGCATTTTGGGTTTTTTTTGTAAGCAAAGTTTATCATAAGTTCTCTAGTTTTTTTCATATAGTGGACATACTGAAAGCCTTGGACACTTAGTGAAGTAAACCCCTGAATAATCCAATGAGGACCTTTGATATGGTTGATGATTCCATAGGCAGAGGCATTTTGTAGATTTTGTAAATTTACTGTTCATCTGTTAGTGGAATGCTCTCTGATAGTCTGAAGATGATTGAATTCAATACCTTAGAGAAAATATCTATCACAGGTTTCTGAAATCAGTGGCTTTTAGTTCATACAAGCCCAAATCACATTTTATCATAAAAGCTATCACAGTTGAGAATTCAATGTATATACAAACTTGTCATATAACCCCTACAATTCACTTAGCATTTCAGAAGCTGAAAGACTATGTAGCAGAACTGAATTGTTTCAAAGATGTTGCTGCCAATAACTGCCTTGAGAAGAAGTTTTAACAATAATAAATCATCTTAGTTTTACCAGAAAATTCAACAGCTCCTAAGATGAAAGTTGGCCAACAGTAAATTCCTCAGTCAAATATTCTTGGAACAGCTTCTGTTTCAAGAGCACATCACATTACCCATTGCTAAAATTCTTCCAGTTCTAAAGCTTATAGCAATCACCAACATATTTCACAAATTGTAAAGATCCTTAAATGTGAGAGTTTCCAGAACTTATGCTACTAGACTGAAGCTAAGTTTAAAGAGTGACAGAGCATATATAATTAACAAAGATCAAAGAAATATTACTTGCACCTAATTGATATATTATACACAGTAGAAAAAAATATTACCATTAAAACAGTTTAAAGATATCTAAAGATCTAGACAGAAATATTGAAAATATTTATTAGGATTACACAAAACACAGGTACACATACACACACACACACACATGCACATATAAGTGTGCACGCATACACACACACACACACCCTAATTCTTAAACCTCAGTCTCATACCATGATTTTTTTCAATGAATTACATTCATGCAAGCCAAGCTTTCAGTAGAAGTGAACTGACTTTATCATCTCGTTATTACTACTACTACTACTAATACTACCACTACTACTACTACTACTACTACTACTACTACTACTACTACTACTACTACTACTATAATAATAATAATAATAATAATAATAATAATAATAATAATGGTTTCAAATTTTGGCAATTTTGGGGAAGGAGGTAAGCCAAAGACATTGACCCAGTGTTCAACTGTGTTGTATCCTCTGTCTCCAATGTCATGGTACCACCACAATATTGTGACAGGTGGTTTTGATACACTGTACCAGTGTTGTAACAATAAACAAGGCAATGATACAGCCATAATAATAACTTAACAATCCAACAATCTCTTCATGAACCAACAATCAATATTCCAAATGAACTAACCAATTGACATCTTCTGACTTCAATGTGAACTCAACTCAAACTCACACCCAAACTTTACTCTGACCACTACTATTTATAATCACCTAGTCCAGACTATTTCTCACAAGGGGGCATCATGACTCTCATCACAACATTTCCCTTTTGAGATTTCAACTTCTGCAAGAAGTGAGATTTATTTTATTTTTCATTTTTACAGCACCTCTCCCTCTCTCTCTCTCATTTTAAAATTTAATATCTTTTCCATTCTGGTATTATTTATAAGTGTATAGTCTGTTACCTTTTTCAACTGCTGCTTCTACAAGGCTCAATATTTTTTGGTGCTGGCACCTCAAACATATCATAGCAGACTTCTATTGGTATTTCCTTTTGTTTTGCAGTATGTCTTGTCTTTAATTAGTTTAGGTGTCTCTTATGCTCTCAACGGTGCCCTTTAATAACATACATCATGTAACCTAATCTTTTAGTTACAAAACCATCATCCCAGTCTTCTTTATCATTTTTGTAAATTTTAAAATGAACTTTATTTCCTAGTTTGAAATGTTTTGTTACCTTTTCTATATTTCCTTTAAATGTATTCTTTCCTCTCAATAATCAATCGAAGATCAATTTTATTTTTCACACAGACATTAACTCTGCCGGAGACTTTCCTGAACTGGTATTCAGATTGGATGTTACTCTATATACCCTCAAGAATTTCACTAGCACTTCATCATTATCTATGTCATTCCTTGCTTTTTGTAATGCTCACTTGAAAGTATCAATGTATCTTTCTACCTGCCCATTTGACCTTGCATATTAGGGCAAGGTAATAATATACTTTATCGCATGTATTTTGCAAAAATGTTTGAATTCACTACTTATGAAATGTGTTCTAGTATCTGATACCAACATATCTGGAACACCGTATCAAGTAAATAATTCATACAAGAACTTTATTGTTGTCTTTGCAGTTGGTTTATTGCACCTGCATACCTCTGGCCACTTTATACTGCTATCAACAATGATTAAATAATATGCACCATTCATTGGTCTATTGTAGTTGACATGTACCCTGGACCACAGACTATCCATCTCAGGCCATGATTGGCATTTCACCAGCGGTGCTTTGGCTGCTAGTGCACAACCTCTATCTGATTTTACACAATTTTCAACATCCTGGTCCTCTATCAGCCAATATACATAGCTCTTCCTTAAGGCTTTCATTCTCAACATTCTTGGGTATCCACTGTGAAATTCCTGCAATACTTATTTCTGTAGTGCAGTTGGTATTACCACTCTTTGTGCATACATTAGAACATCATTGCACAGTGAAAAATTATTCGAATTTGTATTTTCATTTTACTTATTTTTCAACATTTATTTCATTCTTGTAATGTAATTATCCTCTGCAGATTTCATTTTTTATCCTGAGCTGTCACTGGCAGTTTGTGAATAACATTACACATAACATTTTAAATTAATTTTTTCTTCAATTCAGCTGCTGAGTTCTTTTCACTAGTTGGACAGCTATTCAACTTTTTACAGTACCAGCTTATTGGGAGATCCCATAAGTCAAATAAGTCCAACCAGTCAGTACCAAACAGATTGGTTGCATTCTTTATGATGAAAACTTTCGTCTTGCAAGCTTTTCCTCAAAATATACTACCATTCCACATTTTGCCTACAAAGTGTAGTTTGTCACCCGTCAGGCAATGTGCTGTTTTTCTTAACATAACTTTCCTTATTTTGTTCCGTGTGTTGGTATTAAAGCTTGAAATGTCACTACTAGTATCCAGTTGTAATTTAGTATCTATTCCGTTTCCTTTTACATGTACAAATTTCCTTATTCAGGAGTCGATTTTACTTTCTTCTGAGAGTACTTTAAATTTTTACATTTGACCTTCGTACTTTTGTTTGGCAGTGTGAATTCCTGTGTCCAAATTTTTGACAACTGTAACATATTTGACTTTTAAAAGGACAATCTTTTCTAAAATCTAGGCTGCCACATCCATAACATGGATTAGGACCTAGCAATCTTCTTTGGTAATACTTTCTCAATCAACATATCTGTATTTTTGCAAAATCCTTTTCTTGAATTTTTCTTATGTTGTGTTTCAGGTTTACCATCTTTGACACTCTTCTGCAACAGTCTGCAGGGTCAAATCTTGGTTCGCTTGTTCAAGATTTGAAAGAATTCTTGCCTGTACTTCTGTATCTTCATTTGCTGTAAGACCTTGTACAAAAGCGAGGCACTTAAACATATTGGGAGTAAGTTCTTTAAGTTTAAAACTTTCACACATTCAGTTGACTGTTCCTGGATACGTAATAAAGTCATCATTCTCCTTTTTAGCTAAATTCCAACACTCCATTTGAGTGTTAAATAGACAAGTTTTATCACCAAACATGTTAGACAGTAATTTGATTGTTTCCTGAAAACAAATTTCACTACACTTTTTGGCAATATGAAATTACAGTATTGTTCATGCTCAGGCGGAGCTAATTTACGTAATACTAATTTACTTTTTCTTCATCTGACCATGTTTTGCAATCTTCCTTAAAAATCTTCTCGTACCTTCTGTAATACATTGAAAAAGTTATACCCTCCTCTGGATTATAACTGAATTCTGTTATGGAGTTTAATATGCCGTCTGATGAAAATGAACTTACCGCATTTTCAGACTTCTTTGTGCATAGCTCCAGTAATTGTTGTTGTAGTTGTTGCTGTACTAGTTGCTTCTGCAACTCCTGTTGCTGTTCTTATTGTTGCTTCTGCAACTGTATTATAGAAGCTAATAGGTCTTCCATCATTTAACCAGTTGTATCACAAACAAATTGCTAAATAATCCATGTGAGCTTCGAAACCCTCGTCGCCAGATGTTGTATCCTCCATCTCCAATGTCATGGTGCTGCCATGAAATTGTGACGGATTGTTTAGAGACACTGGACCAGTGTTGTAGCAGTAAACAAGATAATGATGCAGCCGTAATAACAATGTAATGATCCAACAATCTCTTCCCGAACCAATAATCAATATTCCAAATGAACTAACCAACTGATACCTTCTGACTTCACTGCGAACTCAATTCAAACTAACACCCAAACTTCACTTCGACCACTACAATTTATAATCCCTCAGTCCAGTCTGTTTCTTGCAAGGGGCGCCATGACTCCCATCATAACAAACTGGTACTTATTTTACCGACCCCATAAGGAAGAAAAGCAAAGTTGACCACGGCAGCATTTGAATTTAGAACATTGAGACAGACGAAATGGCACTAAGCATTTCGATCAGTGTGCTAACAATTCTGGCAGACTATTCAGCTTATTGTATACAATGCTCAAGAGTTGTGTATACAATAAGCTTGTAAAAAAGTAAATGAGTGGACAAAAAGCGGATATATAAATTAAATAAAGAAACACAGTAATGAAAGCCAAAAGTGCAAGCACAAGACACAGAATAAAATCAAAATGACAGAAAAATAGACAGTAAAAAGTCATAAAGGGGAAAGGGTGAATAAGACATACCTCTCTTTCTCTCAACACACACACACACACTCAGGTGAAGAACACCAATGGTCCTAATTTGTTGGTGTTAGGAAGGGCATCCAGCTGTAAAAACCTTGTCAAAACAGACAGAAATGTCTGGTGCAGGCTCCTACCTGGCAGCCTACTGTCAAGCTGTCCAATGTTAAACAATGATGATGATGACAAATGCACATGCATAAAGCGACCTCCCCCAATTCTATAGCCCCACAGCTGAAGGGTCTTGTTTTGCAAGTTGCTTGGTGACCTCACTAGACCTCACTGGTGCCATTGCCATGTAAAATGCACCTAGTGCAAGATATAAAGTGGTTGGCATTAGAAAGGACATCCAGCCGTCAAAATCATGCCAAACAGTCATTGGAGCATGTCTCAGTCCTCTGGCTTGTCAGCCCCTCTCGAATCATCCAACCCATACTGGAATGGGAAACGGACATTAAATACTGATGATGGTGAGAAATATGTGTGTGTGACTTGATAAGTTCCAATGAATTACAAATATAAAGGGAGAAAGTACAAAAAGAATCCATGAAAGATTCATGTATTAGAACCCTTCAAAATTAAGAGTATCAAAGTCTGAGTCTATTATGACAAGGAACAATATATATATATATATATATATATATATATATACATATATATATTCTTGCTTCAGTCATTTGACTCGGCCATGCTGGAGCACCGCTTTGAGAGGATCTAGTCGAACAAATCAACCCAAAACTCATTTCTTATGCTAGTGCCTATTCTATCAGTCTCCCTTGCTGAACTGCTAAGTCAAGGTGATGCAAACACACCAGCACAAGTTGTTAAGTGATGATGGGGGATAAACATAGATACAAAGACACACACACATAGATACATACATATATATACAACGGTCTTCTTTCAGTTTCTATCTACTAAATCTACTCCCGAGGCTTTGGTCAGCCTGAGGTAATAGCAGAAGTTACTTCCCCATGGTGTCACACAGTGGGACTGAACCCAGGACCATGTGGTCGAGAAGCAAGCTTCTTACCACACATCCATACCTGCACCTAATACATACATACATACGTACATATATATATATATATATATATATATATCATCATCATCATCATCATCATCGTTTAACGTCCGCTTTCCATGCTAGCATGGGTTGGACGGTTCAACTGGGGTCTGGCAAGCCCGAAGGCTGCACCAGGCCAGTCAGATCTGGCAGTGTTTCTACAGCTGGATGCCCTTCCTAACGCCAACCACTCCGAGAGTGTAGTGGGTGATTTTATGTGCCACCGACACAGGTGCCAGACGAGGCTGGCAGACGGATATGTATATATGTAATACATATAACAACACTAGTAATGATGATATGAGGGAGATAATTGTATTGTTAAAGATATATATATATTGTTTTAGTGTGGGAATTATACTGCAGGCACTAAGTCTTGTTTTCAGAAAGAAACTTTACAAACGGGGAAATTTTTTTGAGAGAGAAGAAATGTGAATGTCTTTTCATATAGTAAATAATAAGTTATGTTTGTTAGGAATTCAGGTAGAATTTTAAATTGTTACATGATTAAATTTGATAAAAACACATAACACAAAGAAAAAAAGAGATGCATTTAAAACAAAATTTAGTAATATTACAAAGTATACCAAAGCAGACTAAGTAACCAGCTTCCACAAAGAAAAAGTGAATACCAAATATTTTCCAGTAAAACTAGCAAATCGAAGTGATTAAACTAGGTAAACATGGTGGATAGAACTCTCTTGAAATGAAGAATGAAAAATGTCCTGATATTTCAGATAAGAAAAGAAAAATGAAGCAGATTAAAAAAAGAATAAATCTGTTAAGTGTGGGAAAATTGTGAAAAAAAAAAAAAAATTAAGAAAAGAGAAAGGTTATGGTGGAGAAAAAAACAACCTACCTTGTTATTAAAATATGTAGTTGTAGTTTATATTGATCATTTCTAAAGGTTAAAGTTGTTGTTGGTAGCCATGGTGGCTGAATTACAGTCACTTGAATGCCTTCAGAAGAGTCTGTTCGATAGAAAGTCTACGCAACCGAAAACAACTTCCCAGATGCCATAAATCTTGAGAAAGAATTTTACTTTTCCAATAATACTGTGGCAGAAAACAATCTTTGCACGTTAATAAAAAGTCCACTGGGAAGCTGGAAGACACTAAAATATAGCAATGGCTCTCTTAGAAGAGACATTTTTGTGTAGACATTACTATAATGATTAGAAGTTTTTCAACCAAAATATTTTCTGAGAAATATTTCTCAGTAATATTTCAATTCCTTCCATGCATGAAAACAAAAGCGAACCTTTTTTTTTTTTCTTTACTAGATACGTCTCTCAAGTTGTCAACTTGGTTTTAAATAAACTAACCAAGTCTTAGCCATGCAAGCATGAGAACTAAACATACAAAGGAAAATGAAATTAAACCACAATATTGGATTTTTGTTGTTGTTGTTTAAATATTCTACTTTACAGACAAAACTATGTCTTAGAATAATGTTTTAGAGACATTATGGCAGATAATGCCAGTAAACTTAAAAGCTGAGACCTTGTAATTGGAATTAGTCTTTAAGTAGATGAAGTTCTGGTCTGTTTTGAAAGAAGTTGGATCTATTGATGTATCAAAATGTTTCTACTATAGTTAGATTCCACTTAATGTTGAAACATTTGAGAGGAACATGCTGTACATAGGACATATCACAATCATATCAGCTACACTTCACCGAGATAGACCGTTAGAGACAAATAATAGTTATATATTTCACTTCACAAGATCTCCAAAGGTATAACAGTAACAAGTTGTTTTTTGAAAATATGAATTGGTGCCATCTCAACTCATTCACTCACATATGCATACATACACACACACATATATGCATAAGTGCATGTGTGTATTAGAAGAATTGAGGTACTCAGAAATCTGGATGGTTTTATATTTACAGATATTTATTAGTATGTTACATGTTTTTATAAATCATATATCATATATTAGCACTTTTGTCCACTCTGGTGGAGTTTTCAAATTGAACTTTTGCAGGAATTTTGTCTCTTTTTATAGTATTATTGAGTGTGTAGGTGTGGGGAGAGATATAAGATAGTACAAGAGGATGAAGGATGGGGAGAGAGTGAAAGAGAGAGTGCATGTGTGTGTGTGTGAGTGTGCGTGTATGTATGTATGTGTGTATGTGTGTGTGTTTGTATCTGAAAGAAGTGTTAAAGAAAAAGAGAAAGAAAAGAAGAAGAAGGAGAGAAAGAAGAAAAAATTTGTTGATATCTTTGCAGCTGGTCAGTCTTTCAATAGTACTAACCTTAACTCTCTTCCAGGCAGGCAATGCAGTCAGAGTTAGTTCCACTCTAGCATTCTATACAGGGCTAGCAGAGGGAAAGTTTGACAACATTCTCGAGGAAATTCTGGGCATCAGTGAGGATCAACTAACCGATCTGTTTTGGACAACTTTTGGGCTTGGGCCTATGGAAAACTTCCAGAAATCCTTTGCCTGGCAGTGCTACCAAGGGGTGCTGCCTGTTTAAGATAAAATTTACAGGCATGGAAATGCCATCAACTGGGCCTATGCAAGGTACACATAGAACGATGAAAACGTTCTGCATGCCATTGTCCAGTGCCCAAGTATTGCTGACCTGTGGGTTTATGTCAAACACTTGCTGTCATGTGTAGACAGATCCAGCTATCAGGTGAATCAATAGTGAGAATTGCCCTGCTAACCTCCTTTGGTCAGGAGGAACAGGCAGTTTTTATTTGTCTGGTGGCTGTAGCTAGTATGGTGAACCCGTCTGAAAGGGCTAAAGCCAGACAATTTCCTCTTTGGTCAAGCCTTCATCAACTTTTTCAAGTTTCACTTGAAAAGGAAGTTGAGGGTGGAGACAGAAGTGTTGCCTTCTTGTAGGTTTGTTGAAAGGTGGATGAATGTTGGAAGAATGGCCAGTGTGAAAGGACCAATTCTGAGTATACACCTGTAAAAAACGAAATTAAAGGAGAAGGGCTCTTGTCCTGTTGATCAGGAACCTCTGGATTTTGTGGGTTTTTCCATGAGGACCTTTAAAGCGCTTCCCCTTTTGGGAGTTTTTATTTTATTTAATTTTTTATTGTTTTATATATATGCATGTGTGTGTGTGTATATATATATATATATATTGTTTACATGCTGAAAACCCTTTGTCTCGTCTTGTATTGTAGTTTATGTTTGTGTCATGTCATTTAATGTTGTTTTAATGTAAGTCCTTGTGGCTAATAAAAGAATTAATTAGTACTATTATTACTATTAGACTATTGAGTGGGCCATTCTCATGAAATTTAAACCAAAACAGGTCTTCAAAAAATATTAGTATACTCAAAAAATCACTGTATACCTGCAATGGTATATTGAAATAGTGTAGATCTTAAGATCCAAGCTATGTAGAAGATAAAAAAAGCATTTGTCTTGAAAATATCACATCCATTTTTGTCCCACACGTCACATCAGGTAAATGAGTGCTGTGACCCACAGACATAGTTGTCCAGCAACCTCATTAGCATTTTTTGAAATTTCAAGGGCAAGGTAAAAACATACCATGAAGCTTTTTATACTGCTTTGGAGAAATTCAGAGGAATTAGCAGTTAATATTTTCAGGTGAAAATAAAAATTTTTTTTGTGCAATATCACACACGTCACTTTTTGGATCATCATCATCGATATCATTTAGTGTCTGTTGTCCATGCTGACATGGGTTGAACAGTTTGTCCAGAGCTGGCAAGCTGGAGAGATGCACCAGGCTCCAGTCTGAATTTGGCTTGGTTTCTATGGCTGGATGTCCTTCCTAATGCCAACCACTTTACTGAGTGTGCTGGGTGCTTTTACTTGGCAACCATACAAGCACTTTTATATGGCATCAGCAAGAGTGCTGTTTACATGGTACTGGCATGATGTGGCACCAGCATGATCCTCTTCAAAAATTTCAATAAAGATTCCAAATAGAAACTATTTTGTTTAATACTTGGGAGGGTAATCAAATTTTTACTCTTTACTCTATTACTCTTTTACTTGTTTCAGTCATGTGACTGTGGCTATGCTGGAGCACCGCCTTTAGTCGAGCAAATCGACTCCAGGACTTATTCTTTGGAAGCCTAGTACTCTATTGGTCTCTTTTGCCGAACTGCTAAGTTACGGAGAAGTAAACACACCAGCATCGGTTGTCAAGCAATGTTGTAGGGACAAACACACAAACACATATACACACACATACATATATATATATATATATATATATATATATATACATATATAAGACGGGCTTCTTTCAGTTTCCATCTACCAAATCCACTCACAAGGCTTTGGTCGGCCTGAGGCTATAGTCGAAGACACTTGCCCAAGGTGCCACACAGTGGGACTGAACCTGGAACCATGTGGTTGGTAAGCAAGCTACTTACCACACAGCCACTCCTGCACCTGTGAAAAATGAATCAATAGAATTCTTGTAACAGTTCAAGATTTACAGCTTAGACATTTCATAATCTGTGTCTCTGACTGTCATGTATGTCACACAAGAATCACCCATGTTTGTATTATAAACAAAGCACTATCACAAACAAGAGTTCTTAGTATAAATTATACAGTAAACATTAATTATATTAAAAGAAACACCCCTGATATAATAATAGTAAAGAATTTATACAAGATAGAGGAGACTTCTAACACAGCAACAAATAGCATCTCTCTTGTCTGGAGACATGATAAAATGCAAAATCAAAAGCAATCTTCATAAGATTCTCTGTAACGAAGTAAATAAAATGTTATCGTTACATCACTGTTGTTCAGTGTAATAAACTTAAGATCAAACTTCATTCGTTCGTTCAGGAGTTAGTGACTGATTGGTTGTGTATGCATGAATGTATAGGATATGGTTAGTGATTTTATATACACTAACATAAAATAATAGACAAGGGAGAAAAGTTATAAATATTAAGTGGAATCAGGATGAAAAATATTGAATAGTATAAAAATACAAAAAACTGCCATACATGATACTTAATGCAGTTTCCGAGAAGTGCATGTTGTAAATATGTAGTGTGTTATAAAACTTCTGGCTAATATTGCAAATTACAGTCAGTGAGTCAGTCAGGCACAGATACTCTGTCTCTGATATAGTTTACTAAATAAATGTTGCTTTCATGATGGCACTTGTAGAATATCTCAAATCTTTTATTTAAATAATTTGTAAAAATTATCAAACTTGCCTAGAAAAACACATACAGGCATAATTATATGCTATTATTTTTAGTTTTATCTACTTTGAGTTCAACCATTAAAAAAAAAAAAAAGAATTATTTCATGTTCTCTGGGCAGAGAAATTGGAAGGTCTGCTTTAATTCAAAGGCAGAACATCTGTTGTGTTTACAGAAAAGGTGGGTTTGAGTCTAACAGACAGCTGTAGACATTTTCTATCCGAAACACTTTTTAACCCAACTTGCTTTTATTTATAAACTTGTCTACTTTGAGTTCAACCATTAAAAAATAATTATATTACATGCTGTCGAAATTTCTAAGTTCTTATAATGTAAATACCAAACAATTCTTGCTGGTAAGAACAACACTTTTAAAATGGATAGAGTAATTTGAAAGATTGATTTGGTCTAATGGTAGAACATCAGTCATATTTACAGAAGATTTGGGTTCCAGTCCCATGAACAGCCTGCAATTTGTTTCTATATAAAAAGGTTTTTTTAACCCATTATTTACATACTATCATGGAGGCACATGGCTTACTGGTTAGGGAGATGTACTCATGACCAGAAGATTGTGGTTTTGATTTCCAGACTGGGCATTGCATAATGTTCTTGAGTGGAACACTTTGTTTCACATTGCTCCAGCTGGTGAAAATGAGTAATCCTGCGACAGACTGGCATCCCATCCAGGAATATATATGCCAAAAAAAAAACTGTGTAACCAGCCTTAGTCTCCTTACAGAGTAATGTAGACTAACCATCATAATTTATAGCTGCATCTACTTCAAGTTCAACCATTAAAAATGAATTAATACATACTGGGATGGGTGTTTTAGGTTAGCATGGAAGCTAAAAATTTTGCTTAGATTTGGGTAAACTGAGATTTTTTTCTACAAGTGCCACCATGAAAGTAACATTTATTTAGTAAGCTACATCATAGTAACTGTGCAAGATTGACCCGCAGACCATAAATTGCAATATCAGCTGGAAGCTTTATAGCATACTAGATATTTGCAACGTGTACTTCCAGGAAACACATCAACAGGCTTGCAGCAGATCAAAACTTGTGACCAGTTAGGTCAATAAGTCTCACATTAAAATATTTCACTTCTAATCAAACATTATGGATCATTATCATCACCATCTCTATCAGTTTAGCATCCACTTTTCCATGATCACATGTGTTGGACAGAGTTTTGTTGAGGTGGGTTTTCTACAGCTGGATGTCCTTCTTGTCACTAACCCTCACCGGTTTCAAAGTAAACGTAATTTCCCCATGACCAGACATATTTACATGAAAGACTGGGAACAAAGGACAGTGCTTGCATGTCAGTGACATTTATTTACAACAATCACATGATGACAAGGCAAGGAGACAGTGACAAACACACATTCATATATAATGCATGTACATACACACATGGACACACACACACACACACACATGAATTATATAATAATAATAATAATAATAATAACATCGTAAAATACCTTAGGAGCGAGAACCCAGGTTCAAAATTTCCCCAAGACACCTGATGAAGTCTGGAGGGTATATCAGCCGAAATGTTGTGTTAACAATAAACAAGATGAGAACAAATATCCGTCAAATGTAAATATTGTAAATAATGTAAGATAACAGAGTTAAACATTTTAGGTTTATTTCCTTCTTTATCTACAGTGCTAATGAGTCCAAGAGAAAGATACAAACAAGATGTGGACAAATATCCAACAAATGTAAATAACGTAAATAATGTATATTTTTAAAGTATTTTGGGAGGATCATTAAACCAATAATAAACACACACATTGATTCAATTTCACTTCTTTATTATTATTCAGGTCTGAAGCTGACATGGAATAGAGAGGGTATGTCATCGAAGAGGTTGAGAACAAATATCCGTCAAATGTAAATATTGTAAATAATGTAAGATAACAGAGTTAAACATTTTAGGTTTATTTCCTTCTTTATCTACAGTGCTAATGAGTCCAAGAGAAAGATACAAACAAGATGTGGACAAATATCCAACAAATGTAAATAACGTAAATAATGTATATTTTTAAAGTATTTTGGGAGGATCATTAAACCAATAATAAATACACACATTGATTCAATTTCACTTCTTTATTATTATTCAGGTCTGAAGCTGACATGGAATAGAGAGGGTATGTCATCGAAGAGGTTGTTAACAGTAATGAAAAGATTTTGGCAAATACAACTGATTAATGGATTAAAGGGTAAAGAAATCCTTCGGTCATGAATGACCATCAGATTGCACCTAGAAAGTTCCTCTCCAACACACAAGTACAGGCAATGTACTTATTGCTTATGGAAGACCAGCAACTGCCCATGCATACCAGCCTCTCTTCTCCATGCCACTGATGTTATACAAGAGAAAGGCAAAGGCTGACACAGCTCAGCACCAATGACATAACAACTTATTTCTACAGCCAAGTGAATTGGAGCAACATGAAATAAAGTGACTTGCTCAAGAACACTACACACAGCCCGGTCGGGAAATCACACTCACTACTTCGTAATTGTGAGCCTGATGCTCTAACCACTGATTAATTGATTAACTGAATGATTAACCAAACAATTGATTAGTTAGTTGGTCAAATGACGAACCTATTGATGAATAATGAATAATAAAGAAGTGAAACTGAGCCAGTGCATGTGTTTATTATTGGTGTAATGACCCTCCTAAGATAGAACAAAAACTGTTTTAACATATGAGTTCACCTCAAGAATCTGGCAAACCAGAAAGGTCAAGAACTACGGCTGCTGCCACCATCACCACTGCTGCCAACACCACCATCACTACCACTACTACCACTATTGCCATAAATATAAGAAAGCAGTTATCATTTTCCACATGGTGTAATATCTCATAACCACAACTGACCTGTTAGTCTTCCTAATATTAATAATAGATATGAGAGAAGGAAGGGATAAGTTTGGTAGAATGGCGTGTATGGATTAAAGTGGATTATCACTAGTTTTGGCTCATTCACACATTCATCATCAATGAACTAACAAAGCAGCCTTTATGTAGTTACTTGACCTGCCAGAAATAACAAGCAAATCTGTGACAAATCATGCCCTGCTGTTTTGAGGAAGGAATGAACACAGTGGATAATGTAATCCAATTATGTACTCCAATTATGATGGGATGGTCATTGTTGGAATGCCTTTGAATATAGGTGTACTCAGTTAGTGCTGACTCGGGGCTAAACAACAACAGCAAGAACCTGATCATTGTCCTCATCATTACAGCCACCAACAACATCATCATCATTTGCATCACCCTCACCACGACCACCACTACCACAACAAATGTGAACACTGTGGAAGGAAAGGACAAAGAGAAGAATTAAAATACATTAATAGAGAGATGGGGTAGGAAGAAGAGGGAGGGGACAGGAGAGGGAGAGAGGGCAGGAGAGGGAGAAAGGGTATGAGAAGGAGAGAGGGCAGGAGGAGGAGAGAAGGCAGAGGGCAGGAGGAGGAGAGAAGGCAGAGGAAGGAGAGAGGGTAGGAAAGGGAGAGAGAGCAGGAGAGGGAGAGAAGGCAGGAGAGGGAGAAAGGGTATGAGAAGGAGAGAGGGCAGGAGTAGAGAGGGCAGGAGTAGAGAGGGCAGGAGTAGAGAGGGCAGGAGTAGAGAGGGCAGGAGGAGGAGAGAAGGCAGAGGAAGGAGAGAGGGTAGGAAAGGGAGAGAAGGCAGGAGATGGAGGGATAGCAGGAGAGGGAGAGAGGGCAGGAAGTGAGAGAGAGCAGGAGGTAAGAAAGAGGGCAGGAGGTGAGAAAGAGGGCAGGAGGTGGGAGAGAGAATGTGTGTATGCGTGTGTGTGTGTGTGTGTATGTGTGCATGTATGTGTGTGTGCAACAACTCTATTTGTATCTCATATCCAGGTACCATAACAGTGAAATATTGTCATACTGTAGCAGCAGTAGTAGTACCACAGATTACTACCACTAGTGACATGGTGGTGATGAATCTTATAACACCACTTTGTGTTGCAGGAGAGTATTTCAGAAAAGTCCAGTCAATCTGGTAGAGTCCATCTCTCACCAATTTATTCAGATAGAGAGCCTCTCTCTCCCACCCACCTCTCTCTCCAAGGCAGTCTGCTGGAATCTATCTCTTTTGAAGCTATAGCAATGGGAGGAGTTGCCAGAATTCTGCATCACAAGACAATATAAACCATAGTGCTTCTGCTATTCGCAACAATGAGTTGTATCTATTTATAGCTGGGTGGACTGAGTCTTTGAGAGTGTTAAGTGGCTCTCCCAAAGACAATGTGCAGCACATTCGTGATGGGATATAATCTTCTCACCTCTTGACTTTATAGTTTGGCTGCAACCCTCCTAGTGTCATGAACTGTGTTTATAGGCAGCTAGCTGTTACTTCAAGACTACTCACAGATCACCAAGACAAGACCAATTTAGATATTTCCCTCATCAACTCCAGCAATTACACTATCCCCCCTCCTCTTTCTCTCTCTCTTTCTCTTTCTCTCAGGTGCAGTAATAACAAACAAGACTTTCACAGAACAGTTACATCAATACATTACAATTTCCTTTGATCTCTGCTACTTTTAATGGACATTTACTGTCAGTCAGCTCTATTTGTGTTGTTCTGGGAATTTTATTCATAGTAATGGCCTACAACTAAAATAGTTTGGGAAATCTGGATTTTTTTCTGGTATAAATCTGTTTCTATCGAGCCATTATAATATGAAAATAAAAATGATAATCTTGTGCAAGTCGTAAAAATAGATACAACTGTATTTCGTGTTGCTTTTAAATAACAACAACAACAATAATTATATGCTATGGAGACGAAATTTCTTCAACTCAACACCTTGAATAATTTACAAATAGCAACTTAGTAAATTAAATTTTCAGAAGAGTAAAAAAATGTATTAAGGAAAAATAATTAGGTGACTGATATATAAGATGACATAACTTTAATTAATCTAAGAATTTGGAATAAATATCAACAAGTTCTACTAGAAAGGTTTTATTACTCTATCTCACAAGAAGTACTCCACTGTCAGTCACTCTTATAGACACATTTTACTCATAGTCTGTTTCACATCTGTACTCTACTGTCTACTAGCTAAACTCAACTATCTACTACTGTCTGTCTGTCTCTCAGCTGTCCATTCTGTCACTCTGTCCAACAGCTGAGATCAGCAATGCTCAATGATGGTCAAATAAAAAGATGACATGAAACGGATGATTCTACAGTGCAATATATAACTGTTTCTCTGAACTTCCTCTCCCACATTACATTTAGAACCAGCACTCATTGCCTTTTCACATCACATGTCAACCCTAATACAATCATAGTTTCCCAATATTCATTGAAACTTTTAATGCACAGCCATTCTTCTCTTCTCTTACTTGTACTGCTGCACATTTCATGCAGGTTAATACTGTAAGCATAATCTCAGATCAATGCATGTATATGAAATACTTTTCATATCAAGCAGCAGCAGAGTTACAGAGTTACACTGGAAAGCAGAAATAAGAAGGGATTATGAGATTACATTCTTTCTTTCCCTGGGTGTTGTTGATAAGGTTGAAACAGTTCCAACAAGGAATAGAAAAATGGGTTCAGTCTCACAGCATGGCAACTTGGGCAAGTGCTTTCTACTATAGCCATCAACAGACCAAAGCCATGCAAGTGGATTTGTAGACAGAAACTAAAAGAAGCCTGTCGTCTGTATATGTGTGTGTGTGTGTGTGTGTGTGTATATGTATACACACACACACACACATATATATATGGAAAAAAAAGTCAAGATAGAAAATGCTAAAATAATTTTATAAAAAACATTTCAGTACCGGTTTCAGTCATTGAGACTTTTGGAAAAATTAAAAGAAAAGTTTTTTAAAAGAATATTTTTACAGTGTTCAAATACAAGTGGCATTTTCCTTGTTTCTGCCTGTCTCTGTCTCTCTTGTTTACCCTTGTGGATTCGAGGTCATTGTGAATTCTTGGTAGGGATGAAGAAGAAGGATGATGATGATGATGATGATGTGGGAGTGCCATGACAGTAGTATGTTGAATGGTCAGCTGTCCCGAAAATGATCCACTGTGGATAGTAGTAGTAATTGTGGAACTCCTGAAAAATTTCGTTTGAATGTTTTGTTTATAAAATTTGCGTAGGTGTTCTTCCCTACCAAGAATTCACAACGACCTTGAACCCACAAGAGTAAACAAGAGAGACAGAGACAGGCAGAAACAAAGAAAATGCCACTTGTATTTGAACACTATGCAAATATTCTTTGAAAAAAAACTCTTCTTTTAATTTTTCCAAAATTTAATTGTTTTCCATACTTACAGTTGGAAAAAGTCTCAATGACTGAAACCGGTACTGAAATGATTTTTTAAAAATTATTTTAGCATTTTCTATCTTGACTTTTTTTCCCATATATATCAACTTGTGTGTTCCTTTTCAACCTTATATATATACATAGTATGTATTTTTGCATCTTTGTAGGCGTGTGTGATTTTTTTCATCTGTGTTTGTCTCCCACCACTACTTGACAACTGTTGTTGGTTTGTTTACATCTTCATTTGGCAAAAAGGCTGATAGAATAAGTACTAGGCTTAAAAACTAAATACTGGGGTCAAATTGTTCAACTTAACTTATCAAGACGATGCTCCAGCATGGCTGCAGTTTAATGACTGAAACAACTAAAAACTAAAAGATGCATTTATAACAATTTTTGATGAATTTTAGTTTTAACGAGAGCCATAGTGGTAAGAAGAAGATAATGACAGATTCTCATCTCACGTTTAGACTCACATGTTTACAATAAACACCTCAAAAGCTTTTATTTAGTGCTTACAAGTTTGATGTAGTAGTTTAAACTCTACTTATTTTATATTATTGTATATAAAATTCTAACTATACATTGAATCAACAATTTTGAATAAATAAACTCTGTTGTGTTTGTCTAGCAAGTCACATGATGTGAGAGAGTGTGTTGAAGCTGAAGCAATTACGGATGAAAAAAGACACTTGATCTATCTAAAAACATACAAAAAAACTTATATTCACTTTTCATTTATGTCTTGAAATGTCAAAATTTTTGCTGCACCACTGCAAATTGGCCACTGACACAGTGCCACTGTGTCAGCAACAAGGTCATAGCAGTGCAACAAAAATTTTAACATCACAATAAACAATTGAAAATTCAGGATAATATTTTTTTAGATTAGTTATGAGTAATGGAAAGAATATTAGTACCAAAGAGCAATCTGTATATCTTTTTTTTAATGGATATACTAAAAGAAAGCCATAGTACATTTGATGTTTATATATAAGTAGAGTGGCTACTTGTTTTTCTGGGATTGATCGAGTGATGTGAACTCATCTGACAAGACACAAATAAGGGATGGAAACCAATTAAAGCTGTTCATTATTCTTTCAGTCTATGGAGAAATAGGTAAATTTGACAAGTTTGCATATTTGCTGTATAGATTCACTTATATATATATATATAGTCCCTACAATCTCTCCTTCCTTCACAGAATCTACTCTGATCATTGGATACACTTGGATGCATTTTCATCTTGGATGCATTTTCATCTTGGGGAAGAGGTGGAAGTCTACAGGTGCTAAATCTTGTGAATAGGATGGGTGCAGAAGCAATGCTATGTTGTTTCTGGCAAGAAACTCACAAGTGAAGAGAGCCTGGTGACAGGGTTCATTGACGTTGTGAAGAATCTAATTCTTCATGCTTCACAGGTGCAGTCACTTTCACTGAATGTCATTCCTCAAGCACTTCAAAATGTCGCAGTAGAACTCTCGATTGACTGTCTGACCCTGGAGGATGAATTTGCGATTCACAAAACCACATTTCCAAGGGTAACGCTCGTGGCAGGTCTTCCAGCGACATTCTTCTGCTTTTGAAACACCTGTCATGTTCATCATCATTGTTTGACCGTGGTCAAGACAATGGAATTTACCATGCTACGCCAGACTTCACGGTCCATCATAGCATTATGGAGGTCCTGTTGCTGGATGCCTGTATCCCTGGAGATTACATCAGGGTAGGAGAGTGTGCGCCCTCTAGTATTGCGAGTAGATTGCTTCCAGAGGAGAAGAGTAGAAATTGCCTCGTTTTCAGCTCTACAACAATGTCCAGCAAACTGGACTCTCCTACCTTTCACAAGAGATGACACAGGTGGTAGTTTCCCATATGTTTGCATTTTGGTTGGATACACTTCCACGAGAGATTTTGAGCTCTCATAAGGAGGCGAGTGTAGGTTCCATCCAACCGTCTCTCAAGCTTCTTTGATAACATCTAGGTTTGTGAGCCATATAGTAGAATTGGTTTGATTGTGGCTTTGAAGATTTCAAGTTTGAAGTCTCTACTTAGATTTGATGACCAGATCTTATGCATGTCATTACAGGCTGACCAGGCCATGCCCTTTCTAGTTAGAAAATCTTTTCCAGATGATGATATGTATGACCCAAGATATTTGTAATCAGAAACCATATTTAAGGGCGCATGGTTGAGAGTATGGATGATGCAATCACTGTTGGACAGGTACTTGTTTATATATTCAGTCTTGGCCTCATTGAGGTAAGCACCTGTGCCACTTGGAATATTGTGTACGACCCATTTCCACAAGCTGCTAAAGCATGCTCAATGTCTTTGTAGCAGACTTCTCAAGTCTAACGTAAAATTTCCTGTTGGCTCTTTGTTCCTGTCCATGACAAAAATTGCAGACCACAACATATATGTGACCGCATAAACACAAATTTCACAATTTGCGAAGTAAACACAGTGATGACACTTGGCACACTGCCTCATGAAGTTCCCTACTAGCTCCCACTGCACATGCAACTGTGTGCTGCCACCTGTTGGTGTGCTACAGGACTACTCTGGGAACTTTTTTTATACCACCTTGTATTTTCTATGCCACCTGCCAGTGGATTCTTGTTTTGGAGGAATTTGGAGAAAGCAATGCCAATGCCCTTAATCTCAGTAAAGCTAAAATGTGAATCTTTAGTTCTGCGAGATGGAAAATTCAGTGCCTGTGGTCTACACCCAACTCTCAGCTCTTGGACTGGTAGCTTTTCACCAGATTGCACTATTACTATATGAGTTTGACAGTGTCTGTGTTCTTCATGATTTGGTTTGGCCCTTCACTCTATTCCTGCCAAATATCAGCGAAAAAGGTGGGTGTTGGCAACAAGAAGAGCATCTGACCATAGAAAATTTGCCTCAACAAATTTTACCTGAATGAAAAAGTGTGTGTATGTGTGTGCAGTTTATAAAGTATTTTGCCTGGACTGATAATATCTCACTAATAATTCTATTATATATATCATCATCATCATTTAATGTCCATTGTCCATGCTATCTAGCATGAGTTGGATGATTTGATCAGGGTTGGCAAGCTGGAAGACTGCATCAGATCCCAGTCTGATTTGGCATGGTTTCTATGGGTGGATGCCCTTCCTAATGCCAACCATTCCAAGAGTGTAATAGGTGCTTTTTTACCTGCCACCAGCACAGGTGTCATTTGTGTGAGACCAGTATCTGCCATGACTGTGATTTTGCTTGGTTTGATGGGTCTTCTTCTCAAGCACGACATAATGCTAAAGGTCTCAGTCATTGTCTCCGAGAGGCCCAACACTCGAAAGGAACACAGCCACTTTGCCTCCATGAAGCCCAACACTCGAAAGAGAACTCACCTCCATGAGGCCCAACACTCAAAAGGAACTCAGCCGCTTTGCCTCTGTGAGGCCCAATGCTTGAAAGAAACTTGCCTTCATTGTAGGAACTACATTGACAGTGCCAACTTTGAAAACTGGGAAAGTTTATATATATATATATTATATATATATATATATATATATATATATATATATATATATATATATATATATATATAGGGAGAGAGAGAGATAGAGAAGATGAAGAATATCAGGAGGTATGAGATGAATATATTTATTTCAGCAGTCCCCATAGGATGACAGCTGTTTTGCAACCAACATCATGGATTTACTGGATTTCAACTGTAAAGGACTCTACATTATACTCCTACATGTTGGGTTACTATGTGGTTTGTAGCCTGGTTCACTAAAGGAGCTCTTTTGTGGTTACCACTGGATTATATAAATCCATATACTGTAATGTGTGTGTGTGTGTGTGTGGTGTGTGTGTGTGTGTGTGTGTGCGTGTGTGTGTGTGTGTGTGTGTGTGTGTGTGTGTGTGTGTATGTGTACAGACAAACAGACAGAGAGCCCTATAAACTTTTTCCTATGTTGAGCACACTACAAAGCTGTTCACTTGCCTTATAGATGCTTTTTAGCCTGTTGGATACAAAACCATTTGGTTTCATTGTTTTTTCCAGTTTAGCTACTTTTGAATTTAACGCCTTGTGACCAATTGCCTTGTTTTTCAGTCATGAGACAAATGTACCAGATTGGTATGCCTGAGGAAGTGTTTGCATCAGAATGATATAATGTCACAGGAGTACTTTTTGAAGCAGTATGCACATATTTTATTTAATATGATATATCATATTTTTTTTCCAATTTTTTTTTCCTAACTAGAGACTTGTGCCACAATCTTGAGATGTTTATAATTGTCTCTAAATTTTCATTGAGCTCTCATGGGAATGAAACATGCAGCAGAAGTTACTAAAGATCAGACTGTATTCAAAGAAAGGAAGACAAAAAGGGAGATGGAGAGATAGAGGTAGAGAGAGAGAGAGAGAGAGAGAGAATTCAGAAGTCCCTTTAGCATATAAATGACGTAAATTTTAATATTTCATTTTGCTACAATTTTTAACATATTTTTAATACTATCTTTGCTACTCTGTTGTGAATAACTTTCAACAACACATTGTTATGTCTTTTGTTTATTACTTCCTTCCATTTGATATCTTTCTCAATGTGAGTATGGGTAGAATATATATGTATATATACACACACATACATAAACACACACACACACCACACACACACACACACATATATATATATATATATAATATAAATAATATATAAATATATGCATCTATACATACATATATGTATATACCTACATATATATGCATATATACATGCATATATGGGTACAGGACATCAAAAAAATATTGAACACAATGAGAAATGAAAAAAACAAAAACATATAAACAAACTTTTTTCAAACAACGAAAAAAACAGAGAAACAAGACACAGAACATAAGGAATATTCCCCTTCTTCAGTTGTCTCTGTTTCTTCTACCCCATGTTTCGAAGGTAAGGACAAGACGCGACTTTGTTGAAACAGTCCTTCTCGCAAAGCAAATTAAATAAAATTTGGGATTTTTTGTGGAGGGTGAAAGTGGTAACAAGAAAAGGACAGTGAGAACAAAACAGTAAAAACAAACGATGAGGGTTGTTAAGCCAAGACGATGGAAAAATTATTCTGAACGCTTGAGGAGACAGCTTATGAAGAGATAGGATAAGCTGGTTTGGTCTTTGTGAAGATAGTAGTCGGAAAGATGGTTCACAGCATTTCTGACAGCATTAGTGACAAGGGAGTGTCTGTAATTCAGGGCAGAACAAATATAACTAGAGAATCTGTTTGAAAAAGCTTTGTTCTTTTTAATCACTTTTCTCAGTGAAGTTTACATCCCTTGAAATACACATTAATGAAACACCCACCTCATGCCCACACAGCATTGATCAGCCCAAGGTTATAGTAAAAGACACATGTGCAAGATGCTTGCAGTGGAACTGAACCTGAAACATGTTGCATGAGTGGCTATAGGTGCAGGAGTGGCTGTGCGGTAAGAAGCTTGCTTACCAACCACATGGTTCAAGGCTCAGTTCCACTGTGTGGCACCTTGGACAAGTGTCTTCTACTATAACCTCAGGCCGACCAAAGCCTTGTGAGTGGATTTGGTAGACGGAAACTGATAGAAGCCTGTCGCATGTGTGTGTGTGTGTGTGTCCGTCATTGCTTGACAACAAATGTTGGCATATTTACGTCCCTGTAACTTAGCGGTTTGGCAAAAGAGACCAATAGAATAAGTACTAGGCTTACAAAGTATAAGTCGTGGGGGAGATTTGTTTGACTAAAGGTGGAACTCCAGCATGGCCACAGTCAAATGACTGAAACAAGTTAAAAAAATAAAACAATATATGAACTTGTCTTGTTATTTTTCTTGCTCTCTTACACAACACATATAAACATTGTCACATATTTAATATACACAGTATTTAAAATTGAGCTACCATTAGTTTCATACCGTGAAAACACTATAATCTAACAAGTATGAAACCAATAGCAACTCGAATTTAAATACTATGTGTATCAAATGATATTTCTCCCTCACTGGACAGAGTACCTTTTTTTTCTGTGGATTCTGCCAATAAAAGAACAGCAAATTACATTCTTATTTATGTGTATTTACAAGTTACATGTTCATACATCTTTATTGATACAAATATGCACAAACACACATATACATATGCATACATATGTACACACAAACTTATGCATATATATATATATATATATATATATATATATATATATATATATACATACATATACATATGTACAAATATATTTCGTATTTCCTTAGAAGTGGAACATTATCACTGTCAGTACAGTTACAATCTTTCTCAGTTTTCACTCAAAGACTTAATGGAATATTCCTAAACTGCAGAACCTTCTGAACTAGCCAGCTTTAGAACAGGTCATTCTCTGATTGAGGATCAAATCATTTGACAGGCAGCTGTCAAATATAATATGATATTTGATCCTCATTGCACTATCGTATGGCTCTATTTCTCTCTGAAGATGGTCAGATTCTCACTGGACACTGACTCCATCTCATCTTCCCCACCAAAAAGTTGAAAGCTTCTCCTCATTGTAGAAGACTCAATGATAAAGTAAAACGGTAAGAGAATGAGATATGATTCATATTGATGACATTGACACATCAGAATCCCTTTCAAATTGAAACATTTGCAATTTTTTTCTGAACAGCAATATTTCTTAATGTGAAAGAAATATTGTAGTCAATATTTTAGGTGTCATTTTGACTTATTCAGGTTTTGATGACACACGCACACACACACACACAATACATACATGTACACAGATGCTTACTTATATTCATACAGTAATACATTTATGTATAATAAAAATGTTATGCATATATCATGCATATATATATATATATATATATATATATTCAAACATAAATACACACATATGTATATCATTCCTTCCTTCATTTAACATCTGTTTTATCGTGTACATACATTTATACAGAGAGAGACACACATGCATGCACAAATACATAGAGACAAACAGACAGATAACTGAGTGTTACTACAGGATTATTACATTATACATAAAGGTTTTGTGCAACCAACTTTACAGCCGACCTTACTCATCAGTAAATCTAAAATAATGAAATATGAATCTAAAATAACGAATAACGAACGATGGAAATCGGTTGCTAAGACATGTAAAATGACTTCAAATGATGTTGAGTTTGAGTTCTGTTGTTTCTTTAATCTAGCATCAAGAAACAGTACTGCTTTGAAATTAACCTGTGTATGCCAGCAAGTTAAGATCAGATAAGACTTTTTGTTCAAACATAAGAGTGTATTGAGTGTGTTTATGCTTCTCAGTGAAAAAAGTAAACAAACAAAAGACAGTAGAATATATACAGGCAGGCAACCACATGAGTTCGATTACATTGCAGAGAACCTTAAGCAAATATCTCCTCCTGCAGACTTTGACCAATGCTAGAACAGAATTTATTTGAAAGAAGCTGTGTAGAAGCAAGTTATATGTGTGTTTGCATGTGTATGAGTGTGTGTGCATGCCTGTGTATATGTATATGTATGCATACATGAATGCATGCATGTGTGTATGTATAAATACATGCATGTATGTATGCCTGTGAGGAGGTGCAATGGCCCAGTGGTTAGGGCAGCGGACTCGCGGTTGGAGGATCGCAGTTTCGATTCCCAGACCAGGCATTGTGTGTGTTTATTGAGCGAAAACATCTAAAGCTCCACGAGGCTCCAGCAGGGGATGGTGGCAAACCCTGTTGTACTCTTTCGACCCAACTTTCTCTCACTCTCTCTTCCTGCTTCTTGAGTAACACTGCAATGGACTGGCGTCCCGTCCAGCTGGGGGAACACATATACCACAGAAACTGGGAAACTGGGCCCATGAGCCAGGCTAGGCTTGAAAAGGGCGCATAAAATAATTTAAAAAAATGTATGCATGTATATGTGTATGTATCTATGCATGAATGTTTTTGTTTTTGTCCATGTTTGTATTTGAGGGTGTAAACTTACCTATGGTGTGGCCCTTTAAGTCAAAAAATAAATATTTGATAAATGTAGACTGAGAAGAATAACTACTTGACTAAAATATATACTAAGGTTAATATCAGCAAAACTAAAATGCTTGAAAGTGGTGCTCCAGCATGGTTGTATTCTAATGATTGAAAACAGTAAAAAGAGAGAATATATATATATATATATAACCAATTCCTACTTTGTATTAATTTTTTACCTCCTATTCCTATACGACACACCACAACCCCTCTCCCTCTCACATGCACACACACACATATGCATATAAGCTTTTCACATTTATCTAAGATGCCACACAGTGGAACTAAACCAGAAAACTTTATGGATCAAAAAACTTTTTAATCAAATTAATGCTAACATCGTAGAACCTAGGGTTTCACATTGATGAAAATCAAACAACTTTCAATTAATATCAAAATCACAAATAACACTGGGTCATAATTAGTTAACGACATAAACATACATCATAATGTACACAAATTGGATACAATGATATAATGTCCATGATTTTCTTAGAATATGGTAATGTGGTAATACTGCAGAAATTGGATAGTTTGGGCTTCATGAATGTGTATTTAGTTGTATACATGAGTTCAAATTCCACTGAGGCCAACTTGCTTCTAATTTTTTCAAGTTTGAAAAAAAAAAAGTATCTCTTGTTGTCATTGTTTAGCCTCACGTTGATCTTGATCCAGTAGATATATAATTAAGAGTACTCCAGCCATGACCATTCCATAGAGACATCACATTTTGGTTATCCACTGAAATTCAATGACAATAACCACTCTCTTAATAATCCTTCCTGCAATAGGTACAAGGCCTGAAATTTGGCAGGAAGTGGGCTAGTTGATTACATCAACCCCAGTACTCAACTGGTACTTATTTTATTGACTCTGAAAAGATGAATGGTAAAGTTGACATTGGTGAACTCAGAACGTGAAAACAGATGAAATGCCACTAAACATTTTTCCTGGAATGCTAGCAATTCTGCCAGCTCACTGCTTTTCATGTCCTTAATAACGAGATCTTTGAAGGTTGGACAGTCTTATTCTGGACTCACAAATTCTACTGAAGGTGGAGCACATATATGTAATGATGATGGTAGGAATAACAGTGGAAGCCAAGACTGCACCTCCCATAACTCTCTACTACTGTCCTGTCTGTCTCTAGCATACAGACCCCATCACCACAGATTTGGTGCTAAGTGTAGGGCCTGCAGCAACATCCTTTCGGCATTTGGGTTTGATCTTGTACTTCCAGGTCATCATACCCCAGTCTAGAACTCACAACAATATCAAGGAGAACACATTTTTAAAATTCTATTTATTTAACATTAAATAACAGCAAGAAATACAGGCAAATCATTTAGATTTACAAGGATAATGAAAAATTCAAATTTTCATCACCATTTTCATCCATTAAAAAAAAAAATGAAATTATCTACCATTTGTACCATAGCAAATCCAGCACTGGCCCCCTTCTCAATTCATATCTTAATGTGTGCTTATATTAATTCATGGTTAACCTCAGCTCTTACGTTCGGGTTTCAGCTCCTGCTGAGGTCAACTTTGCATTTCATCCTTTCAGGGTCGTCTATAAAATAAATACCAGTCAAGTAATTTAGTTGATGTCAGTGGACTTAGCACCTCACCTCAAAATTGCTGGCCTTGTGCTAAAATTAGAAAGAATAATTTGATGGTTGATTTGGACTTGTTCTTAGTTGATGCAAAACATTTTGTTCATTCCTTCTTCCCATGGTAAACTCCTTGGAAATCTCTATGTGGCTCCTTTCAAAAGTTTCCATTGTTTTCTTCAACCCCTGTATATATATATATATATATATATATATATATATATATATATATATATATACAACTTATAAATAAGGGCAAACGAAAAAATATAATTATATGGTTATGGACAATATGTCCAATTTCGGCATATTTGGCATTAGAAATTTTTTTGTTTGCCCATATTTATAAGTTGTTTATAATTTTAACCTTTAAAGGTATTTTTTTTAATATGCTGGCCATTGATAAATTTTTTTTTTGAAAAACTTTTATCCTACATTATACGTATATATATATATATAATATATATATATATATATATATATGATGGGCTTCTTTCAGTTTCTGTCTACCGAATCCACTCACAAGGCTTTGGTCAGCCCAGGGCTATAGCAGAAGAGACTCACCCAAGGTGCTACACAGTAGGACTGAACCTGGAACCATGTGGTTGGGAAGCAAGCTTCTTACCACACAGCCATGCAGTTCCAGCAAACATTTGTATATAGATGGGTGAATTTACTTATGCACACACACACATATAGATATATGTAATCATGTACATATATACATAATATTCGTGTGTGTACATGCATGCGCGTGTGTGTGTGTGTGTGAACATGTATGTGTGTGCATGCACTTTGGCAGAATATCCTCCAGCACATCAAACCAATATGTTAGCAGGACAGGATAAATAGAAAGTTTATTAAAATACATACCACAATAAAAACAGAAGTCAGCCTCAAAATAAGTAATAATAAGGTTATCATCGTCGTCGTCATCATCATCATCATTATTATTATTAACTTGTTGTTTTAGGTCTTAGTTTCTTCTAAAAGCAGGTTGTATTTAGACTCGATTAATTTCACTAATTAGCAGCAATGATGCAGCCCTCAAGAATTTCTATTAATTACATTAGGTTTGCTTAAAAACAATCTGACATACCAATGCCAGTTTTAGTAAGTGTGTAATGAGATTCTGTGTTGAGTGATTTTCTAGTAAAGGCATTAGCAGAAATTAGAGTTGGTTAAAGTATTAACTTCCAACACAGCAGTGGAGCATTATTGCATTCTGACAAAGCTCTTATTCTTTATTTAGAATAATGGCATAGCAAACTTGACGGCAATATGTTGTTATTGATGATGAGAAACATTTGTGATTTTTAAATATGCTTTCTTCTTTGTTCTATGCTTACGGTTGGCTAGATCTGCAATTTTTTTTTTAATATTCATACTGTTGTTATTGTTAAATATTGTTAGTTACTTTGGTTAAAAGAAAGTTTCATAAAATGATCCCTGTGCCGGTGGCACGTAAAAAGCACCATCCGAACGTGGCCGATGCCAGCGCTGCCTTGACTGGCTTCTGTGCTGGTGGCACGTAAAAAGCACCAACCGATCGTGGCCGTTGCCAGCCTCGCCTGGCACCTGTGCCAGTGGCACGTAAAAAGCACCCACTACACTCACGGAGTGGTTGGCATTAGGAAGGGCATCCAGCTGTAGAAACACTGCCAGATCAGACTGGAGCCTGGTGCAGCCTTCTGGCTTCCCAGATCTCGGTTGAACCGTCCAACCCATGCTAGCACGGAAAACGGACGTTAAACGATGATGATGATGATGATGTTAAGGTTAGGAATTTATTTCCAGGCATCAAGATTCGTCGTTTTATCCTACACTTTTCTATGCTTGCATGGACCAGATAAAATTTATTTAAGTGGATTTTCTATGTCTGGATGTACTTCCTGTTGGCTATCCTCACCCCTTTCTAAGGAAGGTAATATTTCCCATGACGAGACATGTTTTCATGGAAGATTGGAAATGAAAGACACCTATTTACACAATGGTGACATTCATTTTGCAACTATTACACAATGTCAAGGCAAGAAGATAGTACAGACACACAGACATACACACATGCACACACACACATATACATATATACATGCAATCTTCTTATGATTTAAAGGATGATGGTTAAAACAAGATGCTTTCCTTCAAACCATGCTATCAAGTAGGTGGCTGGTCAAAATTTACTTTAAATGAGAAAGAGAAAGAGAACATAAATATGTATGTACATATGTACATACATACATACATACATACATACATACATACATACATACATACATACATACATACATACACACATGATACATACATACATACATACATACATACACACACACATACATACATACATACATACACACATGATACATACATACATACATACACACACACACACATACATACATACATACATACATACATACATGCATACATACATACATACACACACACACACACACATACATACATACATACATACATACATACATACATGCATACATACATACATACACATACACACACACACACACACATACATACATGATGGGTTTCTTTCAGTGTGCATTTACCAAAATCTACTCACAAGGCTTTGGCTGGGCAGGAGTTATAGCATAAGAACTTTCCCAAGGTGCCATGCAGTAGGACTGAACCCAAAACCATGTGGTTGGGAGGCAAACTTCTTTCTATGCAACCACAACTGTGCTATATAGCCAAACCCTGACTAAAAATTCTATCCAATGCTACTCTCTACCAAAAAAAAAAAAAAAAAAATCTGCACAGATGTGGCTGCCTGGTAAGACATTTGTTTCCCAACCACATGGTTCTAGGTTCAATCCCAGTGTGACACCTTGGGAAAATGTGTTCTACTACAGCCTTGAGCCAACCAATGTGAGGGAATTTGGTAGATGGAAAATGAAAGAATCCAATTATATATACATATATATAAATATATATACAGTAATCTCTTGACTATTGTGGGTGTTACATTCCAGAACCCCCTGCGATAGGTGAAAGTCAGTGAAGTAGAAACAGTACTGTACGGTATATTTTTTAATCATTTTTATAATTTGTATATATCTATTTTATTATAAATGCAAAACAACACCACAAAGGAATCAATGTAAGCTTAAATAATAAACCATGATAGGTGAATTGTGATATGGCAAGGAATTACTATATATATATATATATATGTGTGTGTGTGTGTGTGTATGTATGTATATACACATATGCATGTCTATGTTTATTCTCCACCCCCACTTGATAACCGGTATTGATGTGTTTACATCCCTGTAACTTCACAAACTATTACTCTTTCTCCCTCTCTCTCTCTTTTCATATATATATAAATATATATATATATAAATATATATATATCCCAACTAATTAGGGAGAGGGTTAGTCTAGATGAGGTGCAGTTTGGTTTTGTGCCAGGTAGAAGGACCACTGATGCTATATTTCTGGTAAGGCAACTGCAGGAGAAATACCTAGCCAAAGATAAACCTCGGTAATTGGCTTTTGTTGACTTAGAGAAAGCTTTGACAGGGTCCCCCAATCCTTTATCTGGTGGTCAATGTTGAAACTAGGGATAGACGAGTGGTTTGGTGAGAGCTGTGCAAGCCTTGTAGAGGGATGCTACCTATAAGGTGAGGGTGGGCAATGAGTACAGCAACGAATTCAGGGTACAAGTGGAGGTTCTCCAAGGATCGGTGCTCATCCCCCTCTTGATCATCATAGTTCTCCAAGCAATAACAGAGGAATTCAAGACAAGGTGCCCCTGAGAGCTCCTCTATGCTGATGACCTTGCTCTAATAGCTGAATCACTACTTGAACTAGAGAAGTTCCAGGTATGAAGCAAGGTCTAGAATCAAAGTGCCTTAGAGTTAACCTAGCAAAAACCAAAGTCATAGTAAGTAGGAAACCGAACACTGTAGAAAAGGTGTAGGTAGAAATTTCATAAGATGCATCCAGTGTAAGCTTTGAATACATGAAAGGTGCAGTAACATCAGTGGAAGGTTAATAGGGAAACTAACTTTTGTATGTGGAAGGTGTACAGGTGCAATAAATGCTGAAAATGTGCAAAAAATAGACTCCATTAAATGCAAGGGGGGCAAGTTAGAGGTAGTAGATAGCTTCTATTATCTAGGTGACCAAGTTAGTTGTGGATGCTCCAAGTGTGTAGCTGTGAGAATAAGATTAGGCTTGGAAAAGTTCAGAGAGCTCCTACCCCTGTTGGCAACAAAGGGCCTCTCTCTCAAAGTAAAAGCAGATTGTTTGATGTCTGTGTCCAAACAGCTGAGGATATGCGTAAGCTTGAAAGAAATGAAGCCAGTATGCTTTGCTGGATGTGCAATGTCAGTGTGCATGTTCAACAGTGTGAGCACCTTGAGAGAAAAGTTAGGCATCAGATGTGGTGTGCAAGAGATACGATTGTGCTGGTATGGTCATGTGATGCATATGGATGAGGAAAGCTGTGTAAAGATCTCTAACTGTGGAGGGAACCTGTAGTAGAGGTAGACCCAGGATAGTCTACCCAGGATATACCCAGGAAGTCATTGCCTCACAGTGGCAATTACTGGTGAGTGAGACCTAAACAATGTGCTGTGTTTGAGAGGACTTGCCAAGCCAAGTGCATCCATCCTGGTGGCATATAAAGAATATTTTCTGAATGTCGAGCTTCACAGAGGCAAAGTGGCTAAGTTTCTTTTGAGTATTGGGCTTTATGGAGGCAATAACCAAGACCTTTGGCATAATGTTGCGCTTGAGGAGAAGACCCATCAATCCAAGCAAAATTACAGTCATGGCAGATACTGGTGTCACACAAATGGCACCCATTACACTCTCAGAGTGGTTGACATTTGGAAGGGCATCCAGCTGCAGAAAACCATGCCAAATCAGACTGGAGTCTAGTGCAGCCTTCCAGAATGCCAGCCCAGTCAAATTGTCAATGATGATGATGAGTATGATGATGAGGATGATAATGATGATGATATACATTTATATATATATATATATATATATATATATTGTATACAGACATCAATTCTACATGGAAGTGAGATGTGGGCCCTGAATGCAGAGGACATGAAAAAATTAGAAAGGAATGAGGCTAGTTTGCTCTGCTGGATGTGTAATGTAAGTGTACATGTTTGACAGTGTACTAATGTTTTGAGAGAGGTTAGGCATAAGAGGAATTAGTTGCTGTGTGCAAGAGAGAAGACTGCATTGGTTTGGTCATGTGATGTGGATGGATGCAGATAGTGCCATAAAGAAGTGCTGATCTCTCAAAAAAAATGGAACACATGAAAGTGGGAGACCTAGGAAGACATGGAATGAAGTACTGAGGAATGATCTCAGGACACTGAACCTTTCAGGTGAGATGACAAAGGACCAAGATACCTGGCACCTTGCTGTGCTCAAGAAGACCCATACTCCTCAATGGAAGTGTTAAGACCAATCCCTTTGGTGACTCAAAGTTCTCGTGGCAGTGTCACATAAAGTTCTTGTGCAATGCCGTGCCATGTAAAAGCGTCCATGTGGTGCCACGTAAAAGCACCCAGCATACTCTGTAAAGTGGATGGCATTAAGAAGGGCATCCAACTATAGAAACCGTACCTAATCAAACTGGAATCTGGTGCAGCTCTACAGCTTGCCAGCTCTGCTCAAACTGTCCAACCCATGCCAGCATGAATGACAAATGTTAAATGATGATGATGATACACACACATACATGCATACACACACACACATGCACAAACACACATACATGTATAAATGGAATGGAAATTGGGGAGTAGAGTTGAATGGGTGGAATTTTTAGGTAGAAACTGAGATGATATAAGTTGGGGTTTCTTTGAGGAAGAGGGAGATTTGAACCCCAGGTCAATATGATGAAAGACAGTATTCCAGCTGTGACCATTCTATATTTTAGGGATCTAGATACATGGGACTGTAAAATCCAATGTATCCTTTTTTTAGATGGAGCTGCATGATTTGAGGATGATTCGATAGCTATTTCTAGCAGATTGAGCAACCTCATAGAGGCCCTGTCATGAGCTTGTTAAGTGTTAAGCTAGCTATATAGGCAACAATAACAACTTGCAATATAGCAATAAAGCTATACTGCAATATTCCAATTCACCATAGAGAAAACTGAAAATAGTAAGATCTCTAAAGCTACATTTGTAATGAAATAACAAAACATGACCAGTTTTATCTTTAATCCAAATCTCTATATTACACATAACAATAAGCCTGCCTATATGTCTGTCTATATAGAATTATGTTTTCTGTATTACAATGTTTTCTTTGCACAATTGCTCCATTTCTGCATCTATTTCAAGAAATAATGTTAGTTTTTTTTTCCCTTTTTCCGAACTGATCTATTGATCTTTCAACTATATTTGTAAAATATAATTGCTTGGATGGCTCTAAAGTTGACCTTCATTTCAAGCTCATATATATAATATATATATATATATATATATATATATATATATATATATATATATACACACACACACACATATCCTTTTATTAAGTTTTTCTTTATATCAGATATGATCCTTGGCTATATTTAGTTAATCCGATAGCTTAGACTCATATATTTTTTAAGGAGGAGGTGAGGAGTAATAAAGTTTGTCTGAACCCAGAAATAAAACAGAGGAATTAAACAAAGAAAAAAAAAAGGAAAAGAAAAGAAGAAAGAGAAGAAAAAATAAAAGCCAAACACTGAGATGAAAGTGAACTATGAAGAGATATTTCTGAAAACTGTATTTAATAATGTAGTTTCTTTGACTGGAATTAATCTCCAAGATTTTACAGATGAAGTCAGTCTAAGCCAGTTTTAGAATCACAGAACAATTCTCCTTCACACAAAAGAGCAGTTAACAACCCCAGCATTGTTCATATAAGTATCTCAGGCTTTAACCCTTTTGATACCAACCTGACTGAGATCGCATATGGTTCTATGAAATTCAAATGATCTAAAATAAAGCGTTCCATCAAAATTCCATGCTAAATTATACTCCAAATAGCAGCTTAATAACGACAAAGTTATTTAAAAAATTCTTTGATATTTTAAAAATAGAGACAAAGGCAGTGTATTTCAATAGAAATATGGCAACAAAAGGGTTAATCTGAAGGTTAAAGTTTTTTATCCCATTTAGTCTTTTGATACCAATCTCCCTTGAGACCACGCTTAGTACTATGACATGAACCATCTTCTTTAAAGTAATCTAAAAATCTCCCTTTAAAATTTCATGCAAATTTATGTTCCAGACACTAGTTTAATAACGACAAAGTTACATTACTAGATTCTTCATTATTTAAAATTAATTGTAACAAATGCAATATATCTTAACAGAAATATGGCGAGAAAAGAATGGAAGTCTTTGGAAATTCGATCAACTGGAGAAATAATTATCTATTATAAAGTTAGTTCAAACTAGTTTGTCTACATCTGGACCTCTGGATAATGTATCAGTCACAAACTGTATTGATCCTAGAAATATATTCTATTATTTTTTAAAACTTGTTTCAGTCATTGGACTGTGGTCATGCTGGGGTATCACTTTGAAGAATTTAGTGGACAAAGCAACAGCAGGATTTATTTTAAGTCTAGTATTTATTCTGTCATTATATTCTTGCTGAATTGCTAAGTTATGGAGATGCAAACAAACCGACACCTAATTGCCAAAAGATGGAAGACAAACAGAAATTTAAAAATATATATATGTATACATACACATGTGTATGTGTGTGTGTGTGTGTGTGTGTGTGTGTGTGTGTGTGTGTGAGTGTGTGTGTGCATGTGTGAAAGCATATCATGGGCTATGTATATGGTGGACTATAGAAGACACTTGCCCAAGGTGTTGTGCAGTGGGACTGAACCTGATACAGCACAATTGAAAGGCAAACTTCTTAACCATGCAGCCATGCCTGCACCTATGTAAATACAATGGTCATAAGATTGAAAATGTCTAGGTAATCCTTTGAAAATAGGATAACAGATTGCCTAAAACTATTTCAACATCATATAGAATTTCAATTTTCATCAATTCCATATTAAATTTAGTTTGTCACACCATTCAGGATTTGCTCTGAAATATATAATTGTCGCCAACAACCACCAATATGACGTCGTTAGCGTATTTTTACATGTTAACTTATTCACATTAAAGCCACACTTTCAACTTCATTTACCACTGGCACTTCATTTAAGTGGTTGCAACTCCACAACATTCCTACTACAAGGATAAATAACGAAGGGTACCAAACGTTACTTAACATTAAGTGGTATAAGAAGTCTTTAAGTTTGGTAAAAAAAAAAAATCAGGCTAGTACAGTCAGTAACAGAAAAGAGAGAGAGAGAGGGAAAGAAAGAAAGAAAAAGAGAAAGAGGGGGAGACAGAGAAAGAGGAGCGAGAGAGTGGCAGGGAGATGTTGAGATAGAGAGTGTTACAGTAAACCAGTAGGCCAGTAGTTAGTTGTAAAGTGAGTTAAGTAAAAGAATAATTTTTCTTAATCAATTATGGTCTCATTAAGATCATAGTTGAGTATCTAATTAGTTTTGATTAATATACATACATACATACTACATACATACATACATACATACATACATACATACATACATACATACATACATAAATACATACATACATACATATATATATATAATATATATATATATATATATATATACATATATATATATATAAATAGAGATAGAAAGAGAGATATAGATATAGATAGATAGATATATGTATATGTGAATTTATGTAAATTAACAGTTAATATTTTAATAGATTTTAAGATTCTAATCCTTTAGCATTCAGATTACTCTGTCAAATGCAATGCTTATTTATTCCCATTTTGTTTTGAATTAATCATACATTATCTGGTAGCTTTGAGATTTTAATGATGTAATTGTTGATTTTTCGAATGACATTGTAGGGTAGGTGAGAGAGGCTGGATCTGGCTGGTTTTAACATAAAACAAGTCGAATATTTTGGAGAGATATGGCTGGTTTAAAAGGGTTAATTGCTATAAGATTTTAAAATTATATAAGATGATATAAGTATTAATTTTACTATAAAAAAAACAACAGGAACTCTAACAGAACTTGAACAATGTATGTATATAGCAGTTGCTGGGTGACTGCATTACAAATTACGCTACACAATGCTTGGTATTAGTTCCTGTAAAAGTAAATACTATAAATATTACCAATATAACATTAGTAACATTTAATAACAGACGCAAGCATAGCTGTGTAGTAAGAAGCTTGCTTCCCTACATGATTGTGTTCTGCCCCACTGTGTGCCACTTCAGGCTAGTGTCTTCTACTGTAGCCTTGGGCCAACCAAAGCCTTGAGTGGATTTGGTAGACAGAAACTGAAAGAAGCCCATCACACACTTATATATATGTATGTATAACTTAGATTGGTTTTGGCCATTATCGGCCCAGGCCATGACTAACTCAATAGCACCACCTGGAAAAGTCTTTTAGTCAATTATTTCAGGACACCATGGACCACTCAAGCAGAGAATTGTTGTTGGCTGAGATGTATCCAGGTGTAGGTGATTTATCCAGTATTTCCTGGAGGAATTTGTCCAGGTACTGTTTGAAAGTCGTGGGGTCTTTTTCTACTTTAATTTCTTTTGGGATAACATTGAAAAGAGCAGGACCATTTGCAGTGAAGAAACTGTGTCGCAATGTTCTTATGTGATGTGATCTTGACCTTTGTAGGGGATGCATTGCATGGGGGCCTAGTCCTGGGTTAATTGTAAAGATGATACCAATATCATTTGGATAACACTGGTGGAATATTTTCCACATGGTGCAAATAATGCATCGCTCATGGCGGTGTTGCAGAGAATAGAGTTTCAGTCAAGCCCAATAATCAAGTCCCACTATGCCATTTATTTTTTTAGTGATTGATCTTTGTGGCACTTCGATCCTCATTATGTCTTTCTTTTTGTAGGGAGACCACAATGGGCAGCAGTATTCAAGGTGGGGGCCTAGCAAATGTGGAGAAGAGAAGAATGATGGTTTCATGATCCCTAGATTGAAAAGTTCTGAGGATCCATAAGTACATTCTGTGGGCAACATCAACTTTTTTGTTGAGGTGCACACTCCAGTTAAGGTTGCTGTCGACAGCTACATCTAAGTTTCTGATATTATCCAACGGTTCAAGTAGGTCTCCCGACGGTAGTGAATATGGTTGTTTGAGTGTGCCCTTTTTTCCAAAGTGGATGAGCTCAAATTTTTCCTTGTTCAACTGCATATTTTTTTTTTATGCCCACTGGGATACTGTGCATAGGTCCGATTGAAACATTGTTTGCTCATATGCTCCCTTAATGACTTTCTGGAGCTTAGAGTCATCTGCAAATATTTTTATGGTGCTATGTTCAATGGAATCTGCAATGTCATTGATATAGACAATAAAAAGAAGTGGACCCAGCACATTGCTCTGCGGGACTCCACTGATGACTTTTGCTGGTCTTGAGTGGATGGCATTAACCATATCCTGGGTCCTGTTTGTTAGGAAATACCTAATCCATTGAAATAGCTTTCCACTGACTCCAACATGGAATAGTTTCTGTAACAGTATATTTATTTCTTTATTGCCCCCAGGAGGCTAAACATAGAGGGGACAAGCAAGGAGAGACAAAGGGATTAAGTCGATTACATTGACCTCAGTGCGTAACTGGTACTTATTTAATCAACCCCGAAAGGATGAAAGGCAAAGTCGACCTCAGCAGAATTTGAACTCAGAATGTAAACACAGGCAAAATACTTCGAAGTATTTCGCCCGGTGTGCTAACATTTCTGCTTGCTCACCATCTTGTTTCCTTGACAGTATATTGTTGACTCTGTCAAAGGTCTTGCTGAAATCAAGGTATACGACATCAGTGTTGGAGCCCTCACTTAGTGCATTTAAGATGTCATCAAAGTAGTGGAGGAGTTGTGTTAGACAATTCCTCCTACCATGAAAGCCATGCTAGTTGCAATTTAGGAGATGATTTTTTCTAGGAAGGCTGTTATTCTTGATCTCAACACTCTCTCAAATATTTTGATGATATGTTAGGTGAGTGAGACTGGATGGTAGTTTACTGGGAGTGATTCATTCGCTTTTTTAAAGATATGAACGACTGACTAGGAGAGAAGATTTTGAGGGATAAAACTGGCATCCAGTAATTTCCTCCAGAGATTTGCAAGAGGAGCTGCAAGTTGCTATCTGCATTCCTTCAGCACTCAAGCAGGGAACCTGTCAGGACCCACTGCTGAATCAGGTTTGATTTCTTTTATTGCAGCTGGGATATCGGTGGCATCAAAGGTTATGTTGGAAAGGACATGTTGAGGATTCAAAGAAGCAAAGCTGCTTGAGTCAATTGAATCAGGGTCACTGAAAACAGAGCAACATTGACTTTGCAGGATCTCAGCCATGTTTTTGGCATCACTGTGAAGGATGTCATTTCTGTCAACCAGTGGGCCGATAGAGGAAATTGTGGTTCTATGTGTTTTTGTAAAGGAGTAAAAGACTTTAGGATTATTCTTGATGCTTTTAATAGCCCAGGCTTCCTCTGCAGTTCTTTGGTCATTTATGAAGGTTCTCATACAGTTGTTGCTTCTTTTATTACGAGGTTGTTAATGTTCTTGATTGCAGGTATTTTGGGAGTATTTTAGATGGTGCTATTTTGGAGCATTGATTTTTTGGTTTATTCTTTTTATTCTCATGATGATCACTTTTCTCTATTTTGGAATCTTGCATCTATTGTTATTTATGAATCAAGAGGGTGTGTGTTTTGAGCATATATGGGTGACTGTGTCCTCAAATAGTTGCCATGCATTTGTGTTTATTGTACTATTGGAGGAAACAAGGGTGAGGGACCAGTCCATTTGTGATAAGTCTTGAGTGATCGCACTCTAATTTGACTTGTGTAAATTCATATTATCAAATGGCTGCACTGGAGTTTGATTTTTGCCAAATCTTTGGATGATGCTGATTGAGGTTACAGCATACTATGTCATGCTCGGATAGGAAGGTTTTTTTCCATTGTGATGTTATGGATAGTGTTTGCATGATTGCTTAGCACTAGATCCAAGACACTTTGGTTGTTTCTGGTTGGTCCACGGATGAGTTGTGATAGGAAACAAATTACCCATAAATTTGAAAAGTAACTCCACTGCAGCTTTGTCTGAGCTTGAGGTGAAAGTTCTTGCTCTAACAACATTAGTGGACCAATCTACAGAGGGCAGGTTGAAGTTGCCCATCATCAGAATAGTTCCTGTGTTACATTGCAGGAGGAAAGATTTGATCTTCTCAAGGCACTCTTGGATATAATGTAAGGGTACTTGGGGGGTGGGGGAGGCTGTAGAGCTCAATGACACAGGTCTTTACCCTTGTTGTGAACAGAGACTGATTCGCAGTAGCCATTGGAGAAAAAATCCTTGGCATCTGTGCTGAAAGAATCATGGAGGAAAACAGCAACTCCACCCTTTCTTTGGCCTGCCCAATCAGTGCAAATGGCAGTGAAGTCTCTGATTTTCCATGCAGCCTCTAAATGACGGTCATTTAGGTGGGTCTCAGTTAGGACAAAGAAAGGGATTGGATGTGAGTGTGCTGCAATCTATCAGTGTAGAGTATTTTCCATTTTTTGAGCCTTGATGGCTGGGTTTGCTTTTCATCAGGAACCACACATCATGTTTGTTGTTGTTGTTGTTGTTGCTACTACTTAGTGGCAGTAGCAAGGGTGTCTTTTGCCTTGGGTTGGAAGTAGAGTTTGAATACTTCTCTGGATTTCTTTTGCAAGATTCAACATGGGTAACATACATATGTATATATACATATATATGTGTGTGTGTTTGTGTATATATCTTTGTGTGTCTTTGTATTTGTGTTTGACCCCACCACCACTTGACAACTAGTGTTGGTTTGTTTTATGTCCCTATAACTTAGTGGTTCAGCAAAAAGAGATCAATTAGAATAAGTACCAGGCTTGAAAAAGAAAAGTTAATTGCCCCAGCATGGCCACAGTCGAATGACTAAAACCTTTTGAGAGTAAAAGAAAAAAAACATATATAATTAAATTTTTTGAAGGCGGCGAGCTGGCAGAAACGTTAGCACGCTGGGCGAAATGCGTTGCCGTATTTCGTCTGCCATTACGTTCCGAGTTCAAATTCCGCCAAGGTCGACTTTGCCTTTCATCCTTCCAGGGTCGATAAATTAAGTACCAGTTACGCACTGGGGTCGATGTAATCGACTTAATCCGTTTGTCTGTCCCTGTTTGTCTCCTCTGTGTTTAGCTCCTTGTGGGTAGTAAAGAAATATATATAATTAGATCTTTAAGCTGTACAAATACTAGGTCATCCCATAAATAATGCAGTTTTTTCAATTGCATGAACTAGAAGTTGGAGGGGGCGGGATAAACTACCTAAATCAACTTGCTATAAAAGTAGGTAGTAAATTTAACTTGACTTATTCTTAGTGCAAGTTTTGAAGAGTGCAGTTTGATTTTAACAGTTATATTTTCAAAGCTATAATGAAAGTGACAAAGGAGCATATTCAGTATATTTTGCTTTATGAGTTTAATAAAAGCAACAGTGCAATGGAAAGTGCAAGGAATATTAATGCAGTATATGGGGATCAGACATTAAGCGTAAACCAGTGTTAACAGTGGTTCCAGAAATTCCGGGCCAGAAACTACAGCCTAGAAGACAAGCCTCATCCTGGTGCTGAGAAATGGGTTCCCTATAAAAATGTCAAGTGCTGAAGACAGTGGATAGGGAAAGGAGAAACACCAGCATCCCAGGCTAAAGAAGGTCTTCACCCACATAAGGTGTTGTTATCAGGTGGGTGGAATATGAAAGGTTTAGCCCACTTTGAACTTTTAAACCCAAACCAAACGATAACAAATAAGATCTGCTGCAAGCAGCTTGAGCAGCTTAAGTCAGCTCTAGAAGGAAAATGACCATCTTTGGTTTTAAGACAAAAAGTGTTCTTCCATCAGGATAATGCTTGGCCACATACAGTGAGGGTGACATTCCAAAGGCTGAAGCTGTTTGAATGGGAAATGATGCCCCACCCACTATATTCACTGGACATTGCCATATCTGATTATCATTTATTCTGCATTTGGATGGAAAAAAATATGAATTTTGTAGACGAGGTAAAACAGTACTTGAGTATTTTTCGTCACGGACAAGTGAATTTTGGAAGAGGGGTCTCGCAAAATTACCAGATAGATGAAAGAGCATTGCAGAAAATGGAGGAGAGTATATTTTAGATTAAAAAAGAACTTTGTTTATCTTAATTTTGAAAAATAAAAGAAGTATAAAAAACTGCATTATTTATGGAATGACACAATATTTGTCCTGTTTCACAGATATGTTGTCACTCGCTCAGACCCCAAACAGGCAGCTAAATCTACTAATGTGTAACATAGTAATGATTGTGAAAATTCATCTCAATAATATAAATTATAAATGATATACAAAATTCTGTCTGTCTGTCTGTCTATCACTTTCTCTCTGTCTTTGTGTGTGTGTATGTGTGTGTGTATGTGTGTGTGTGTGTGTGTGTGTGTGTGTGTGTGTGTGTGTGTGTGTGTGTGTGTGTGTGTGTGTGTGTGTGTGTGTGTCACTAACATCATGACCATTTTAACATCAGTTTCTATGCTCGATGGAATTCATTGAGATGCAGATTATCTACAGCTGGATGCCTTTCCTGTTGCCAGCGCTCACATGTTTCCAAGCAAGATAGTATTTCCCAGAATCTGTACATGTATTCAAAGAAGGCAAAGGAAGGAAACCGCTTGCAATACAGTGGCACTTGCTTATAACAGTGGCATAATGTCTAGACAAGGAGACACACACACACACACACACATGCACGTGCATGTGCGCGCGCACACACACACACACACACACACACACACACACATTCACACACACATATATAAATGAGGAAAAGTATCCAACTTTATATTTTCCCACCAAAACTAACATCACATGGGCAAAATCTTTTAGGTGAAAGATGATGCCATCCTTCTTGTATATGCTTGAAAATTTTTGCAGTGGTAGGCCATGCCAGTTCTTGGCTGTTATATGTAGAGTACAGACATGTAGTTCATGCTCATTAGATTTTCGTTTTCACTAAAGACATCGAGCAGAGATATGGCATCAAATTTTGCCAAACAGTCCTTTAAGTGAAGCCCTTCAATGGGGTGATGCAGGGGGGGGGGCCTTCACTTAAAGGACTGTTTTAAAAGATCCCTTGGTGCTTGACACATCAACCATCACCAGTAGTCCACCCTGGCTGAAGACTGTGATGTCTGGTGTCTTACTATCAACCATGCTCTCTCCTCCTTTGAAAACACTCACAGGGCCACTCTCAAGAACAAAAGGCACAGGAGAAAGAACCGCAACACTTCGTCATCAAATCCTGGCCAGACCTTCAACTGCAGTTGAAGGTCTGGTCAGCCACAGGTGAGCCTATAGATGTGGACCAGCCCTTCTTAATTTTTGTTCATATAGCTAAGCCAAAAAGACATTTGTTGGTGTTTATCTTAATGAAACAGCCATTGAGCACAATTAACTGGCGAACCATATATAAAATTCATGCTTTTCTACTTTATATTAAATATGTTGTTCTTAAAACTCATTTTAGTCAATTACACTGCGCAACAAAATTTTGTCTTTGTTCAGTAAGTGTTATTTCCTATTTGTTTCTATATAGAAATCAAAGGAAATTACAACTATTCCATTCAAACTGGATATCAATGTTTTGAAAATGACCTGTTTCAGTTATATTTCAGACAGATTCAGCAGAGATGCTGAATTAGAAATATTGTTATAGCAAATATTCAGCTCAATACCGTAGATTTGCTTGTCAGTTACTTGACCTTAACCACTTGAGCATGTCCCTTAGTGACTGACAATATGTGCATCTCTGATCATGAGCAGGATTAATGGGGGAGCATCATAGCCATGTGTTTCCTTGAGGGATTCTTTAGGATTTGAATTAGTGTAACAAAAGCAAGGTTTGAAGGAAATGTTAGCCATTTTCCATACTTTCTAGGGGTAAGCAAATAGTAAACAAAAGTTGCTACACAAGGAAAAAAATTGTGTTACACAGTGCTATGTAGAAACATGCAAATCAGACCTACATGTATATACGGGAAAGTAATAACTTGCTAGAATTTAATGACCTTTTATTAACTGAGCTCTTAATTTCCATGGATTTATTCTTTGATGTTAATAAATCAATTTGCGCTGTCTGTCTCTCTCCCTCTCTCTCTATATATATATAACAAACACACACACATGCATGGATAATGTATATTACAGTACACCAATTATTCAACAAAGATGTTATCAGTTCAAATCCTGTCAGCAATTGTTTGATGTATTTATAGAAAACAGTATTAACTCTGAAAAGCCCAGTACACTTAGTGGTATGTAGGCATCACAAGGTGATATTATATACAGCTGTCAGCATCAGAAAAATAGACAAGTGGTTTATCAAAAAAAAAAAAAAGATGAGATTTGTCTCTCACCTACATAATTCTATAACAAACAGAGGTAAGCTTTAGTTGAGTGGATTACAGAGCTCCTTGTTCACACAAAACTCCATAGATTTTGACTTGAAAACACACATTAAATATATTTCTTTACTGCCCACAAGGGGCTAAACAGAGGGGACAAACAAGGACAAAGGAATTACAATGACCCCAGTTGCAAAACTGGTACTTTATTTATCGACCCCGAAAGGATGAAAGGCAAAGTCGACCTCGGCGGAATTTGAACTCAGAACATAATGACAGACGAAATACCGCTAAACATTTCGCTCGGCGCACTAACATTTCTGCCAGCTCGCCGCCTTTAAATATCAAATATATCAATCAATAACCCACACCTCAGTGTTTTATTCCAGAGTAATCAACCCTTAAACATTAAACAAGACATATCTAGCTCAAATAATCTACCTGTTTGATGTTGAAACTAGCCAGATCTGGCCTCTCATACCTACCCTACAAGGTCACTCTGAAAAAACGATAACATCATTGAAGTTTTAAAGCTACCTACAAGATAATGCATGATTATTTCAAATTAATATAAGCATCATATTTCATTTTTGGATTTGGTTTGCAAGATTCTTTGTGTTGAAGCATATTCTGCTGTGTCTGGGGAGAGTCATTTTCTTTTAGTGCCTTATTATTTAACACACTCACCGGTAAAATTTCTACTTATTTCTTATTTTTTATTTTCTAAAATTTTCATTGCGTCTTGCAACCTTTTCAATAGTCTTGACTCTTAGTGTCCTTTAGTGACTGACAATATGTGCATCTCTGATCATGAGCAGGAATAATGGGGGAGCATCATAGCCATGTGTTTCCTTGAGGGATTCTTTAGGATTTGAATTAGTGTAACAAAAGCAAGGTTTGAAGGAAATGTTAGCCATTTTCCATACTTTCTAGGGGTAAGCAAATAGTAAACAAAAGTTGCTACACAAGGAAAAAAATTGTGTTACACAGTGCTATGTAGAAACATGCAAATCAGACCTACATGTATATACGGGAAAGTAATAACTTGCTAGAATTTAATGACCTTTTATTAACTGAGCTCTTAATTTCCATGGATTTATTCTTTGATGTTAATAAATCAATTTGCGCTGTCTGTCTCTCTCCCTCTCTCTCTATATATATATAACAAACACACACACATGCATGGATAATGTATATTACAGTACACCAATTATTCAACAAAGATGTTATCAGTTCAAATCCTGTCAGCAATTGTTTGATGTATTTATAGAAAACAGTATTAACTCTGAAAAGCCCAGTACACTTAGTGGTATGTAGGCATCACAAGGTGATATTATATACAGCTGTCAGCATCAGAAAAATAGACAAGTGGTTTATCAAAAAAAAAAAAAGATGAGATTTGTCTCTCACCTACATAATTCTATAACAAACAGAGGTAAGCTTTAGTTGAGTGGATTACAGAGCTCCTTGTTCACACAAAACTCCATAGATTTTGACTTGAAAACACACATTAAATATTTTCTTTACTGCCCACAAGGGGCTAAACAGAGGGGACAAACAAGGACAAAGGAATTACAATGACCCCAGTTGCAAAACTGGTACTTTATTTATCGACCCCGAAAGGATGAAAGGCAAAGTCGACCTCGGCGGAATTTGAACTCAGAACATAATGACAGACGAAATACCGCTAAACATTTCGCTCGGCGCACTAACATTTCTGCCAGCTCGCCGCCTTTAAATATCAAATATATCAATCAATAACCCACACCTCAGTGTTTTATTCCAGAGTAATCAACCCTTAAACATTAAACAAGACATATCTAGCTCAAATAATCTACCTGTTTGATGTTGAAACTAGCCAGATCTGGCCTCTCATACCTACCCTACAAGGTCACTCTGAAAAAACGATAACATCATTGAAGTTTTAAAGCTACCTACAAGATAATGCATGATTATTTCAAATTAATATAAGCATCATATTTCATTTTTGGATTTGGTTTGCAAGATTCTTTGTGTTGAAGCATATTCTGCTGTGTCTGGGGAGAGTCATTTTCTTTTAGTGCCTTATTATTTAACACACTCACCGGTAAAATTTCTACTTATTTCTTATTTTTTATTTTCTAAAATTTTCATTGCGTCTTGCAACCTTTTCAATAGTCTTGACTCTTAGTGTCCTTTAGTGACTGACAATATGTGCATCTCTGATCATGAGCAGGAATAATGGGGGAGCATCATAGCCATGTGTTTCCTTGAGGGATTCTTTAGGATTTGAATTAGTGTAACAAAAGCAAGGTTTGAAGGAAATGTTAGCTATTGAAAAGGTTGCAAGACACAACGATAATTTTAGAAAATAAAAAATAAGAAATAAGTGGAAATTTTACCGGTGAGTGTGTTAAATAATAAGGCACTAAAAGAAAATGACTCTCCCCAGACACAACAGAATAAGCATCATATTTGACAGAATAATCTGAATGATAAAGGAGTAACAAAATCTGAACATACTTTCCATTGCTTCATAATTTAAACTGTGGTTCATTTATCACAGCAACTCATAATAATAATCTAAACTACTTTTTCACCTGTTAATCAATGCCCCATCTACTACTTTGTAAACGCTTAGAGGCTGTAGGTTTTGAAACTGCTTATGTTTGATTGGTAGTTTCCATCATTTATTTTCTTCACAAATTTAAGAAATGATTGCTATATGGAATTAAATGGGTTAAATAGACAAGCCAAAGTTTATAGCAACGTGCACTACCACTACCATACAAAAATATAGGTGGACATAAAAATTAGGGGTGAATTACTATACATGAAGAATGAAATAAAACAAAATCCCCTGTAAAATACAGAAGCAATTTTTTGATTTTAAAATGTTGATAGTGTGAGGCAAAATGTGACAGTTAATCAATATAAAAACATGATAAAACTAAATCTATAGAGGACTGACAATTCTTGTTTGACTTGATATCATTTCAAATTACTGTCGGTCACTAAACACAACAGCGAAGACCAGTGTGAAAAAATAAATCTAAGAAACAAAGAATGGGGAGAAGGAAACAAAATTAAAACAACAACAATAGTAATGTTGAAGAACATAATAATAAACAAAATTCAGCTGGAAAATCATTGTTTACAGTGAGTTTATGATGAATGACAGACCATGTTTGTTGGCATGCTTTTGTATCAAATAAGAATTTGTATCCCTGAAGGAATAACCTCAGCGACCTGATTTCACCTTTATGCATGCATGTCCCTCTGTCCTTCCATATACTTCTAAGAACAATTTTCTTCACTGACCAACTCTCACCTAACAACATTAACAGCATTTATTAATTAATTTAACTTTTCATTAATTAAAATTAAAATCAGTGGTTAATTATCAGCAATATTTCACAATATGAAAGATGTTCTATTAACTATCAACATCTACACTAAAATATCTACATTTTACCTAAATCAACATTCAAGAGTTTGTGTAAGTACAGCAGCCATCAGAAATTTAGAATCATTCAACAGATTTTTTGAATATCTGAAATAAAGTTCATAATCAATACAAAGAAATCTTTATATATAAAAGTCAAGTTATGTGTCTGTCTCCTACGATTTAGATTCCTAACTACTCCCACATTTTGCGGTGCAGTTTAACCAAAACCGGGTATCTTATAGTCGTGATTCATATCGAGACCTTCTGGGTATTAGTGCGCGTCTACGATGAGTCTACGATTAAAAAAAAAATTTACCATCAATTTTTCCTATTTTAATGCATTTTTTCGCTATTATATAAGGGAAGTAACTCTCTAAAAATGTCTATGATGAGTCAACGATTTAAAAAAAAAATTTACCATCATTTTTTTCCATTTTTAATGCATTTTTTTGCTATTTTTTGGCAATGACTCTCTAAAAATGCTTATATAGTTATTTCCCTTACAAACCCGAGCAATGCCGGGCGATACTGCTAGTATCAATATAAAGAAATTAACAAATACTTGTAAGGAATGATAAAGATTACTAAAGCATCAGGCTGACCAAGGCCTTGTGAATGAATTTGGTAGACAGAAACTGAAAGAAGCCTCAATATATATATATATATATATATATATATCATTACTTTTATGTTAAACTGTTGTATGTCCACATTTGGCCAAATGCGTTTTTCAATATTTATTTTTGTTTGCAATAGCCAGTTCTTTTGGACAAACTATTGTATCTCCAGCTGCTTCAGATGCCATGATATCAAAAATTGTACAAAAGTTTTGCTATGGAATTGTGAAGCTATTTTTCGTTTTCTGAAAAAGCAATGTTTTGGACTTATGCCACTTTTGCATAGTAGCAACAATATATATACATAGATATATAAATGTAAAATCCAAGGATCAAGGTGGAGGAAGAAAGTTAGCTTCAAGCAATCTGCAGAAACTATCAAAACCACATAAAAAACAACTTTCAAGAACAATAGTTGTTTGTTGGTGCAGAAAGTTGTGAATTTTTCCCATACTGAAGAAGTATGATAAGTTGGAAAAAATTATTTTCTAGTTCACATTTGGCAGCCAGGGTATGCAAATAAAATTCCAAAGTTAGGGCTGTTCACTATGAAACATATGTAGCCCAGATTTCATCTACTCCATTCCTTAACTTTTGGGTTATGTATGTATGTGTGTGTGTGTGTGTGTGTGTGTGTGTGTGCGTGTGTGTGTGTGTGCGTTTGTATGTATGCATGCATGTATGTATGTGTGTATGTATGTATATATCTATCGATGTGTATGTGTGTGTTTGTGTCTGAGTTTGTCCCTTCCCATCACCGCTTGACAACCAGTGTTTGTGTATTTACATCCACATGACTTAGCAGTTTGGCAAAAGAAACTGATAGAATAAGTACTAGGCTTAATAAAAGTCCTGGAATCAATTTGTTTGACTAACACTCTTCAAGGCGGTGCTCCAGCATAGCCTCACTCAAATGACTGAAACGAGTAAAAGAATAAAAGAATAATACCCTTATTTAAATCATTTTATTTAAATCCTCAGTGAAGGAAAAGTTGGTAAAAAACCCAAACTTGCTATCTTCAATTTAGTTTTTGTGACTATCCTTGCCTATGCTCATGAATGTTGGGTAAAGGCCAAATAGGTATGATCGTGAATGCAAGTGGCCAAAATGAGGTTATTCTGAAGGATCTCTGAAGTAACTTTACTCAACAGGATGTGTAGCTCAGAGATCAAGGAGGCTCTCCAAATTGAGCCACAACTTGAGAAATCACAACTTTGATACAAGGGACACGTAATAAGAATATCACAAGAAAGAATCACAAAATGTGATTCTTCAAGCCAAGCCAATCAGCAAGATTCTTAAGGGTAGACCAAGAATGAGAAGGCTGGATAATATCCATAATCTCAGTTGGTCATGCTTGGGAAAACAGCCAGAAAGTGTAATAATGGTTGCTTCTGATGGAAGAGGTACCTGAGGACTCTGATCTCATAGCCCTCCCAGTAACAGCAGACAGAGAAGATGGATCTCTTTTGTTTTTACTTGTTTTGGTCATTTGACTGTGACCATGCTGGGGTTTTAATCAAAGAAATCGAACTCAGGGCTTACTTTTTCTTTAAAGCCTAGTACTTATTCTATCATTCTCTTTTGCCAAACTGCTAAGTTACAGGGATGTAAACACACGAACACTGGTTGTCAAGTGGTGGTGGGGACAAACACAGACACAAAGGTATACATAAATATATATATATATATATATATGACAGGCTTCCTTCAGTTTCCATCTACCAAATCCACTCACAAGGCTTTGATTGGCCTGAAGCTATACTAGAAGACATTCTCCCAAGGTGCCATGCAGTGATACTGAACTCAGAACCATGTGGTTGAGAAGCAGGCTTCTTACCACACAGACACACTGCACCTATGGATTTTTCACAAAAGTCTGCTATGGTTTTAATTTCAAATCACTTGTCCAGATACAAGACTCTAAGTGAGTCTGTGGTATTTTTTAATAGTATTATGGTGACAATATAGTTGAGAAAGCAGGCCAGTTTGTCACCTACAAAACAGACACATTGTTCAGTCTATACGAAGAAGACATCTGCTACAGGGACATCACTTTATATGTAAAAAGCAATCAGTCTTCTGTATGAAACTTGTTGTCACCTACAGAGACATTAGTAGTTACCATGATGGCATTAAAAGTGAAAGACCTATGAACATGTCCTCCAAAATCATTCATAGATTGTCAGAGGCAATGAACAGCTGACATCAAGCAGAATAGATTCAAACTACTACTAGTGATTCAAACTAAATGGTTGTGACACCCATAAAAAGACATTCATTTCCATTACCATCGTTTAGCGTCCGCTTTCCATGCTAGCATGGGTTGGACAGTTCAACTGGGGTCTGGGAAGCCAGAAGGGTGCACCAGGCCCAGTCTGATCTGGCAATGTTTCTACGGCTGGATGCCCTTCCTAACGCCAACCACTCCATGAGTGTAGTGGGTGCTTTTTACGTGCCAGACGAGGCTGGCAACGGCCACGATTGGATGGTGCTTTTTACATGCCACCGGCACGGAGGCCAGTCCATGAAAAACCAAAAGGCACACTTGAAATTTGCTTGAGCCGACACAGACTAGAACTTTAGTGAGTGGAATCCAGTGGAGTGGATGAATAATTTTAACTAGTTCACATCTGATAACAAAATACAAGTTAAGATAATGCTCTGAACACCCAGCTCTTTGATCTCAATTTGATTGAAAATCTCTGGAACACAGCAGGTCATAATATCAAAGCTCAGAGATTGTTGGATCTCAATAATCTGTATAGAACAATTAAAGAATTGGGAACAATTTGCCTTTCTAGCCACTAGCATTTGATTGGGCTCATACTCTACAGACAGCGCAAAGATATCAAGACAGAAGAATATTATACTGAATGTTAACTTGTGAATATATTGTGCTCAAAAGAAATCTTTTGTTGATGTTAATAATAATCTTTTCACCTCTGAGAATTAAAGCACACTGAAGTAATTCATAACATACAAACTTCAAAAATCTGTTTAATGGTTCTATATTTGTGGTGGCCACTGCATGTAGAAACTAGTTTACTGTAGTAAGATAAAAATAATTATTATTTCTAACAGAAGTACAAGACCATACATTTAAGGGCAAACTGTAGATAATTAAAATGACTCCAGTACTTAAAACTGATCATTTGTTTTATTAACACAGAAGGCTGAAGGGCAATGTGCAACTAATGCAGTACACAAGAAGCATAACAAAACATCTATATGGAAATATCATCATCATCATCATCATTACCATCACCACTGCTATAGTTGCTGCTGCTTCTGCCACTGCCACCACCACCACCACCACAACCACTGTTCTTATGGGCACTTTTCCATGCTAGCACTGATCGAAGAGGACTTTTTGAGGCTGTGTTGCATGGTTAGATGCCTTTCCTACTATCAAACCTTTTAGTTGCATCTTATGACACACAAGGAAACAGTGTACCTATTCTAAAATCTCAGAAATATATAAGGATTATAATTCACAGTGGAATATTTTGCAAGAAAAGGAAAGACTGTCAAGCTGACTGACCTCAAAATTATCCAAAACTTAAATAACAATGACCCTTCATTTACACATAGTGACGATATTCCACTCCTATCACCACCATCTCTGATTGAGTACCCACCACACTGAATCATCTAGACGCATACCCCCTCCACTCATACCTGACCTGAATTACAAGTCTCTCCTGCTATAATTAAGTTTACAATGTCTCACTTTCCAGACTCACCACCTTTTCCTCAATCCTGTTCTCTTGGAATTTCGATCCTCTGGAATTCCTTCCATGCTCAGCCACATTTTTCTTACAAATATTGGCCTATATCGCAGGAATTAACATTAACCACAATAACTTCACCAATTTGAGAATGGTGCTTATGGATATTGTCTTTCCTGCTCCTCTCACTAACTTAAATGAACTAATAAAGGAGCCTTTATGTGCTTCATTCAATCTCCTAGAAATAGCAGCCAAATCTCACTCAGACCATATCCCACTGGACAATGTAGTCCTGGGCTCCTTGAACATAGGAAAAAGGGGGATAGTCATTGTTGGAATGTATTTTGTTAGAGATATGCTCAACCAGGGCAGAAGAAGAACAGCAGCAACAACAACAACTAACTTACAAACAGAAAATAACAATCTTAATTACAGTAAATTCTATGTGGGAGTAGCTGAGATATCTGTAACAATCATTTTAGAAATGGCAAATCTTGGGCAATGTAAGAATCAGATGTTGTAACAAGGCTGATAAGTGGAAGGATTGAAGCAAATTGTTAAAATTAGGGTCAACCTTCATTCTGTATTTAGTATTTTGATACAGTTTCTTTTAAATACTGTTACTGTAAGATGTCAAACTAATTAAGAATACAGCAGCGATATGAGTAAGAATATTGGTCTCACCTAACCATACACATACACATGCACACACATGCTGACTTACAGATACATAGACAGAATCACACATTATCTCTTACACACTGAAACACACATGTGAGCACATCTAATTACAAAGCAACACGTACATGCAAAAACACATAGTAAAAAAAAGGTTAATATATCTACATTGGTTTAGGTTCAATGAATCACTCTGTAGGTGGCCGAGTATCCCATAGATATGTGTATCCTTAATATAATTCTTAGGTATAGGCAGAATTGTGGCTGTGTGGTTCAGACACATTGTATGACAGCTCGAACAGCCCTGGGTTGATCCAAGATTTGTTAGTGGATCTGGTAGACAAAAACTGGAAGAAGCTCACTATATATACATCCATAATTATATATATATATATATATATATATATATATTATATATATAGAGAGAGAGAGAGAGAGAGAGAGAGATAAATAGGTATCAAAGAAGGTAAAAAGAAAGAAAATACAAAGCTTCTGACACTGTGGTAAGTTTAATAAAACCTTTATATTTTAGGCACAAAGGTCCATCTTCTTTTCTTCTGAAGATGGGCCTTTGCATCTGAAATATAAAGGTCCAAACACCCAAAACATCCCACAGTACATCCTTAATATTGGTTTCAAATTTTGGTACAAAGCCAGCAATTTTAGAGGAGGGATAAGCCAATTACATCAATCCAGTGCTCCACTGATACTTATTTTACTGACCTCAAAAGGATGAAAGGCAAAGTCGACCTTGAGAGAATTTGAGATCAGAGCATAAAGATGGATGGAATGCTGCTAAGCATTTTGTCTGGCATTCTGACTGTTCTGCTACCTTGCCACCATACACCTTAATATTACATTTGTTACTATCATCCAGGCTAAGAATCATTACAAAAGAGTATAGATCATCATCATCATCATCATCGTTTAGCGTCCGCTTTCCATGCTGGCATGGGTTGGACGGTTCAACTGGGGTCTGGGAAGCCAGAAGGCTGCACCAGGCCCAGTCTCATCTGCCCTTCCTAACGCCAGCCACTCCGTGAGTGTAGTGGGTGCTTTTTATGTGCCAGACGTGGCTGGCAAACGGTCACGATCAGATGGCACTTTTTACGTGCCACCGGCACGGGGGCCAGGCGAGGCTGGCAACGGCCACGATCGGATGGTGCTTTTTACGTGCCACTGGTACGGGGGCCAGGCGAGGCTGGCAACGGCCACGATTGGATGGTGCTTTTTACATAGATAACAATCATTACAGGTCAATTGACCTTTCACTCTTCAACTTAACCGACCGTGACCCTTAGGCAGTCATGTACTTTAAATAAATAAATTGAAAATACTGTAGATGTCTGTTGATGGATTCAAATGATTCTGCGAACACTGTCTGAAATGATATCGTTACTCAATATAAAAGTTATATTTGATTATATAAAAATCTTTTAAAATGATTTTGTTTGAGACTGATAAGACATAATACATTAACTGTCCATAGCTTAGCAACTACGAATGTTTCTTAAAGTGAACCAGACTGATTAACTATATCAAAAATAACAGAAGTAATAAAAAATAAATAAAGAAAAAAAAAACTCTGAAGAAAATAGTAACTACAATAATGTTTAGTAGGTACTAACTGTTACTTTTGATGAAAATGTGTCTTATATAGCAGCATCTAATTAAGATTTCTAGAAGAATTCTGTGGAATTAATTGTTAAACAATATCAAAACAATATAGTGAATATCAAATATTGAAGAAACTAGTGAAAAATAAAAAAGAAAAGAAAATTGTAATATAGATTCTTAAAGTAGTTATTGAGTGAAACAGAGGTGATCGTTGTTAAATGGTGAATGTAAAGTAGACAGGAGCAGTAGATGGGTAAATAGCAAAATATAAATAGGCACATAGATGAGTAGATAGAGAGACAGATGGGTAGGTTGAACAGGTAAACTGGGACAGGTAGATAAGTAAGTAGGAGATAGGTGGTCAGACTGACAGATAAGTAGACAGATAGGTAGACAGACATACAGACAGCTATATAAATTCATAAATTCTGTTATTCTTTCACTAGTATCAATCAATAATCTAAGGCCATGTTGGGGAACCACACTTAAGAGTTTTTAGCTGATTACATTTATCCCACAGTACTTTGGTATAATGCTTATTTCATTGATTTCATAAGAAAGACAATGTCAACATAGGGGAAAGGGTTATAACTGTGGCAGAATAAAACACCAAAAGGTATTTTTGTTTGACTACCAATTCTTTCAGTCCTCATGAATGGATGAATGAATGTGTGTGTGTGTGTGTGTGTGTGTGTGTGTGTGTGTGTGTGTGTGTGTGCATGTGTGTGTAAATATCAAACAATGAGAATGTGTGCTCAATACTGCATTAATAGATAAAGATTATTTATTGGTGTATTAAGGCCTTCATTGGTTTCATGTTAAGGAATACCTCAACAATTATCAATTAATCCAAAACGGAGATGAAGAGAAATGTTTCCATGTAATAAGCTTCATAATCGTTGAGGTATTCTTTAATATGAAACTAATGGTAGTAGAATGTTAAATGGTCACTTGACCATTTAACATTCTACTACTATCATACCTCTGCATTCCCTTATTATATTCTCTCTTCTCTTCCTCCTTCTTCTTCTTTGTCTTCTTCCTCTCTGCCACCTCCTTCCTAACGTTACTACTATTGCTGTTTCGAATAACACCTACGCAAATATTATAAACAATACATTCAAAAGAGATGTCTCAAGAGTTCAGTCACTACTACCATCCACAACAAGTCACTTTCAGGGCACTTGACCATTTAACATCCTACTACTATCATGGCACTCGCACAATTTTCTTTTCCTTTTAATTTTTCCAAAATTGAATTGTTTTTCATACTTACAGTTGAAAAAGTCTCAATGGCTGAAACCGGTACTGAAATGGTTTTTATAAAATTATTTTAGCATTTTCTACCTTGACTTTTTTTTCCATATATATATGTGCATGTGTGTGTGTGTGTGTGTGTGTGTATATGTATGTATATCTATGTATGTGTATATATATATATATATATATATATGTATTTATATATGTATATGTTTATATATTTATATATGTATATATGTATTTATATATATATGTATTTATATATGTATTTATATATATATTTATATATATTTACATATATATATGTATGTATATTTATGTGTGTTTATCCACACACCATCGCTTGACAACTGCTGTTGGTGTGCTTGTGTCCCTGTAAGTTAGCAGTTCGGTAAAAGAGACCGATAGAATGAGTACTAGGCTTACAAGGAATAAGTCCTGGGGTCGATTTCTTTGACTAAAACCCTTTAAGGTGGTGCTCCAGTATGGCTGCATTCAAATGACTGAAACTTGTAAAAGTATAAAAGAATATACACATAGTACAATACAATTAACAGGATATATTAGAAATCATTTTGTGAGACTGTGCAACACACATTATGTACAGAAACAATTGATAATCATTTAGAAAAAAAAACAGTTATAGGTTATTTTCACACCTTATGAGTGAATTACACAATCCTGATGTTATCTTGTTTAATAATCCTAATGTTTCCTATCAATTGTATAATATTATTCTATGATAAATGCTACCAACCAGATGATGAGGGTTCTAATTTTTTTGTACATGACAATCACAAATATATAGTATATATATTTCTTTACTACCCACAAGGGGCTAAACACAGAGGGGACAAACAAGGACAGACAAAGGGATTAAGTCGATTATATCGACCCCAGTGCGTAACTGGTACTTAATTTATCGACCCCGAAAGGATGAAAGGCAAAGTTGACCTCGGCGGAATTTGAACTCAGAATGTAACGGCAGACGAAATACGGCTACGCATTTCGCCCGGCGTGCTAACGTTTCTGCCAGTATATATATGGATGTAAGTATTATATGTATGTATATATACATGTTGGATACACATTTGAAAAGTAGAGATGAGTTTCCAAACAGTCTCTGTCTATATTTCACCCTTAACCCCGTTATTATAATACTTCTGTTGAAATACACCCTCTTTATTTCAATTAATTTTGGGAATAACTGAATAATAATGAATAATATAATAGCTTTAGATTTTGGCACAAGGCCAGCAATTTTGGAGGAGGAGCTAAGTCGATTACATGGATCCCCAGTGATCAACTGGTACTTATTTTATTGACCCCCAAAATAATAATGAATAATATAATATAAATTACTTTGCTGTTATTACACTAAAGATTTGAAAATAAATTAGCAATGAAATATTGAAGGAAAATTTTAATTTAGACCATAGTAAAAGAGGAAGTTTGAGCATAAAACTGAGGGCAGTTTGCTATTGAAAGGGTTAGAGCTATGGTACATCCATTTGCTGCTACGTTGTGAGTTCAAATTCCGCCGAGGTCGACTTAGCCTTTCATCCTTTCGGGGTCGATAAATTAAGTACCAGTTATGCACTGGGGTCGATGTAATCGACTTAATCCCTATGTCTGTCCTTGTTTGTCCCCTCTATGTTTAGTCTCTTGTGGGTAATAAAGAAATAGGTACATCTAAGCTGTTACATATGGGGCTGAATTAAAAATGAGGTCTCACTGAGGAAATGACCAGCGACCGAGACCTTTGGAAATATGCTGTGCGTGAAAAGACCAGGCAGGACAAGTGAGTCCAGCCCACTTATGCATGCCTTTCCTCCCTTGGACACACAAAGACCTGTTGAGGCAAGCGAAGTCGATATCGAACCTCATCCGACGACAGGCACCTATGCCTACCCCCCTTTGCTTGCGAAGGCCTGTTGGGGCAAGTGAAATCGGAATCGAAATTGAACCAATCCTATGACTGGAACCCGGCAGATGCCAGGACCCCTGGACTGGAGATGCGTAAAAAGCACTATCCGAATCGTGGCTGATGCCAGCGCCGCCTCGACTGGCTTCCGTGTCGGTGGCACGTAAAAAGCACCATCTGAATCGTGGCCGAAGCCAGTGCCGCCTCGACTGGCTTCCGTGCAGGTGGCACATAAAATGCACCAATCCGACCGTGGCCGATGCCAGCCTCGCCTGGCACCAGTGCAGGTGGCACGTAAAAAGCACCCACTACATTCACGGAGTGGTTTGTGTTAGGAAGGGCATCCAGCTATAGAAACATTGCCAGATAAGACCGGAGCCTGGTGCAGCCTTCTGGCTTCCCAGATCCCCGGTCGAACCGTCCAACCCATGCTAGCATGGAGAACGGACGTTAATCGATGATGATGATGATGATGATGATGGTTGTAAAGCAAACCTTGTAGTACACCTCTCCTCTATAGAAACACAAACAGACAATAAAAAAGTAAATTAGGGATGGTCTTTGTCAGCAGCAATCAGTTCAATGAAGTTTACAGGATGAAATAGGTTTGTGTCATGAAATGAAAGATTGTAATGTTTTGGGTGTGTCTGAGATAGACAGACAGACAGATGGATGGATAGATAAATGGAAGGACAGATGGATCTGTGAGTAGGTAGATATGTAGTTAGATAACTGGACTGATGAATAAAGAGATAAAAAGCAAGGGATATCCATATATATAGCATCATCAATCATCTTCATGATTGACAATGGTATATGTATATGTGTGTGTGTATCTATTATATAAAATCCGTTCTGTCTGTCTCCTTCCGATTGCACAGAAATTTGATATGTAGATACCGATGGTATCAGGGCTTGTATAAGTCTTGAAAAAATTACAAAAATCGATTCCAGGTGAGAATGTGATAGATAAAGCCGTGAGAACGTGTATTTGTATGTACAAGTACATCAGCTGTTGTGATCGATACTATGTGTACGTGAGAAAAATGCACGAGCAGTTTGTGCAAAAAAAGCCGGCTGGCCTGAAATAATACCACAAAATGGGATGGTCGGACAAGCTGTTTTGAGAAAATTTGGCTTAAATGTTTGACAACTCAGCACTGTCCATTGGATGGGGGGGGGGTTGCTAGTATATATATATATATATATATAGCTGCAGGCGTGACTGTGTGGTAAGAAGCTTGCTTTCCAACCACATGGTTCCAGGTTCAGTACCACTGCATGGCACCTTAGGCAAATGTCTTCTATAATAGCCTTGAGTCGACCAAAGCCTTGTGAGTGGATTTGGTACATGGAAACTGAAAGAAGCCCGTCGTATATATACATATATGTATATGCTTGTGTGTCTGTGTTTGTCACTCCACACAGACACAAAGACATACACATACAATGGGCTGCTTTCAGCTTCTGTTGTCGCTTGACAACCAATGTTGGTGTGTTTATGTCCCAGTAACCAAGCAGTTCAGCAAAAGAGATCAATAGAGTAAGTAATAGGCTTATAAAGAATATGTCCTGGGGGTGATTTCTTCAATTAAAGGCGGTGCCCCAACAAAGCCACAGTCAAATGACTGAAACAAATAAAAGAATAAAAGAATATATATATATATTACTTGTTTCAGTCAGTTGACTGCAACCATGCTGGAGCACTGCCTTAAAGGGTTTTTTAGTCAAAGAAATTGCCCCCAAAACTTGTTCTTTGTAAGCCTAGTACTTATTTTAACAGTCTTTTTTTACTGAACCACTAAATTACGAGGACATAAACACACCAACATCGGTTGTCAAGTGATGGTGGGGGGACAAACACAGACAGACAGACACACACACACATACAATGGGCTGCTCTCAGCTTCTGTCTACCAAATCCACTCACAAGGCTTTGGCCTGAGGCTATAGTAGAAGACACTTTCCCAAGGTGCTATGCAGTGGGACTGAACCCAGAATCATGTGGTTGGTTTCCTCTATTAACATTCATACACCATAATACCAGTTATTTTATGAAGCTACAATCCTACCCTATCATTGTTCTTATGAAAACTAAGGGGTTCAGTGTAGGTAGGGGCTTATTATAACAATTCCTACAGAGGTATTCCAGCTATGACTGTCTTGTCTTTTATTCTGAGATAGTGTAACCATAATTAACAATATCTAATATACCCTTAAGGTGGTGAGTTGGCAGAATCATTAGCACACTGGGCAAAATGCTTACCGGTATTTCTTTTGTCAGCATGTTCTGGGTTCGAATTCCACCAGAGTCAACTTTGCCTTTCATCCTTTTGGGGGTTGATAAATTAAGTACCAGTTGAACATTGGGGTTGATATAATCAACTATCATCCTCCCCCAAAATTCCTGGCCTTGAGCCAAAATTTGAAACCAATATCTAATATACCCTTACTATTTTTCACATGGCAGGATGTAATTTAATTTGTTGGTAGCCTTTTCTTTGACTAAACATCAGTGGCATAAAGAAAGGAGACTTACATTACATGGGTCGATGCCAGTCTTTCATAAAAATTTTGTCAAGACCTTAACTCCTACATGTGTAGATGTATGTTAAACTTTGACCATCAGACACCCTATAGGGTGTAATTTAAAGCAGAGACTTGGTAGAACCATTAGCTTGTCTGATAAAATAAATGCCTTGTGATATTTATTCAGGCTATTTATGTTCAGAATGTCTACACATATTGTAGCAAGCTTGTCAGTATCTAGCTGACTAGATGGTATCTTGTAAAAAAAATATGTGAAGGAAAGCAATGGGGAAACAACATTTGTACTTTCTCATGAAAGTTCTATGGTAAGTACAGGACACTTATCAAAGAAGTTACCAAGGGTTACTTGTCAACATGATGATGCAGGTTGCACTGCTAAAAGAATTCAAGGTAATTTTTCATTAGGCATGCCATTTAGAAGTCCCATGGGCCACAATTGACATAAATGTTCCTTTGTTGGCTATATGTATAGCGTTTGTTAGTCCTAAACAAGATGACCAATGGTTAGTCCTGAACAAGCAAGCTCATGATAAAAGCTGTTCTTGTGACATAGTGGTTCCCTAATTTATTTATGCTGAATGTTATACTGTAAACTCAGAAGGGTTATGATCAAGTACACCTGTAAAATACAGGTAGTTTGTTTAAGCAAACAGGTGTGATCCATAGATTTAGCCCACTTAATTTATCTCCTCCAAGTTGAGAATCCAGACTATTCACTCTGACAAACATTGGTTTATTGTTTGATCTATAGTATGGTAGGGTGTGGCAGACTGGGTATGTTATATATTCCACCCTGCTCAGCCAGTTCCAGTGGAGTTTCTGTATGTTCTAATAGTGGCCATAGCAGAGGCAGACAAAGTGGATTTGGGTCCAAGTGTGACAGTTGTTCTTAACTTATCATTGGCGTCTGATGATAACAAACCTATTGCTGATCTAGTTTCCCCATATGAAAGTGTTTCATCATCATCATGATCAGGACCATCATCACCACCACCAGCACTATCATTATCATTTTAATGCCCACTTTTCCATGCTTGCATGGATTGGATGAAATTTGTTGAGGCAAATTTTTCTACGGCTGGATGCTCTTCCTGTTGTAAACCCTCATCTATTTCCAAGTAATGTAATGTTTCCTCATGAGCAGGTATGTTTTCACAGGGTACAGGAAATAAAGGACACCACTGACATTACAGCAACAGTTGTTTACAACTATCTTGCGATGACAAAGCAGGGAGGCAGTAACAGACAGACAGACAGACAGACACACACACACACACACACAACACACACACACACACAACACACACACACACATACACACACACATATACATATACACATAAACTTCTTTCAGTTTCCATCCACTAAATCTACTCACAAAGCTTTGGTGTGTGTGTATGTGTGATCTTGTCTTCATATCATGTGATTGTTGTAAATGGGTGTGATTTTCATTCAGTTAGTGTCATTGATTTCCAATATCCTAAAAGAACATGTCTGACCCTGAGGAAATATTACTTTGCTTGGAAACAGAAGAGGAATGGTGACAGGAAGGGCATCTGGCTGTAGAAAATTTGCCTCAAATAAACTTCATTGACCCCTTGCCAATGCATGCCTGGAAAAGTGGACATTAAATGACGACAAGAACAATGATGATGATGATGGTGATGATGATGATGATGATGATGAGGTATATATCTATGTGTGCCTGTGTCTTTGTATTCATGTTTGTCCCATACCACTGCTTGATAACTGGTGCTGGTATGTTTGGCAAATGAGACTGAGAGAAGAAGTACCAGGCTTAAAAAAGAAAATTCTGGGGTGATTTGTTTGACTAAAACCCTTCAAGGTGGTGCCCCAGCATGGCCACAGTGTATTAACTGAGACAAGTGAAAGATAAAAGATAGTGTTTGGGCTGGGTGAGAGAGTTGTTATAGCAGCATCTTGACTGGGCAGGAGAGGTGACGATCTGAAGAAGAGATGGTGTTATAGTAAAGTTTTGGAAGTTTTATAATAGTGCTTGGACTGGGGGAAAATATGGCATTGTAGTCGTGTTCCGGAGGTGTTGGTTGTGGTTGTACTTCTTAGTTAGTGAGCTGATTAATACACATAGTAGCAAGCACTGTGAAGGTTGAAGCTTGCTGCAGCAACAAACTGTCTTTTACGTGTCTGGGTTGTCTTTCATGTTCAGTATTTAAAAAATTTTTTTGTACAGGTGGTCTGTATCCAGCCTGTGATGATGTGAAGTGCATTACTTTGTGATCTTGACAGTTTATTGTAGAAAGATTGCTGCTTCAGCAGGACTTTTGTAACCATAAATAGATCAAAAGTATTGTTTGTAGACAATAACTGAAGAAAACACTGTAGGTCTAAATGATAGACGGTGATGGTTGCAATGGTGATGAGATAGGGAAGATAGTGATAGTGGTGAAAATGATGGTGGTGGTGCTACTAACAAAAGTAATGGTGGTGGTGGTGAAGATGATGATACTAGTGATAACAATGCCAATAAGAACTGTCTCAGTAGTGAATAGTTTCATGGAAGTTCAAATGACATTTTTCTTAGGGACAAAATAGAGTATAGAGGAGAAGATAATAATTAGTGTTTTCAGTTGAACAGCTGTACTGTGGTCAGTAGAACAGAAATAATAATGTGAATATAATATGGGATGCATAAGTTTCAAGTTCAATCCCAACTGTATACCTAGTTCTCATTGCTGCACTTTACCTAGCTTTAGGGAACAGGTGCCAAATTGGATAGACATTTGAAATCCTTTTGATATTATTCCACCTGAGACTACCTCTGACACTATGATGATTCAATGTGGCTCGTTTTAATGTAATTTTATTTAGATTAAAACTCAATTTTATGTAAGAACCTTTCATCAAATTATGTTCAAAAGAGCAACTGAATAATTAGAACAAGATGTTTTTGTTAACAGTGTATTTCAATAGAAATATGATCACGAAAGGGTTAAATATATTTTACTTTTCAGTTCTAATCTTTAGACTCAGTTCTTTATTTTGTTTTAGCCAGCATGGCCAAGGCATGATGGAGCTCAACCTTATGTGAATATTTATAATATTAATGTCTCATCACCATAACAGACTTCAAAATTTGTGTCTGAAACTCATTAACTTGCATCACCCCATCAAAGTCTCACACTATGTGTCCCAAATTTCCAGTGATGACCCCTGGATAGAGAGCCCATGGCTTTTCCACTAGCTGATCAAAGTCTCCAAAGAAAAAATGGTGACTTTAGGCTGTTTTTTACTGCAGAGCAGTTCCCAGTAAATTGTACTCTATGCTGCCAACTGTTTGGAAGATGAGAAGGAAAAGTCCCATAAATTTGTTTTAGTGTTGGATGAGTTTTCCTTAAAAGATTTTGTACTCTACATATAAATCAAACAAAGCTACCAGCTTATCATTTTTGAAGTCTTATGGGAAGTGACTCTGAGATATAAGAGCGAACTGACTTAATGAAAGTATGAAAGCTAATGATTTTAAATGATCAGCTTAAATCAGATGTCCAAACATTGACCAGTTTACTGCAAGGCAACCATGTCATGATATTCAGAATGAGAAAATCCTTTTCTGACTTCATTACATATGAGCCTAGCTATTTTAAATCATCCTCACAGTTCATGAAATTGTCACTTAAGATTTTAATTTGTAAATGTATCTTTTGCTGATGACACAGTTGAATGTATTATTTTCTAAGTCATTCAGGTAGAGCTCAACATAGTTTGCTGCTATCTCAAAGGGAAATTAAGAGATATTGTGCATCATGAAAAGAATTAGCTAGTAGTTCAAAATCAGTATCAGTATGGGTCATATGAGCATTGCTTCGGAGAAACAAAATGATCTCTACAATTTATTGTATCCACTGATACTCAAAGTAAATCATGAAGGATAATGATAAAAAGGTGTGTGCTAAATCGTCACCTTAAAATGACAGGAAGGGTATTTGGCCATACAGAATCTACCCCAACAAATTCTGTCTGATCCATACAAGCATAGAAAAGAAGACACTAAAACAATGAAGGTTACACATAAATGAGACCAGACTTCCTCCACAGATGTAAACTGAGAAACCTTCAGCCTTACGTTTATTTTGTTTCATGTAGAGATGAGTGAATAAAAGATACAACTGTTCCTGGATATGAAGAGTCAATCTACTTTAGGTGGGATTGAATTCAAGAATATAAGCTAATGAATCATTTGTTAAATCCAAAGGTCATCATCAGTTGTAATTCAACCTAAGGTGAGCTTCTAAAGGTGAAGTGCTGGTGACAAAATGTGAACTGCAAACCTCCCAGCTTACTGTCCACTAACTTTTCACTATTTAGTCATTTGTACTCTTAATGCAGAGCACATTACAGAATACAGATTTAACCGATATCAGTGTACAGAGCATACAGTTCACAAATCTGAAACTGTGTATGTGGGATGTACAAAACAGATAGCATCTAAAGCATCTTTATATACTTCATCATCATCATCATCATTTAACGTCCGCTTTCCATGCTAGCATGGGTTGGACGATTTGACTGAGGACTGGCGAACCAGATGGCTGCACCAGGCTCCAATCTTGATCTGGCAGAGTTTCTACAGCTAGATGCCCTTCCTAACGCCAACCACTCCGAGAGTGTAGTGGGTGCTTTTACGTGCCACCGGCATGGAGGCCAGTCAGGTAGTACTGGCAACGATCTCGCTCAAATGTTTTTTCACATGCCACCAGCATGCTCGAATGGTGCCTTTTATGTGCCATTGGCAGGGAAGCCAGTTAGCAGCTCTGGCAATGATCACACTTGGATGGTGCTCTTAGCAACCTACTAGCACGGGGCACAAGTGCCAGTAAGGTTATGCTAGTAACGATCACACTCGAACAGTGCCTTTTATGTGCCACTGGCACGGAAGCCAGTTAGCTGCTCTGTCAATGATCACTCTCACATGGTGCTTTTTGTGCCCCACTAACATGGATGCCAGTCATTGAATTTGATTTCGATTTCACTTGCCTCAATAGGTCTTTGCAAGCAGATTTTAGTGTCCAAAGAAAGAAAGGTATGCATAAGTGGGCTGGTTACACCCCTGGCATAGGCCACGAGGTTATGGTCTCATTTGGCTTGGCAGGTCTTCTCAAGCACAGCATATTTCCAAAAGTCTCAGT
>NC_043004.1:48520930-48563430 GCF_006345805.1 Octopus sinensis | reverse complement strand
ACACACACACACACACATATATATAATATATATATATATATATATATTATATATATATATAATATATATATATATACGTATGTATGCATGTTATACACGTATATATACAAACGTGTCACTAATAACATGTCCGCTTGCAACCTGTGCTAACGTAGGCGGTTTTTAGAGCCATTTGGCGTCTATTTCTAGCGTGTTGGTGGGTTCTATCCGCACCCTTTGATTTAATTATAAATTAGTGTATATATATATATATAATTATGCGTGGGCGATCTTTAAATTTTTGTATATATACTGCCAGGGAACAAAGGAAATCTATTACATTAAAATACAGTCAATCATTTCTCAAATCCCCAACGATGAGTGCCGTCTGAACACCTTGCTTATTCTGTGTATCACTTGTGATGTACTGTTCATGTTTTCCAGGTGTCCGGGCTAACTAAAAGCATCGGGCAAACTTACGAAAATTATTTGAACACGCAGGATGTTAAGGTATCGCCGTAGTAGGCAGTTGCTAAAGGGTCCTACGGATTTAGGAGCCTAAAGCTAATCTCTGAATGCCGTTGTTGTGCATGTAGAGTCCCTACTGCATTGGTTTGTCCGAGTCCCTATAAAGCTGTTAAAACAATCCTACCAAGCGATGCAGCGTTACGTACGGAACACTTTGAAAAGAATATGACATTTCCTCAAAAGTATATACCGCGTCAGTTATGAAACTTCGGGCAATCTCAATTTACAAGAGTTTACCTGGAGTCATTTTCGCAAACGTAATATATTCGCAACCATTCATTGAAGTATTGGATGTGTCTACCTTGATGTAATGTCGATTGCTAAGAATTAGAATTTTCTTTCACTTTCATTCATTCTTCTTCTTTTTACACATTTACATAGAAACGTATCGTCATTTAGCGTCCACTTTTCCATGGATCAGATGGAAAGCTTTCATATAAATTTTCTCTGGTTGGCTACCCTTCCTATCGTCAACCCTCACCTGTTTCCAAGTAAGATAATGATTTCCCCATGGCCAGGCATGTTTTCCATGGAAGACTAGAAACGAATAAAATCGTTTGTATAATGGTGATGCTCTCTTACAAAATAACGTGATTTCAAGACATGAATACACACACACACGACAGGTTTCTTTCAGTTTCTGCCTACCTAATCCATTCATAAGGCTTTGTTTGGCCTGGGGCTATAGTAGAAGACACTTGTCCAGAGTGCCCCGCAGTAGGGCTCGACTCAAGATCACATGAAGGCAAATTCCTCAACAACGCATCAAGTTCATTATCATCATTTCTCTACAGAATGATATAGGTTGGGTGAAGTGTCATAGCCCAAGTGAGTTCCTATTACATTTATCCACCGCTCCTAAATTCCACTGCCTTTTTTGTTTTCTCTCATTGACCCTCTCCCCATATCTTCTTCACCTCCACAACATCCTCTAAATTTCTCTCTCCCTACCCAACCTTGTATGACACGGTGATGCTAATTCACAGTCATCACATGGTGTCAAAGATAAGAGTACACACAAACATACACATACACATACATATACAAGCAACAGGCTTCTTTTATTTTTTACATCTACCAAATCCTCTCAAAAGGCTTTGGTCAGCTTGGGGCTATACGAATCATCCAAGGTGCCACACAGTGGGATTAACACTGAAACCAAATGGTTGTGAAGTAAGCTTCTCAACCACACAATGATGATGATGAAAATCCTCATATTTTCATGCCTGTTTTCCATGCTGGCATGGGTCAGACAGTTTGACAGGATCTGACAGGTCAGAGGACTATATCTCACTCAAACATTTCAGTTTTGACATGGTTCTTCTATGTCTGAATGCCTTTCTTGATATCAACCATGTTACTTAATGTAAAAGGCACATGTTTTTCATAATACCATCGTTAGAGTGGCTGCCATGCCCTTAGCAAGACTGAAGAGTCCTTTTAACCTTAGTCCTCTCTTCTCAATTTGCCAAATATTTTACAGAACGTACTGCATACTATTTCCATAGCACCAGCACTAGTGAGATTGCCTTGTAACCAGCAAGACTAAAGAGTTACTATGCCTAAGAGGGAGAATAAGAGAGAGATTGATGACTGTAGGTGAATGTAAAAATGTAATGGGAGGAACATGTTGATTGTTGTAAGAGAGTATTAGTGGTATGAATAGTAGCGGAAGAGGTACAGTTGGGGAAGGAATGGATGGGACAGGGGAAGGGAAAGAACCATATCAGGGCTGTGTGAGAAAGAGATACAGTAGTAAGGACCTTTGGGAAGGTGGAGTAATGGTTGTCCAGTGTTGTCTCACATTGTAGGACTTAATATGGACGTAGGATTATAAGACAGTAAGCTAGCAGAATTGTTAGCACACCAGGCAAAATGCTTAGCGGCATTTCATCCATCTTTACATTTTGAGTTCAAATTCTGCCAAAGTTGACCATGCCTTTCATCCTTCTGGGGTCGATAAAATAAGTACCTGTTGATGTAATTTACTTAGCCCCCTCCCCTGAACTTGCTGGCCTTGTGCCAAAATTTGAAACCAATATGGATGTGTAATTTGTTTTAACAGGTGTATGAAAGAGATAGGGATGAGGGTGGTGAGCTGGAGAAGCTGTGGGGTGAAGCTCAGTGAAAGAGAGGTTGGGGTGTTGTTGCAGGGCAGAGAGAGGGAGAGAGATCAGAGGATGTTGTGGAGATGAAGAAGACATGAGGAGAGGGTCAGTGAGAGTAAGAGAGGCAGAGAAATGTAGGTGCAGTGAATGAATGTAATAAAATCATTGAGAGAAAAGGAGGAGGGAAGGCATTACAGAAGTTGGAGGGGAGAATAGAGGATGAATGCAGCAAGAGTATCTAAGCCACAATCATTACCCATTTCAGTGATCTTTCTGCCATACTTGCATAAGAGTGCAGGCTTTCTCTAGCACTTCATGCTACCAATTATTAGACCTTTACATACATACATACAGACAGACATGCATACATGTGTGTATATACACACAAAAACCTGACAACCCCTCTGGCTCATCTACTTTTGTTAAATCATCCAACCCATGTCGGCATGAAAAAAGGATGATGATGATATATACATATATAAAAGGTGTGTGTTTGGGGAAGTAGAACAGTAACAATAGTTGAGGAAAAAAATTCAAGGTCTTTGCTGGGATCAAAAAGCCTCTCCTTTAGGTAAGAGTGGAGGGTAGGTAGTATGTCGTTTGTAAATGAAGTGCAGAGTTATATGGTTGTGAAACCTGAGCCTTTGAAGTCAGAGGGCTTATAAGGGCTAGAAAGAAATAAGGTGAGCATAATTTGCTGAATGTTTCATCATTATGCATGAACAATATAGTAGAGATGACTTGAGAGAAAGGCTGTGTATAACGGGAATCAAATGCCTTTCATTTAGGAAAAAGTAAAGTTACCTTCTCAGGTCATGCTGACTCATAAGGTTTCCATGGCATATAAGTTCCACATCTGGAAAGGACACCAGTCCGTCACAGGACTGCTCATTTTTGCCAGCTGAGTGGACTGGAGCAACACAAAATGAAGTGTTTTGCTCAAGAATACAATGCGTCACCTAGTCCATGAATTGAAATCACAATCTTATAATCATGAGTCCAACATCCTAACCACTGAGCCATTATATATATATATATATATATACATACATATATATGCATACATATATATATATATAATATATATATATATACATACATATATATGCATACATATATATATATATATATATATATATACACATACATACATATAAAAAGCACCATCCGATCATGGCCATTGCCACCCTCGCCTGGCCCCGTGCCGGTGGCACGTAAAAAGCACCATCTGTCCGTGGCTGTTTGCCAGCCCTGTCTGGCACATGTGCAGGTGGCATGTAAAAAGCACCCGCTAAATGATGATGATGATGATATATATATATACTCTTTTCAGTCATTTGACTGCGGCCATGCTGGAGCACCGCCTTTAGTCGATCAAATCGACCCCGGGACTTATTCTTTGTAAGCCCAGTACTTATTCTATCGGTCTCTTTTGCCGAAGCGCTAAGTGACGGGGACGTAAACATACCAGTATCAGTTGTCAAGCAATGCTAGGGGGACAAACACAGACACCCCCCCCCCCACACACACACATATATATATATACATATATACAACAGGCTTCTTTCAGTTTCCGTCTACCAAATCCACTCACAAGGCATTGGTCGGCCCAGGGCTATAGCAGAAGACACTTGCCCAAGATGCCACGCAGTGGGACTGAACCTGGAACCATGTGGTTGGTTAGCAAGCTACTTACCACATAGCCACTCCTGCGCCTGACATTTGACAAAATATTTTATTTTGCTAATGAGCTATAGGCAAAATAGAATATATTTTGTCAGACTAATGGTTATGGATTAAATATTTTCATTCACTTATTTTAAGTGGCAGGACACAGCTCCTTTTTGAACTTGATGCTCTTTGAAATAATATATATATATATATACACATACACACATTTGCATTGCTACCTCTCCAACACTTTGATACCCTCTAACCTCTACCTGTTGCTTTCCTGTTACCCTTATCCCCTTATTTTTACCACCCACCTCTATCATTTATATCATTCATTGGTACAAGACATCCCTACTTTCTATTTCCCCTACCATCACTCAAGCCCATTTCAAAGTCTGTACAAGAGACCTCACTGAATCAGCTAAGCCCTGTTCACTCTACCTTCGCCTTTCCTTCCTGTACTGCCATTATCCCATCTCACTATATCTATTGTTGTACACTTGCCCTTTTCTTGTGTATACTTCACATCTCTGTCATCATATTGCCTCCCACGTTATGTTTGCTCTGTCTTCTTGGTTACATTGTCTTCACTATACACACTTATTCAAACCACTGATTATTTTTATTACTGAATGGACTGGAGCAATGCAAAATAAAGTGTCACCCGAGTGAACTGGAGCAACATGAAATTAAGTGTCTTACTCGGGAATCAAACTTACAACCTGATGATTGTGGGACAAATACTCTATCCACTAAGCCATATCAAGGATATGACGCCTCTCAAGTGCTGGTGCACCAAAAGTGGTGCTGGTTGTATTTTGTAAATTAGCTGGTGTTAAGAAGGGCATACAGTCATAGAAACCAAAATAGAATTGTAGTTCTCCAAACATGCCACGGTGACCAGTTCCTTAAATATGTGCTAATACTGACAATGACAACCTACACCAGCATAGAAAGTGGCTGTAAAACAAAGATGATGATGATGACACCTTCAATTGCCATTTTACCTTCCATGCTGGCAACAGTTGGATGGTTTGATAGGAGCTGACCAGACTTCTGTGTCTATTTTGGTACAGTTTTTACAGCTGGATGCCCTTCCAAACTCCAACCACCCAGCAGAGTAAATATTTGCATACATCAAATATTATAAAACTTAATATTTGCAGAATAGTAAAAAAATGTTTATTATATCATATGATAAACATAAAGATGCATGAATATACTTACATATACACTTGCACACACACACACACACCTCAAAGTGTAATCAATATTTATACTTTATATAATGATATAAAGTCATGTGTTTCAGGAAGCTAGCCACTGCAGATTGTATGACCCTAAAGGCCCTTTCATACAAATGCATCTGGTTCGTTTCATTGGTATTACTGTTAAGAATATAGAAGGAAAGAGTATACACATAACTGAAGACCTTCTCTCAGTTTGTTCTGGCACGGCGCTATGTAGTAAAAGACACTTGCTCACGACTCAGTGCATTCAAACTGGATCCAAGGCTACAGGTTTGCAAAGTGAACTACTTAAGTATACAGCCAGGCCTGCATATACATGCATACACACACATATATATGCATATGTGTATCATACGTGTATGCAAATTATGAACTCCTTCAAAGAGTAACTGCTGCATTTGTTGAGTATATAAAAAGTTTGACTGCTTGTTTCTCTGGAGATTGTCAGAATGATGTAGACACTTCTGATGAGAACCCAATAAGGTTTGAAAATCGATTAAGGTTGTTCATAATTTTTCAGTCTGTAGAGAAATGGCTAAATTTTGCCCTGTTTATAATTATACCATATGTTATATATATATATAAAGTAATAAAAAATTATGTTGAAGTGAGTTTTCCCTTATGGTGAGTTATAATGAAAAAATATATAATAAAAGAAGGAAAATGCACACAATTTGGAATATTATGATAGTCGACCAGTTTGTGTTTCACTAATCATGATATTGAAATTGGTGAAAATATTGCAATATATAAGGACACAGAAAATGTGTCAAAGCCGACAGGAAACATCAATGTTTCCTAGGGCTAAATGGCGGTGGTGTAATTCCCTTACGGGACTGTCACATTGAGTTGACTGTATACGACCACTATATCACTCCACCACTGCTCATGTCTCTCTGAGACATTTAGAAATTCAATATTTCTAATATATATATATATATACATACACACACATCTGTATATACATACGTAGTTAATATACATATATATACATACATATGAATATATATACATATGTATAAATATATATATATATGTTCATATGATATATATAAATTAGAGAAAAACCACTATTATGTAATTCAAACAATGACAGACATAAAACATATCATATAGAAAAAATATATGATAAAACATTTATCTAGATCACAAAAAGTACATAATAAATAAACAGTATATAAGGAAAAAGACTATGTATGTTTCGTGGCTATAAGTTCAATTCAAATTACAATTAAATTTAAATTTAATCAAACCAAAAAGACTTCAATTAGAAAGTATAGTCACTCCTCAGGTCAACAATAACAACAATTATAGTTAAATAAATACATATTTTTAATACATAAACAGAATTAAACAATATTTCTTAAAGAAATAAAAACATGATTCTTCTTATAGAAGAAACTCTGTTAACTAAATTTGAAACTTAAAATGTAGGACGAGGTGTTTATAATACATTTATCACGTTAAAAACCTAAGGTAAAAAAAATAGAGTAAATAGATAGAAATATATATTTTATCTGTGAAGATATATTTTAGCTTTGAGAATTATTTAAACAAACCATAGTATATCTTTACTGGAAAAATATAACAGTCCAATTAATTAAAATAAAAATACTTAAAATAAATCATATACTTAAGTTAAGCTAAATTACTGTAATTTAATCTATGTTTATTAATTAAATAAATTATATATTAATTTATTAATTAAATAAACATCTTATTTGATCTGATACAAACTATGTACTAAACTCTATACAAAACTTATAATATATCTTATATCAACAACTTGGCAGACACAACCCTGTAATAGTATTTAGTATATATTTCAAGAATATATTATAATATGAATAATTAAATAAAAGTAAATATCTTACATTATAATTAACAAATAAAAAATTAGAAATACATATTTTTTAATCAATTATCATATAAATTTCAACATTATTTCTTAAATAAAATGTATACTTATTTTTTCAAAGATATTTATGAACTAAAAAATAATTTAAATTAAAAAATGTATAACTTAGCGTTTATATGTCTAGATCTAATATTTCACTTATTAAGGGAATAACGAAAGTACTTATTATTATAATTAAATTCAATAGTACAAAAAATAAAAACTTTTCACTACCTATACTATTATATTTTACATTACAAACTATTTCACAAAGCAACCACACTCAATGCTTTTAGATCATAGTTCACATATAATAATTATAAAAATAATAATAATTAAATAAATGTACATATTGCAATTATAATTAACAAATAAAAAAATTAGAAATCAATATTTATTCTATCAATAATCATATAAATTACACCATTATTTCTTAAATAAACTATATACTTATCTTTTCGAATATATTTAAAAACTAAAAACGTATTACTTAGCGTTCTTAAATTCATATATATATATACATATATATATGTATATGTATATATACACACACACACATATATATATATATACACACATATATACATATATATATATGGTCACGGAGACGGTCATAGCCCATCTCATTAGAGAGAGAGTATGCTTAGATGAGATGCAGTTCGGTTTTGTTCTGGGTAGAAGCACCACTGATGCCATATTCCTGCTTCGACAACTGCAGAAGATACTTAGCTTTCGTGGACTTGGAGAAAGCCTTTGACAGGGTCTCCCGATCCCTTATCTGGTGGGCAATGAGGAAACTGGAGATTGACAAATGGTTAATAAGGGATGTACAGGCCCTATAGAGAGAGGCCGTTAGTAAGGTTAGGATTGGCAACGAGTATAGTGAAGAATTCCGTGTAGAAGTAGGGGTCCACCAAGGTTCAGCCCTCAGTCCCCTTTTATTCATCATAGTCCTCCAGGCAATAACAGAGGAATTCAAGATGGGTTGCCCCTGGGAGCTCCTCTATGCTGATGATCTGGCCCTCATGGCAAAATCACTACTGGAACTAGAGAAGAAATTTTGGATGTGGAAGCTAGGTGTAGAATCAAAAGGCCTTAGGGTCAATGAAGCAAAGACCAAAGTTATAGTCAGTAGGAAGGCGAACTCATCACACACACCCTCAGGTAGGTGGCCCTGCTCGATCTATAGAAAAGGTGCAGGTAGAAACTCCATGAGATGTACCCAGTGTAAGTTATGGATGCATAAGGTGCAGCAACATCAAAGGAAAATTAATCGAGAAGATAGCTTTCATGTGCGGCAGATACACAGATACTCAGAAAACAGATTCCATCACACTCCAGGGGGAGAAACTAGAAGTAGTTGATAGTTTCTGCTACCTAGGTGACCAAGTTAGTAGTGGAGGTGGATGCTCAGAGAGTGTCACCACTAGAATATGAATAGCCTGGGCAAAGTTTAGAAAGCTTCTACCGCTACTGGTGACAAAGGGTCTCTCGCTCTGAGTAAAAGGTAGATTGTACGATGCATGTGTGCGAACTGCCATGCTTCACGGCAGTGAAACATGGGCTGTGACTGCAGAGGACGTGTGTAGGCTTGAAAGAAATGAAGCTAGCATGATCTGCTGGATGTATAATGTTAGTGTGCACACACGACAGAGTGTAAGCGCCCTGAGAGTAATGCTGGACATAAGCAGCATCGGATGTGGCATGCAAGAGAGACGTTTGCGCTGGTATGGTCATGTACTACGAATGGGTGAGGAGAGATGTGTGAAGAAGTGCCACTCCCAAACAGTTGAAGGAATCTGGGGTAGAGGTAGATCCAGGAAGACATGGGATGAGGTGGTCAAGCACGACCTCTGAACGTTGGGTCTCACAGAGGCAATGATGAAAGACTGAAACCTCAGAAGATATTCTGTGACTGCGAAGACCCAACAAATAATGTGAGTTCATGGCTGTTTCCTGCACCAGCTTCACATAGCAGCCCCAGCCCATCCAAAATACCTTGGATTGCAGGACGGCCTGCTATGCTTACCTTGGATCATAGGGTGACCTGCTGTACTTGAGGAGACCTATTGAGTTAAGTACATCAACATCAAAATAAAAATCAAATGGAAATTGTAGTTGAGATACCTGTGCTGGTAGTACGTAAAAACCACCATCCGAATGTGGCCGATGTATATGTATATATATATATATAATATATATATATATATAATATATATATATATATACACATATATATATATGTATATATATATAATAATAATATGACGGAATATTATTCCAAACTTACAGGGAAAAATTCTATTTAGAAATACTAAATCAAATTTCACAAAAGATAATATATATATATATAAATTAGAAAAAATTCACCTTTTATCAATTCAATAATGAAAAATTAAATTATACCATTTAGAAATATTACATATAGAAAGATTAAATATAAGATAAAACATATAACAATGTTTAAATAATGTGCAAAATAATAAATAAAATGTATATATTTGGTAGAATAACGACATGTGTTTCGTGGCTATATTTAAGAAATGATAATAGTAATAATAATAGTAGTAGTAGTAAAAACATTTCAATATAAATATAGCCACTCTTCAGGTTAAAGATAAAAACAATAAAATAATTTATAAGATAAATTAATAAATATATGTATATAATCTTGTAAAATACAAAATACCTTAAATATATTCTTGTTTAAATATAAAAATAGAATAAAAAATAAGATACAATTAATTAAAATATTTAAAACAAATATATATATATATGTATGTATGTGTATATATGTGTGTGTATATATATATATATATATATATATATATATACATATATATATATACATATATATACATATATACATATTTATATACATATATATACATATATACATATATATACATATATATACATATATATATATATATATACATATTTATATACATATATGTATATACATATTTATATACATATATGTATATTATATATATATTATATATATATATATATGGTCTATAGTAGAAGACACTTGTTCAAGGTGCCACACTGTATGACTGAATCTGAAAGCATGTGGTTGGGAAGTAAGCTTCCTACCATACAGTTACATACACATATATACATAACATTATACATGTGTGTGTGCAAACTCGCACACATACATATCATTATCATTTAATATGTGCGTTTTCCTTGGTGGACATGGGTCATCACAATGTGAGTCCCTTCTTGTTGGGACTCACTGTTATTATAAACTGCTGCTTGTGCATGTCATTTTGGTCTGGTTTCTGTTACCAGATGCCCTTCCTATCACCAACAACTTTCAGAGTAAAGAGGCTGATATTTCCAAGGCAAGTTAGGACTAAAAGGAACATACAAGCCCTAGCTTTCTCTACTCAATTACTCATCACTCTCATCTTAGAGAGTGTACTGGGTTATTTTTTGTGACTAGCCCTAGAGAGGATGCATAGTCCTTAGTGAAACTGGACAAGAGAACATCTCAACACTACTTCTGTTTGCTCACCAATCATTCCAGAGGGTGTGCAAGGGGTTTTGACTGTGGTGTTTGTGTGTTGGTGTATGTGGGAGGTTTTCCCTCATGGCATCAGCATATGTGGAGGGAATACCATACATACTATAAGTGTCCAGTACTCAGTAACCTAAGATGTGTAGTTTTGCTTAGGTAATGTAATTGAGGAGTGGAGTGGTAGAAAGCCAGAATGGGTGGGTGAAAGAAGCAAGAGTAGGGTGGTAGAGAAGGAGTTATTATAAACAGGAGAAGAGTGATGGGTAATAGCAGATGTGAACAAAGCAAAACAAGTGGTTCTCAAGTTGGGTCTATATGGCCCTTGGGGGAGGGGAGGGGGTGACAAATAGAAGTGGTTCTCAAGTTAGGTCTATATGGCCCTTGGGGGAGGGGAGGGGGTGACAAATAGAAGTGGTTCTTAAGTTAGGTCTATATGGCCCTTGGAGAGGAGGGGGCGCATAAGATTTTGTTGTTAAAATTCATTTGCAATAAACTGGTTATATATACAACAAAGGCGCATGTCTCAGTGGTTGGGACGTCGGGTTCACAATTATGAGATAGTGGGTTCAATTCCCAGACCGGGCTGTGTGTATTCTTGAGCAAGGCACTTTATGTCTCATTGCTCCTGTTCATTCAGCTGTAGAAATGAGTTATGACATCACTAGAGCCAAGCTGTGTCGGCTCCTTTGCCTTTCCCTTGGGTAACATCAGTGGTGTGGAGAGAGGAAACCGGTATGCATGGGTGACTGCTGGTCCTCCATAAACAACCTCGCTCTACAATATATAAAATATTTTAACAATGTAGTTGCTAATATTTAACCCTTTAGTATTCATATTGCTCTATCAAATGTAATGCTTATTTAGTCACATTGATATGAATTAGTCCTGCATTACTTCATAGCTTTGAGATGTCAATGACATGGTTGTTTATTTTCGGAATGACATTGTAGGGTAGGTGTGAAATGCCAGATTTAACCAGTCTAAAGATAATACAGGTAGATTATTTTGGTCAGATATAATTAGCTTAAATGCTAAAGGGTTAACCATAAAAAATACAAGAGGAGTTTTTAGACATTGAATGACTATGTAAATTCCCCCTCATTCAGGTTAGAGAGGAACCAAAGGGGTCCACTGGTCTAGAGGAAGGTGAATAATGGTTGGCAGTACAAATTCCAGCATGGGTACAAATAAGGGCACTGGCATGGCTGTGTGGCATGGAGTTGTTCAGACTCCAATTGTCTGTTGTAGCATGATTTCTATGGCTGGATGCCCTTCCTAACATCAACCCCTTAACAGAGTGTGCTGGATGCTTTTTATGTATCACCAGCACATATATACATGTGTGCGCGTGTGTATTATTACATAGGCATCGTACAGAAACCTAGCTTGTTGGGCTCAGGCAGCAAAATGGAGCGGGTGCAGGAAGTCCAAGATAACTACTGGAAACATACATACATATATTTGTATATATTGTGTGTGTGTGTGTGCATGCATGTGTGTTTGCATGAGTGCATTAGTGTCTTCTTGTCTTGATGCCATGTGATGGCTGTAAATGAGTGTCACTGTCACACAAGCAGTGCCCATTGTTTCCAACCTTCAGTGTAGACATGTCTGAACATGTGGAAATATTACCTTGATTGGAAACAGGTGAGGATTAGAGACAAGTACATCTGGCTTTAGAAAATTTGTCCCAACAAATGACATCTGACACATGTAAGAATGTGTCAGCTTCACTATTTCTTCCCAAATCTTCCTCACTCTCCCCGTTTCATGGATTCTACTAATTTTGGATGCATGACACTTCCTCATGCAGTAATCATTCTCTATAAGCATCACATGCCTACACCAATGCAGCCTTCTCTTTTGCACACTACACTTGATTCTCCTAATACTCAGTTGTTTTACCCTCAGCTCTTTGTACTCTAGCGTGCATGCACATCAACACTGCACATCCATTTCTTTCTTGCCTTTGCAAGTGTCCTGCATTCAAGGCATAAGTGTCACTACCATGCAGCATATCAGTTTGAACATAAGAGGCATTCAATCTGCTCCTCAACTTTTGCTAACCTCTTCTTACTCTAATTATTAAACTTCAGGAATAACTACCTCCTCTGTTAATTATGCCACTTAGGTAACAGAAGCTATAAAACTACAAGCTGAACATTTAGAGAATCTGTTTAAAGTGTGTTCTTGATTATTACTCCAATGCATCTGCCACATACAAAGCCTGCTTATTAATCCACTACATTTCTTCTACATCCATAGCTTACCCTGTGCTTAGTGTAAGCTACTACGTTTCTGCAAATCAGGCAAAACCATTTACCTGGTAGAATTGAGATCATGTCTTCTTTCCTTCTAATACCTTAGTCTTTGCTAAGTTTATTTTGAGGACTATTGATTCTAATTTTAGCTTTCATGTCTGTAATTGTTTCTCTAATTTTTCTACTATAGATTCAGCTACAAGTGGTAGATCATCAACACATAGTTCATATAGACAGCTGGTCTTGAACTCCTTTGTGATGGCCTGTAAGATTATAATGAAAAGCAGTTGGCTGAGGATTACACCTTGTTGAATCTCTACTTTCATGCTAAAGTCATCACTGACTCTCACTTGACTGACTGTAACTTTTTACATAGCTTGTACAAGTCATTCACAAGTCATTTATCTACACCTTGTTTCCTTAAAGATCATCTGATTACTGAGTTCGATACCTTATCAATGGCCTTCTCTAAGTCAATGAATACTACATATAGCTGCTTACTCTTAGCTAAATATTTTTCCTGCAGTTGTCTCATTAGGATGATGGCACAGTAGTAACTCTTTGAAGCATAAAGCTACACAACATCTCAACTAGTCTAAATTTGTTCCTGATCAATTATTCCATGGCTTTTTCTAAAACCTTCATAATCTGTTTTCAACAACTTGATACCTCTGTAATTTCCTCTCTCTAATGCATCTCCTTTGCCCTTGTAGCAGTTTACTATCATACCACATTCGGGTACTTCACCAGATATTTAGTCTCAAAACCTATCCCCAGTAAGCCTGTAACTTTACTTATATTCATATATTTAATCAATCTATCTACCATCCTGCAGCTAACTTGAATTTCTAGTTCCTCTATTGGGTCATCATGAGGCAGACCCTTGTCTCTGTTCATTCAATAACTTCTCTTAATAGTTGTTCATTTTTTTGCATCAGCAGCACAAAGGCTATTGAAGCACTATGCTTCAATCATTCTGGATATACTTCTCCTCAGTGACATCCTGGTTTTTTCTGGCATGCTCTCTTATAATCTAGAACATCTCACATCCCTGTTTCTCATACTGTAAAACATGTGTAAATCTCTTCCTTTCTGTTTCCGAGTTGGCTGAGTATACTTGATACCTAGCTTCCCTTCTAGATAATTTATAGTGCCCTATGCTTCAATCTTCTTTTCAGATTTTCCAAACCTGTCTCTTAGCTGTTATAGCTTTATCATGTGTTTTATCTGATCTTTTGTCATATCTAGATATTTCTTCATATGTATTATATATTATGCATGCTAAGTCAAATATGTCACAAGAATATATTCGAACTGTTTTTAAAAAGTTTGTTCATGTGTTTGTCCCCAAATGCAGCTTGAAAACTGGTATTAGTTTGTCTACATTTCCATAACTTAGCAGTTTGGCAAAAGAGACTGATAGAATAAGAACCAGTATGGTCAATTTGTTCTAAATGCTTCAAGGCAGTACCCTGGGATGGCTGCAGCCAGGTGACTAAAACAAGTAAAAGTCAGAATATATATATATATGTATGTGCTTGTGCATGCATGTATATATGTGTGTGTTTGTGCATGTATGCATATATCTATATACACTTATGTACATATGTATATGGCTATATCTAATTATCAATATATATATATATATATATATATATATATATATATATTTATATGCAGTTAAGTATATGTCTGGTCATAGAATGACCACTGGTTTCACATCCATAAAGGCACTTACTTGAGGAATGACTTGCCAGACTCTAATGGCAGATGGCATATGCCTCTTCAACCTGATGAGTTGTCCATAGGCTTTATGGATGCAAAACCATTGGTCACTTAACTAAATATAAATACACTACATCAGTAAGATTTGAATTCTGTAGTAAAATCAATAGCATGAATATAGTGAACTTGCTATGGGGAGTGGAAAATCTGTTTAAGATGGAGTTCTTCTTCAGGGAAAAGTTGACAGGTGTGAAACTAAAGAGAGTTTTACATGGTCTATGTCAGAAAAACTGGCGGTATGTGGTGTGTATGTGTATGAGAGAGATATATAGAGAGAGTTGGTACCATGTAAAAAAAGTACCCAGTACACTCTGTAAAATGGTTGGTATTAGGAAGGGCAAAGGCAGCAAGCCAGCAGAATCGTTAGCATGCCGGGCGAAATGCTTAGCGATATTTCATCTGCCGCTACATTCTGAGTTCAAATTCCGCCAAGGTCGACTTTGCCATTCACCCTTTCGGGGTTGATTAAATAAGTACCAGTTACGCACTGGGGTCGATATAATCAACTTAATCCGTGTGTCTGTCCTTGTTTGTCCTCTGTGTTTAGCCCCTTGTGGGTAGTAAAGAAATAGGTAATTGGAAGGGCATCCAGCCATAGAAACCATACCAAAGCAGGCTGTTGAGCTTGGAGCAGTCTTCTGGCTTGCCAGCTCCTGTCAAATTGTATGTATGTATATATATATATATATATATATACATACGTGAAGCCCAGTTACAACTACAGCCAGCTATTACCGGTAAAGGTTTTAGCTGCCAATTCTGTACAAGACATTGTAGATCTTTAGCTGGGCTAAAAAGTCACATTCGATCACAGCACCAATAACAGTTAAGCTTCGTGCAACGGCCATACTCGATAACGAGGGGGCAACCATCATATATATATCTTCCATCTTTACCTGTTTCAGTCATTTGACTGTGGCCATCCTGGGGCGCTGCCTTGAAGGGTTTTAGTCTAGCAACTTAGCCCTAGTACTTTTTTTTTTTTTGAAGCCTAGTACTTATTCTATCGGTCTCTTTTTACTGAAACACTAAGTTAAGGGGATGTAAGCACACACTAACACTGGTTGTCAAGCAGTGGTGTGGGACAAACACAGACACAAAGACACACATATACATATATATATGCATACACAACAGGCTTCTTTCAGTTTCCATTTACCAAATCCACTAACAAGGCTTTGGTTGGCCCGAGGCTATATAAAAGACACTTGCTCAAGGTGTCACACAGTGGGACTGTATCTGGAATCAAGTGGTCGGGAAGCAATATACTGAGTCAGTCTTTTGCTACTCTGGAATTTCGTTTTCACAACGAATGCTTTGTCCGATGATTGTTAATATATCATTCTACACTTGGAAGGCTCTTCAACATGAAACTGCTTAGTAATATGAATTGGTGGTTATGAAACAAAATTTACAATACTGTAAATTGCAAATGAGATTCACTGCTGTATAAGTGGTGATGTTTGTTTGCAATTTTCTGCAAAAACAAATATGGACTACTGGGAAAATGTTACTGTGCATAGAAACAAGTTTGTTGGTAATAGGAAGAGCATCCAGACATAGAGATTCTGCATCAGTAAATTTTCTCTGACCCATACAATTATGAAAAATTAGACATTAATACAGTGATTATGACAGTGTGTATATTAAGTTGTATACTTTGCGACAAAAAAATTTGCCAAAAGATTTCAGCTGAATGTCTGGTTTAATTTTCCACTGTAACTGAATTACTCAAGTAATGACGGGCTAGACTGTTAGAAAGATTAATGAATTGTGTAATACTGAGGTAATCACAAAACCAAATGCTCATATTTTGAATGCATTTAATATGCACATTTTGAGTAGTTATGTATGATAACCATTAAATAACTAATTGAAATGTATGTACTAAATGCATTAAAAATATAAGCATTTGATTTTGGGTTTATTCCTATAAATATATATATGATCATCATCATCATTTTAAAGGACAATGGATGTTAAATGAAGAGGATGATATATATATATATATGTATATATATACACACACACAAGTAAATTTCATAGATCCGTGTGTGTGTATATTATACATTGTGTATATATTATACAATTACAAATAGTGTTAGAACTTGATATACGTATGTTTCAGAACAAAGCATCAATCAAGTACAGAGCAGTAATAAGAAATTAAAATGATAACAGAATAAGAAATTATATTATGAACTTCATTAGCTTACAGCCGTTTCTGCTATAAGATGCAATACACTCATAGTTGAATGATTGTGCATCACTCTATTGCTTCAGAGTTACAAAAATGAAGTGCACTTTTATTTAGGAAAGCATTATATATAGATGCATATATATTATCTGTGTAAATATATTTACATATGAATATCTATCTATCTATCTATCTATCTATCCATATATACATACATACATTATATATGTATAATATACATATATATCTATGTACTTATATATCTGTGTGTGTGTATATGTATACATGTATTTGTATATGTATACATGTGTGTTTGTGTGAATATATATAATCACACACACACAAATTTTAGATCTGCTTTCCATTTTTTTGTAGTTTGGATTGCTTGACAAGATCTGACAAGTTGGAGGACCGCATTGTGTCACAGTATCTCAGTTTTGACATAATTTCTATGGCTGCATACTCTTTGTAATGCTAGTTACCTCACAGAGTGTACTGGTTTTTGTTTTCATAGCACCAGCACTAGTGAGGTCACTTTGTATCATGCAACTGAAAAGGAAATAGAAGACAAGGAGTGTTGACTTTAAGCAAGATCATAAAATTTGTTGAGAGGAACAGACTTGTTGTTGCAAGAGAGCGGTAGTGGAGAGAATAACAGACACTGACTCTTGATGGAATATGGAAGGGATACAAGATGGATCCAGGGCTATCTTACATTATGAAGGTGAATATGAAGGGAAAGGAACATGTAAGAAAGAAAGAGATGAGAGTGGCTGTGGGAAGAAAGTCATTAAAGAAAAGAGAAGAGTGGGGATCATAGGAGGAGGTTAGTGAGGGAGAAATGAGTAGATGTTGAGGCAGCAGGGAAACTGTGAAGCAGGGATAGTGAAAGGAAGAGAGGCAGAGGAGCAACTGGTGAATGCACTGAGAGAAAGAGAAACTGGAGGGTGCTATAGAGGTTGGCAAAAGTGCAGAGGATGAAGATTTACTGAAAGCATCCTGGGTAGAGAAGCTGTTGTAAGAGGCTAGTAAGAGAAAGAGAAGCAGAAGGGGAGAAGTGAGTGAATGCTGCATGAGTATCGCAACCACCAACCCACCCGTTGTTAGCATTTACTCTCTGCCATGTTTGCCCAAGAGAACGTGTCATCAATTGTTATGGTTCCTTGTCATTCCTTTTTGTGAGGTTCATCTTGAGATTAATTTTCACCACTTAGTCATGTTTTTTTGGTCTTCCTCTTCCACAGGCACCATCTACTATTATTTTTCCTTTCGCCACTATCATCATCTACATGTATCATATGCCACCATATCAATGCAGTTTTTTCTCTTGCAAACTACATATGATTCCTCTTGTACACAAATTTACTTTTAAGTTATTTGTACTGTGCAGTTTATGTGCAGTGACATTACACATCCAGCAAAGGATACTTGTCCCAGTTCTTTCTAGCCTTCACAAAAAAAAAACTCTGCTTTCAAGGTCCAGGTATACCATGTAGCACTGAACTTTGGATACAAGCATCACTCAACTGCCTTTCACTCTGTAAGAGAAGCCCACTGTTGTCCTCAGAAGTAGTAACACCCTGAATTTTTTCCACTCCATTTTCACTCTGGCTACTATGCTTTCAGACACACCCACTACCTCCACTGCCAATTATGTTACTTACATAACAAAAACAATTGACTATTTTTTAGTAAGACTCCTGACCAGCTGAGAGAAACTATTTCTTGGGTGCTTTTTGAGTTTAATCCTCCTGTACACTAGCCACATATGAAGGCTGCCTTTTCCCCAGCCTGCCTATGATCCCACTACATTTCTTGCATGTCCATTATTTACACTGGGCACACTGTATAGAGTTTCTATTTATTCCTTTTCTGCATAATGATCAGTCATTTTCCTAAGGCAAGCAGACTCCTGTCTTCTTTTCTATTTAGCATAACTTTTTTCTTGGCTATGTAGACTTTAACATCTTTCAATTCCAGGTTTTGTTCTCGCATCTGGAATTCCTTCTCCAAATCTTCTATAGATTCTGTTACCTTATAACAGAAACAGTCATCAATATACAGAATTTCCCAGGGATAGCCAGTCTTAAATCCTTCTGTTATGGCTTAGAAGACTATAATAAGCTGGAGAAGACTGAAGACCAAATCTATATAGAACCCAAATTGTATGCTTAAATTCCTTGTATTCATTTTAACTGTCATCCTGCTGAGTGCATTCCTGTACAAGATTTTTACAGTCATCGCTAGCTATTTATCTACATCTAGCTTCCTTAGCACCCACCAGGTGTCAGATTAAGGAATTCTGTTGAAAGTCTTCGCTAGGTCTTCAAATGCCAAGATTATTTCAAGCTAAGGTTTTCTTTTGCAAGTGCAAAATAGGTAGATGGCAAGGGTGATACCTCTTCCTGGTACAAAGCTAAAATACTTCTAAATCAAGGCTTATCCTGTTCCTAATACTTCTAATCTAGATTTATATTGTCCCTAATCAACTTTGCAAGAGTTATTTCTGTAAAAACTTTCATGCCCTGCTTTGATTTCTGTAATTTGCTCTCTCTTGTGCATCTCCTTTGCTTTTGTAACAGTTTACAATGATGCTGGTGCACCAGTTTTTGAGTATTTTGTTTTCTTGTATTACCTGATGAATTGTTTGAGTAACTAGTCTATACCCTATTTCACCAGACATTTTGAGAACTGTTGCAACTATTTCCAAAGGGCCGACTGCTTTCCCTGCCTTCATATCCTTAATCACTCTACCATACTGCTGTCAAGTGAAATGGCTGTTCCCTCTGTTGGGGTCTACATGGCATAGATTTTCTCTCTTTCACATTCATTCTCTACCTTCAGCAGCATCTCCATGCTGCTTTCATTTCAGTGTTGGTGAGAAAAAATTCAGTTACTGCTGGTAAGCCCTACTTCCTTATAATATCATGATTCTCTCTAATGCTATCAGCTATTCTAGGCACCACATACTTTTGATCCTTGTACTACAGAACATGTGCAAACTTCTTTCTTTTTGCATCTTTCCTAGCTAAGTATATATCTAATGTCTAGCATCTCATCCAGCAATTTGATATTTTTCTTTGCTATCCCTTTTCATCCAGTTTGCCCTGGCTTGTCTCTTATCTTTTAAAACCTGGTATATAAAAACTATTCCAGTACAATGTCACCATTCATCTAGTTGAGGTCTTGACGAACCTCATATCCAGTCTGTGGCCTTTAGCAGGGTATCCCATAGGTCTTTATCTCTCCATCTCTCATCAAATGCTTCAGGTAGTAATTTTCTGAACTTCTGACAGTTTCACAGCTTTTTAAACTTCTATTTGTTCCATTTTCAAGATGTCTCGAACCTCTAGTTCTGTCTTGCATTTATTCTGGAATCAGTAATTGCTAACCAATATTGGGTGGAACATTTTTTCCCAGGGAAAAAACTTGGCTTTCACAACCATCTGTCTAGCTGATTTTCTGTTGACAATAAAGTCTATTTTGCTTTTCTGTTCATCTGACTAGTAGGTAATCAGGTGGTTGGTGTCCTGAAGTTTTAGTGTTGAAAATGGTTAGGTCATTTGCATTGCAAAACTCTAGGAAACTTGAGCTCTCCTCATTCCTTGTAGAATACTCATACATTCCATGCACACCTTGGAAGCCATTCAAGTGTTATGCAACATGTCCACTTTAGTTAGCAGCTTATTTATATATATAAATACACACACACATCTGTATATAAGTCAGCATAAGAAATACACATAACCCTATGCTTTCATAACACAAAAGTATTATAAAAATCTTAGAGTACCTTTGGTAAATTAGAAGCGGTGCATCAAAGGAATATAAAGAGACTAAATCAGTTAAGCGGGAGCAGGCTTATATATAATACATATATACATACATACACACACACATACATACGAAGAGAAGTCAAAAATTATCCGCACTTTCACCATAACATGTTTATTATAGTCATACTGCCTTCTGCATATGTGTGCTTACAGTTGGTACTATCGTGGTCATGTGATCAAAGTTTGAGCCTGATCACACCATTTTTTCTTTCTACCTTTACTGTGTAAGTATGGTCACTCCACTAGCAGTGTGCAACTAAGAAGAAAAAAGAGCAGTGGTCCAAGAGATGGTAATGGTGAACCGGTTCACCATTACCATCTCTTGAGCTTGCTGAAATTTCTTGTCAGTAGTGGAGGTTGACAGGCATCCTGCTCTCTCTTCATGTGTCATGCTTGTCCAGCCACTTTTAAACTTCTTGATCCACTCATACACACTTTTACGTGATAGTTCACTGTCCCCGTTTTGTGCTAAAAGCCTCTGATGAATTTCAGCACCTGACACACCTTTCCCTCAGAGAAATCGGATTGTTGCTCTTTGTTCTTCTTTGATGCACATTGCTAGTGGAGCGGCCATGCTTACACTGTAAAGCCAGGATGAAAAATGGCAGGACCAGGCTCAAACTTTGATCACGACCACAATAGTACCAACTATGAGCATGCATGCACAGAAGACAGAGTGACAATAATAAAGGTGTGTTAGTGCAAAAGTGCAGATAATTTTTGACTTCCCCTCATATATATATATATATATATATATTTTTTTTTTACTTGTTTCAGTCACGTGACTGTGGCCATACTGGAGCACCGCCTTTAGTTGAGCAACTCGACCCCGGGACTTATTCTTTGTAAACCCAGTACTTATTCTATCGGTCTCTTTTGCCAAACCGCTAAGTGATGGCGACGTAAACACACCAGCATCGGTTGTCAAGCAATGCTAGAGGGACAAACACAGACACACAAACACACACACATATACATATATATACATATATACGACAGGCTTCTTTCAGTTTCCGTCTACCAAATCCACTCACAAGGCATTGGTCGGCCCGGGACTATAGCAGAAGACACTTGCCCAAGATGCCACGCAGTGGGACTGAACCCGGAACCATGTGATTGGTTAGCAAGCTACTTACCACACAGCCACTCCTGCGCCTATATATATATATATATAAAATAATTTTTTGTGTAATAAGATAAAAAACCAAGGCTGTATAGATATTAGAACATTTATAGATAGGTCTTACAGCTGTTTCTAGGATATATATATATATATATGTATATATTTAAAGTGTATTCCATCAGGAATGTAGCAGAGTACAAAATAGAGCTCGTTCACCCTTAGAATTACCAAATAGCCAGTAGTATTCAAAAGTCTAGGCTTAGTTGGATGTGTTAGCATCGAAGTCAAAGATTTACTTATGGGGACAGCGATAATATATCACTTGAGGAGATACAATTGATCCCATTATACAGGTAAACTGTTGCTTAACTTAAATCCTGTGTATATGTGGATCTATGTTATATCGAAACAGGTGTAGTGTTTATTAAATAGCTGTGTACTCCTTCCTGTTGACTATTCATTGAATTTATTATGTATATATGTATATATATATATATACTCTTTTACTTGTTTCAGTCATTTGACTGCGGCCATGCTGCAGCACTGCCTTTAGTCGAGCAAATCGACCCCGGGACTTATTCTTTGTAAGCCCAGTACTTATTCTATCGGTCTATTTTGCCGAACCGCTAAGTGACGGGGACGTAAACACACCAGCATCGGTTGTCAAGCAATGCTAGGGGGACAAACACAGACACATATATATATACATATACATATATATGACGGGCTTCTTTCAGTTTCCATCTACCAAATCCACTCACAAGGCTTTGGTTGGCCCAAGGCTATAATAGAAGACACTTGCCCAAGATGCCACGCAGTGGGACTGAACCCGGAACCATGTGGTTGGTAAGCAAGCTACTTACCACACAGCTACTCCTGCGCCTATATATATATATATCTTCACACATAGATACATATATATACATGCATATACACACATACATATATCTATATGTTAGGGGCCTTTTAGCTTAATGATTAGAGCACTCAGTCTGTATCTGAGGGGTGGTATGGGGCTCAACTTCCCATAGTTGCCTGCTGGCAACTTTATTTTCCGTCTTCTAAGGGTAAATACCCAATCTTTGTCTCCTGTTTTCACAGCTCTACTGCATTCGAAATTTACTTTCTTGTCTGTAAAATACCAACACATTTAGGTCTTCTTAAGTTTGTTTATCACACACACACATACACACATATATATACACGCGCGCACACACACACATATATTCTTTTACTTGTTTCAATCATTTAATTGTGGCCATGCTGGAGCACAACCACGAAGGGTTTTCTAGTCGAAGAAATCGACCTTAGGACTTATTTCATAAGCCTTATTCTTTCGGTCTCTTTTGCTGAACCGCTAAGTTACAGGGACATAAACACCATTTGTCAAACGGTGATGGGGGAACAAACACAGACACACACGTTAATATAGATATATACGACAGGTTTCTTTCAGTTTCCGTCTACCAAATCCACTCACAAAGCTTTGGATGGCCCGAGATTATAGCAGAAGACACTTGCCCAAGGTGCCATGCAATGGGACTGAACCTGGAACCTTGTGGCTGGGAAGCAAGCTTCTTATCACACAGCCACGCCTGTGCCTATATATAAATATAACAAACTTTTTATAGTTTTTGTCTCCTGAATTCACTCATGGCACTGGTTGGACTATAATTATTGTAAAAGACCCCCCTAGATGCTGAGTAGGGGGTTAGAACCTGATACCACATGGGTGTGAAGTGAACTTTTTAACCACACACACATGTCTGCACCTATATGATATTTGTATTGTTTATCCATTGGGGTGCAGCCATGCTGGGGTGCTGCTTTGAAGAGTTTAGTTGAACAAAGTGACACCAGTACATATAGTGTGAAGTATGCTGAGCTGCTAAGTTACAGGGATATAAACAAACCAACACTGGTTGCCGAGTGGTGAGTAGGACATGCACAACACAAACATGTCCCACCCCCAACATACATTATATGTATGTGTGTGTGCGTGTACATGTGTGTATACAGTAGGCTTCCTTACAGTTTCTGTCTGCCAAATTCACCCACACAGTATCAGTTTGCTCAGAACTAAAGTAGAAGACGCTTGCCCAAGGTGCCATGTAGTGAGATTGAACCTGAAACCATAGGCTTGGAAAACATGCCCCATAACCACAGCCTTATGTATAGAATAAATTAATGCATATATATACACACACACACATATATATTTACTCACATATATATGTAGTATGACTTATGAATTATATATACACACACATTTATTTACATATAAATAGTAGTATAATTATGTATTATTTTATATATGTATATATAAACACACACACATATATAGACATTATAAATATATACATATATATATATATATACACACATATACATACATATATATATATACATATATGGATGCATACATATATATATGCATACATACATATATTTATACATACATACATATATATATATACATACATATACATAAATATATATACATATATATATAAATATATATATATACATATATATACATACATTGTATATATACATGTATACATATATATAAGTATGTATATATATATATATGTGTGTATATATATACTGGTGATATATTACTTGACTAACCATTTCTGGCCTTTCTGCTGTCATTGCTCCCTCTCCCTTTTCTTCTCCCCAATCTACACGCCTTAAGGTTACCGAGTACTCCAGTGTCATGGGGAAGTGTACCCAGCGCACGTTGTAAATTTGTTGGCAATAGGAAGGGCATCCAGCCACAGAAACTGACCCAAAATGACAAGTTCAAGCACTAGTATTTAGGAGCAGTAGCTCTTAGGAAGTGTGTAAAATTGCTATGGACCGTCCAACCCATTTCATTATAAAAAGCGAATATATATATGTATAAACATTTTAATATTTATATTGTGTATAATATACATATATTTATATTGTGTATAAATATATATATATATAATGTATAAACATTTTTATATTTATATTGCGTTAATTTTTACATTTTTATAAATATATATATATATTATATAGATACACATATTTGTTACGTATATATATGTATATATATATATACATATATATATACACACGTACAATTTCTATACATTTGTATAGTTATATGTATAAAGTTTATTTTACATTTCTATATATTTTATTTCACGTGTGTGTACATTACATAGATATATAACGATATATATATATATACTTAGGATTATATGCATATATTATTATTATATACATTTATTTTAAATTTATTGTATGTACATACATATATATATACATATATATTATAGTATACGCAATTTTTAGGTATATATACATTTGATTGGGGGATGTGGGGATGTTGAACGTAAACAAAGATAACGTTATTTTTTGTTGGTTTTTTTTTTCCACTTACAGGTACTTTGTGAAGTTGCCAGACGTCGACATTGTCAGCGGAGACTTTCAAGAAGTTGTGAGCTGAAGCCAGAAATTCTTCCTCGGAAATCGAACCAGCCGTCATCACTTCATGGATCTACAATGGACCGGACTTAGGGAAACCCCTTTTCCTTCTAGGTGGGTTAGGTTGTAGAACTGTCGCAGCACCGGGCTAAAAACGACTACTGTAATGCAAAATATATTAAACATACAATATATATTAGTAAATAATTTTATTTGCTGTTGAATTAAGCGAGAGACAGATTTCCCGTGGCCAGTAAATAGTAAGTGTAGTGAATTACAAGTCATGTTGGCATCCCTTCCCTCTCTTATAGGAATCGTCTAGAGCCAGCAGTTTCAAGGTACCCCGCCTCTATTCAGTCCGTGGAGTCTCTGTAAATATAGGTCAACTGCTGAAAGCTTTTATTATTTAAATTTTCTTCATTGATCCAACCAGTTCTGGCTGAAATTAAACAGTTAGCATCTCTCTCTGTATATATGGAGAAAGTTGCACCAAATCTGTCGTAAATACTAATAATTAGTAACAACATAAAATACATCCCAAAACACTTGAATTTACAACACATGTAGAAAGATATTATAGTCTTACTGTGTGTATGTATAAAACCGCATGCTGAAGCTATACACTCGTTATATATATATATATATATATATATATATATATATGTGTGTGTGTGTATATATTTGTATGTGTAAATATTAAGTATTAATGTATGTATATGTGTGAGTATATATATATATATATATATATCATACTCATTTAAAGGTATATTTGTGTGTAAAGCTTGTGCAAGCACATCTTAATTGAAAATATAAAAGTTACTAAAAGAGGGTTAATAAAGATTAGTTCTTCTTCACTCATTTTATATATATTTCACAGGAAGAGGGTGTAAGTTCGAATTATGCTGGCAACCGAGTAAAAAAAAAAAAAAAACTTTTCCAAATATTTTTTGAATTCCTATTTCGTATTTTTTTTTTTTTTGGCTTTGCCTTTTTTTTTTCTGCAGTGAAGAAAAATAATTAAGTTGAAATAAGTCCAGTAAATATTGCATTGATGTGGCAAACGATATTGTTTAATGACAAGGGTGATGTCGTTTGTTGAGGCTCGATCAGAGACCAGAAGTCGTCATGCGGCACTTCTACATTAATAATATTAACGGTGAAAATAATGATTTCTTACATTTTTAATAATGATAATAATAATGATGATAATACTGTTTTCTCTCTCCCCCCCTTCTTCACATGGAATACGTAATTGTATTTTATTCACTTAACGAAGGAAAATATTTTATTCTACGTGCTCTCTCCCCTTCGCTGCGTGTATGGAGCAGTGAGAGAGGGGCAAAGTAAGAGTATGTATGTGTATGTCACCCCGCTCTCTGTCTAAGAACATATGTGTGTGTATCGTAAATACATGTGTTAATAGTGTGTGTGTGAGTGTCATTTTAATACTTGTGTGTATAGGCATGTGTGTGTGTGCAGTAGTTCTAGTGTTTACATCTGTGTGTATTGCTTATGTGTATAGGAGAAGAGTGGTGGTATGAGTGATAGAGAGAAAGAGAGTAATCGGTTAGACGAAGGAGACTGAGTAAGCGATAGAAGCGTGTTAGAATTTAATAGAGAGTGCGTTGCTTATGAAGGGCAGAGAGTAGTAGGTGGAGTAAATATGACAAAAAAGGAGTGTGTACTTGTATTTATTTAGAGAGGGTATGCAGGCGAAGGGGAGGAGTGATAGAGTAGAAGGTGGAGTGAGAGCAGTGTGTACGTGTATAGAAAGAGGTAAGTTGTATAGAAGGGGAGGAAAGAGTGTGGGTGTTTATTAAAAAACCATATGTAGAGAGCGAGAGAGAAAGAAAGAGGAGTAGATGGAGGAATGACGTAGTTAGAAAGGAAGTTGATACATATTTTATAGAGAGGGGTAAAGCTGTGGAAGAGGAGAGTGTAAGTGTAGTTGTATGTATGTGTTGGGGGATGAAGTGGCAGATAATTGGCTGAGCGCCAATCAGCCTTTGTCAGTCTAGCAGCACATGATATCGTAGCCGACTGTTTCAAGGTGCTCCAAAGTTACTATAATTAACTACCCAATCGTAACTTGCCTTTTGACAGCTCTCCTTGACGTTGGCAAGGCAACGGGGTCAGTGTCGTCCTTGATGGCTTGACAGGTGCCGTGACACTTCAGCTACAAGCATGTACGCCAAAGGGAAAGGCTCTACAGTGCCGTCTGATGCTCAAGCTAGGGAAAAGTAAGTACTACTACAACCACACCGCCACCACTATTATTATTATCATCATCATTACCTCTTCTTTCTCTCTCTCACTCCTCTTCTCTCTCTCTCTCTCTCGCTCCTCGATCTCTTTTCGTCCTCCCTCCCTCCTCTCTCTCATGTCTTCGCTCCATGTTTCGATGTCTTTAATTTCTTGTTCCACTTTGCTGTTTGTTGTTATTGTTATGATGGTTATTGTTGTTGTATTCGACATGTCTGTATGTAGCACGTTTGTTTATATGTATCCTCCGGGACCGAAGCTCTTCGTTTCGCAGGTTTGTGGAGCTAGGGTAGGATCTCGGCATTTAGGGTAAATACACAAAACACACATGTAGCCAAGGGTTTTTCTTTTAATTAAACCTCCTTCACCTTTCTAAAATGAACCACCTGACGATCTTAACTTCTTTATTTGTTTATTTACTACCCATTCTTTCCCCTCATTCATTAATTTATAGCCCGGGTCTTAAGTTACTTTAACATACAACATTGAATCGTGAGCTTTTCTTTCAGGATTCCAGGGGGCCCCTATCTGACCCTATTTACTCTTTCTAACCATCTACCATTTTTATTCTTATTTCATATCTATAAAGTTTGTACTAATATACAAACCAGAATTGATTCTATTCCCTCTGTTCCTTGGGTCTAATCAAAAATAATTTTACTGCATTAATATAATGAAATGAAATTAAGCCGAGATTGTCGGTTCAGTTTCACTTCATATGATAGGTATTATAAACTCTAAAAGAAAGACATCGACACTTACAACGTTGTATCTGTCCATCCCATATAAATCTCTTGTTCCTGTATGGAGAGCAGACCTCACCACCGAGCCTATAGCTTTAGTGAAAAAGACCCAAACGAGTTTTATTTCTGAATTCAATGCTGTGGTTTGAAACTTCACTCTTAATCCTCTACGTCTACGTGTATATGTTAGCGAAGTTAAGTACCAGTAATATACTGTGGTGTTGTTCATTAGACTCAGGATGATACACGTTGGTTTGGTGGTTGGTAATCTCATTCCGCTATGAATGAATGCCCCTATGTATATAAAGGTGTGTATTTTTTTTTCAAACAGGGCTATGGTGGTTGTAATCAAGTTAATTATTTCCATGTTGATTAAATAAAGTGCTGCAGTTTGGAGGGTCAGTATTCAGTATTTGAAGGGATTTATTTATTGATGGATGTTTTTGTATGTCCAGAGAAAAGGGGTAACAAACGGCTGCTTAGCAATTGGAGGGGGGAAACCCTGGCTGTTCTTGCTAGTGGCGGCACCCAACAATGAAATTATAAAAGAAGCGGTCCTTTACGGTCACCACAAATAAAACTTCTCAATACGCACACATGTACACACTCTCAGTCACATTGCATGTACATACATTACAACCGGTCTCATAACACCACATGTATAAACACACACATACAGCCGGCTTCACAACACTACATACATATAACAAACACAGCTTCGCTTGTAAGCCGGAGATTATATGGTGGCTCGACTTGCCAGAATTAGCCATGAGACACCAACCTTAAATTATTCCCCACTGCGTTGAAAATTAGTAAAAAACAGACATTGAATAATGTTGTCCAAGGTATATTTATGTCTGGAGAAACAAAAAAATAAAGATGGAGTGGTTGTGAATGGAATGTTTTTTTTCTGATCATTGGTCTCCTCGTTACATGCTTACCTGGGGCTATAAACAACACGATACAGACATCACACAAGCAAACGAAAGAGGCTTTAGGCGGTCAGTCGACTTGCAAAAAGTAGGACCCAAATCCTGCCTCGGTCACATTCTGCCATGCTAAAATAAGGCATGCATTGGGTATACAAAAGGATATATGGTTGCGACTGGAGTACTTTTTGATCATTGGTTTTACTCGATCATGGTTGACCCAGTGTTAAACAACGCTGCCTATGTATACACATTTGCACGGGTCAGGAGGAAACCGATACTCTGTAGCTCATCTTGTTAGAAATAGCAGCCAAATGCCATCGGGAATTCCTGCTCCCTGAAATATACACAATAGGCAAATCACTTCAGTAATATGTACAGCAAACACGAGCCAACTAGAGACTCTATCTGGTACAACTTGACCTGTTTAGTAACAGCAGTCAAATACCCATCAAAGTGACTACCTAATAGCTTAAATAAAGAAAAGAACACATTTCAATAAAGTAGTCGTAGATATCCCTAAACGAAGAGGATGGTCGCGACTGGAGTGCCTTTGATTATATATAGTTTTGCTTAGTCAGAGTTAACTTGGGACGGAGTCACAACACACAACCACAGATTTAAACAACAGAACCACACCACCACTTTTGACTGAATCCCATCGTATCACGTACTCACTTAGGCCTCACTAAGTACCAAATTCCCACGTACACACTATGCCATGTATATATATATACACACATATATAAATAAGCACAGACTCACTTCATCTTTTACACATAGCATCACAGTATCACCACATACACCATACGACCTCATCATTTCACTTACGTACACACAGCCTCAGTATACCATGTATACAAGCCTTCATTACTCCTCATATACAAAGTTTCATTACAACTGGTACTCACACAGCATATATAGCTAAACCCTTAATGGACGGGAAGCCTAAGTAATCCCATAAAACCGGCCTTCCCCATTTTTAATATGTACTGCATCTTAGTGTGCAGAAGCATCGGATTTATGTTTTTTTTACAAACGATCCTATATATATATATTATTTACACAGTTTTTCAGTTCATATTCACATAACCTCAATACGTCAAATACATACACACACACACACATATATATATATATACATACATATATATATATATATATATATATGCACACACACACAGCTTCAGTGTACCATGTACACTGAAGATTTTTGTGTTACTCGACCTGCTAGAAAATAGCAAAATAGCTCATGTTCTCTTAACTTCTTAAAAATGTGGACACTTGGGTTCCCAGCATTTACGAAAAAGATGGGTTAGTTACGAGAGGAATGCCTTTGATCAATAAGATTTGCTTGATCGAGCTGACCTGAGGCTAACGACATATCAGCCTCGCATCCTCTCTCTTCCAACAGGAGGATCTGCATGGTCACTGAACGTGCTAGAAATAGTAACTGAACACCCCTTCAACCACAATCTGCTGATGTACAAGGAAAAGGGATCTAGACAATGCGCTAACTCTCAAAATATGGGATTGTCATGGCTGGAATGCTTTTGATCATCGGCCTGCTTGTTCAGGGTTGACCTGGAAGTTAAACCACAACATACACGCTGTCTCATCCCTCAACACACACACACACATATATATATATATATATATATGTATATATATGTATATATATACACAACCTCACTAACACCACATACACAGTCAAAATATACTTACTACACCACCTCATCAAATACGCACACAGACCTCAATTAGATAGTCTGACCACCCTACACGTTTATATGTGTGCATATATATATATATATATATATATATATATATATATACATGACCACCCTACACGTTTGTATGTGTGCATGTATATATATATATATATATATATATACACACACACAAACACTTAGTGTGTGTGTATACATACGCGTACATTATATACAGTGACCATTACTAGGACACACAGACAGACACTAAAACACTGACTAATATCTGAAATTTCTATTTCCCTCCCAAAATTTTACTCAGTCTCTCTCCTCCTCTTCCCCCCTCCACCACATCTTGTTGTTACTGCTGCTGCTGCTGCTGTCTTTGTTATTATTTCTCTTGTCGTTATTGTTGTTGCACTACTTCTATTATTTAGCACTTTTCTTCCATGTCTGTCTATTTTCTCTCTCTCTCTGTTTTTCCCATTTCTAAGATACAATAAATATAAGTTGAAAGCCAACCAACCCCAGTGTTATCCCTTTCTTTAACATCCTATTATTGTTACCCCGCCTTTTCTTCATATTCCTATCCTCTCTCTACCTCCACGTTTTAATTATGTTGTTATCCCTACCCAGCATGTGTTAAATCTCTTTTTAATTTTCCTCTCCATTCTCCTTGTTACTCTGTCTTCTTTTACCCCTTATTTGTTATGTTTAAAACTTTATTGTACACCACCTACCTTACTGGTTAAAAGTGTGCCCAGTTGCACCTTTAGCTTTTTTTGCATTAAAGTTTGTACTAATCTTGTTATCCCACTTGTGTTAAGCCATCTTCCCTGATTAACTTCTCCCGTTTTCATATGTATTACATTCTTTTCCTTGCTTGTTAGCCCTCGCTATAATTCTTATCCTTTTCCTTTATTCGTGCCCAGCCGTATTATAATCATTATTCCTCTTAATTGTGACCCATTTTTATTTCTTCCTATTCACCTCTTTGTTTTACATTGTTGCCCTATATGGCCTCTGCCTGGTCATTCTAAATGCTAGAAATAATAGTAAAATCTTCAAATCACAAGCTAGTCTTTTCTCTTTTTTTTTTAAAGAAAGAACACATCAGAAAGTGTAGTTTAGATATACTGTCTTAATACACAGGGTAGTCACGAGTGGAACGCCTAGGTCTGCTTCATCAGATCTGACCTGAGACTAAACATCGTCTGTTATTAATCTTCAAACGTTATCCCCTTGCCAAAGAAGTACCGTCCAGTTTTTTATCCCCTTCCCCCCTAGCAGTAACATTACCCTCACATCCCTTTCATAAACCACCCCATAAGATGTTAGCCCCTACCACAACTGTCCAAACATGTCTTAGCATTTAACATTTGAAATACTTCAGCTATAAACATGTGGCAAACACCACCATTCACTGCTCTTGACTACTACTACAATAATAATAGTATGCTTGTGTTCTCAATAAAATATTTGTGTGTGTATGTATATGTGTGCATGTGTGTTTATGTAGATGCATGTACATGTATACGTATGTGTATATGTATTATACATGTGTGTGTGTGCGTGTATATGTGCATGTGTTCTGTCAAGAAAATAAACACTTGTATACATCTATAGATGTATGTATATTCTTGCCTAGTTGTTTCTGTGTATATATACACCCCTCCCTCCAAAACTTTGCTTACTTGTGTATGTATGTGTATATATATATATATATATATATATATATAATATATATATATATATATATATACCTATATACACATGCACACATCTACCACTTTATTTTTCCAGCAGATTAATTTTTGTTCATGTTTGATTCAGCCAGTATAAATATAAACCACTTTTTTGCAATTTCAGGTTAGCGTTATATGTCTATGAATATTTACTACATGTTGGAGCTCAGAAAAGTGCACAGACGTTTTTATCAGAAGTAAGTATAAATTGTATTTGTGGCACACATCCTTACATTTGTTTCTCGCTGGGGTCATCTGTCTTTGCTCTCTATCATATTTCACTATGCGATCCTTGGCTGCTCATCAATCTCAGGTCCCCATATTTAGCACATAGTCCTCAGCTGGTTGGTCATCTGCTCATGGTATCTATGTGTGCAACATGGTCGTCAGTTGCTCATATAACTATGATGTCTGTTTTACCACATGGTCTCCTGGTTCACTTTGGTAACTGCCCATAATCTCTCTGGTCTTTGCCTATTTTACCATAGTCTTTTGGTCATCTTCCCGTGATCTCTATCACATGGTTCCCACCTGGTTATCTAGTTGTAATCTGTGCCTTCTTACAATATGGGTCTGGTCATCTAACCATAGATCTTTCTTCACCATGAGCCAGTGAAAAAGTCACCATATAGTCACTCAATCTGCTAGAATTAGCAGCCAAATCTTCAAATCACACTCTACAGTCTTATATAAGGACATGGCATTAACAGATTAGTTTTATATATAACATGGATTAGTTGTGCTTTGAATGTCTTTGATCATAAGACTGCTTGGTTAGTGTTGAAGTAGAACCAAACAGCAACCTGTTTTACCACATGGTTTTTTCTGGGTCATCTACCCAAAGTCTCTACCTTTTCTTTATTACATGGTTCCTTTCTTGTTAGCTACATGAAAGATCATTCTTTGCAACATTGGTTCTCATTTGGTTTCTACTTCCTTTATTATCCACACATGGTCTGTACTGTTTTTATATGATTCTTACTTGCTCATCTACCTATGGCCTCTACTGTTCTCATTACTTGATCCTCACTTGGTCTCCGTCCATTGTCTCATCTGTCTTTACTAATTGGTTCTCACCCAGTCATCTACCTAGGGTCTCTACCATCTTTACCACTTACTCTTTTCTCACAACTGGGTCTTCACTCAGTACTTTACCACATGATCATCATCTAGTTTCTACTGGTCATTACTTAGTTATCACCTGGTAACGATGCTCCGGCTGGTAGTTTCTGAATCACCTCCATCACTGCCAACACAAAAACATCTACAGTCATTCGGCTTGCTAGAAATAGCAGCCATGTTTCATTTTGTTTTTCTTTTCTTTTTTGTTAAGGGCTTAGTCAGAGAAAGAAGAGAAGTGCCCATGACCCTTGTTAGGGGCCCTTCGTTACTGTGGAAAAGAAGTTATCCTCATACTGGAAGCCTGGCCCTGAATGAGTGCAACACAGTGGACTCTAATAAAGGCAGCTAAGGGCAAGATGACCAGTGTTAAACCAGGCAATGATGTCTACCAACTTGCCATATTTAAGGAAGGACACATTAGATAATATTGTCCTAGATACACTTACATCTGAATAGAAGACAGGATGATTATGATTGGAATGCTTTTGAACATAAGTTTGCCCAGTCAGAGCCAACCTGCAGTTGAACACCAACTCCATTATTAACAGTCATCAAATATCATCATAGTGACTTTGAAACAGCCTTTTTAATTTGTCTTTTTAACCCTTTCGTTACCAACCTGGCTGAAACTGGCTCTGGCTACAAATGTCTTGTTTTCATAAGCTTTGAATTAAAATCTTCCACCAAACCTTAGTCACAATTTATGTTCCTAACACTAGCTGAATGATAACTAAGTTATTTTACTAAATTCTTTGTTATATTTAAAGTAATTGAAAGGAACACAGCATCTCAAAATAGATACAGTAACGAAAGGGTTAATATTCTTTACATTTGGAGAAAGTCCTATTGAAGCCTATAGCCACACTCACCAGTTGTGAGTCATGTTTTGTTTTCTGGTTACATTCCTAAATACTGTTAATAATATATATCTTCTGTCTAGTTGTAAGGTTCATATTGTCATGGATTGGTGACAAAAATATTGGTGCATTCTTTTCTTTTATAACATAAATGCAGGCATGACTATATGATTCTATTGCATGGCACCTTTTCGCAAGTGTTATACTACTGTAGCCTTGTTGTAAGTGGATTTCGTAGATGGATCTTGAGAGAAACCTGTTCTATATACATATGTGTGTTTGTATTTCCTTGTTGGCATGGCTCAAACGCTGTAAATGAGTGTCACCTCTTGTGTGACAGTAGCACAAGCATTGTCCTTCATCCTTTGTTTCCAATCTGCCATGAAAACATGTCCAGCCATGGGGAAATATTACCTTGCTTGGAAACTGGTGAAAGCGACCTGTAAGTGCATTCGGCCATGGAAAATATGTCCCAGTGGATTCTGTGTGATCTATGCAAGCTTTGGAAACGTGGACACTAAAATGATGATTAACTTTTTTTGTCAGTGATCTAAATTTAAACTTTTCATCAAAATTTGAAGTTAATTTTTGTTCTGATCACCAGCTTAATTTATGACAAGTTGTTTTACTAATTCTTCCTTATTTTCAAAATTAAGGCATCATATTTCAACAAAAATGGTAACAAAAGGGTTAATCGGGGTTTGAAACATGTAAATCAATCCCTGCTTGGAATTGACTCCAAAATAGAAATTGGTGAATAGGAGTTAGTAAAAACAACTACAAGAGCTAGCTAGATCAGTGGTCCTCAACCAGATTTCATGTAAGATTTTTAGGGTCCATGCAACTAAAGTAGTAAATTAAGGACTCACAGTAGTATATTAAGGGTGCAAGAAAAGATTTTGCTTTAGATGTATCTATTGCCAGAACCATCTAAATTTCTTAAACGTTTTACATTGTTCAACCCATACAATATATGAAAGACAAAATAGGAATTTTGAAAGAAGTGTCTATAAAAAGAGTTTTTAAACATCAAATGGCTATGGGGTCTAGCGGAATAGAACAGTAATCGTAGGGGTCCATAGATAGAAAATGGTTGAGAACCACTAAGTTAGGTGAAATCCCACGCCTTACTAGTTCCTATGATTTTAATCTGATAAGTGGTGTTAGTAAGTACCAGTGAAACATTGTAGTTGCTTTCCTCAATTGTACATGCTTCCCTGTCAAAGTTGGACTGTCTGTCCTGTGGTAAAGGCATGCAGGCCACAACATCATACAATCTGTGCCTTGTAACTCATTCTACCAATTTCTGTTTCAGATTCGATGGGAAAAAAATATTACATTAGGTGAACCTCCGGGATTTTTACATTCATGGTGGTGGTAAGTGTATATATATGTATATAACCAACCTTATTGTGTGTATATGTATATTTGTTATATATTGTAAATCTCAATTTGTGTAGCGGATGTCTTTAGTGTGTGCATGTGTATTGTAAACTGTGATTACTGTGTAGAATCTCTGAGTTGGTATAATATATATGTATGTATGGAATCTATAGCTACTCTGATCAGTGTTTATATGTTTTATTGTGTTTAATATTTAACATGATTGTTGTGTGCATGCATGTATACTCTATACATGTATGCATGTAAAGTGAATGTATGAATGATATACATATTGCATATCTGACCACTGTTGTGTGTGTGTGTGTATATATTTTTACAATCTTAGTCTTAATGTGTCTGTATTATACATCAAACTCTGGTCACTGTGTATAGAGTGTATATATTTGTGGAGAGCTGTGCGTGGGTTATGTGAAGTCTTGTATTGTGTAGTGTTTATGTATCGCTGCATGCACATGTTGGAATTATGTATTGCATTGTGGGGTGTTTTCGTGTGTGTGTGTGTGTATGTATATATATATATATAAATATAAATGTTTATAGTGTATGTATATGTATTTTCTGTATCTGGTACATGTTTATAATATATGATAGTGTGTGTATATGAAATGATGAATTTGTGTAATGTCTGTAATGGTTGTGTGTCGTGTGTAGAGATTAGATATACCTCATTGCCGTGGCTTCAACATAAACTATTCTGATTTCCTTCACTATCTCTTCTCCATCCCATTCTACCCTTCTTTAAGTTTCACATTAATCCATCTCCTTCATCACTAACCCTCCATCTGTATATCACAGGATCACTGTCACCTTTATCTCTCACATTCTACCAACATTAATTCAGAGAGGGAATCCTTATATAGGCCTTCAAATTGAGAAATGAAAAACAAAATCTCCTTTCAAATTACATATCTTAGCATTTCAGAAAGGGAACATGCAAGGTAGTGTATTCCTGCAGTTAGGTAAAGAAAAAAACAATGGGACGTTCATGACTGCTATGCTTTTTGATCTTAGGTCTGATTGCTTTATCATAGTTGTCTCTGGATTAAACATCAACATTAACCCTATGGAGGAGCTTTAACTTGCTAGAAATAGTAGCCAGATCTCTCTAAAATCATGCATCATCTTTTAAAAGAAAAAGAAAAGTGTTGTATAATGTGTAATATTCGACTCTGTCTATGGTCATGGTTAGAATGCCCTTGATCATGATTTTGTCCATGTCTAAATAGCAGCAACCACCAGCTTCCTACGTTACCTTTCCATACCACCATCCTCACTCAAGTGTTGTGTATTAGAGAAATATTGATGTTTGTGACAAGTGGAGTGTGACTGGATAATGTAGTGACTGTCTTGTGTTAACTGCTGTGGCAATGACCTAGGTATTTGGTGACTTGGTGTGTCTGCTACAGTGTGTGACTTTGACATGTGATATCTAGTGTGGAGTGTGCCTGATGTGTCACCATGAATACTTATCCATTAGATCTGTAGGCCCTAGTTTGTTTGTGTAAACCTTGTGCTTTTAGTGTCTAGAGAGTGTAGGGCAGAGCTTTTCAAACTTTTTGCTGGAGCGGAACCCCAAGGAAACATTCCACTGGCTCGAGGAACCCCTGTGCAATAATTTAATAGTCTTATGCACACATATCTGCACAGGAGACTTAAAAATTACTGCCGATTTTAGCAGTTTTGTAACTTCTTGCAGAACCCTGGTTGAAAACCACTGGTCTGGAGAGCGTAGGGTGTGGATATTTAACCCTCACTCTACATAATGTAGCTTCACTGGGTACATCAGTGATGTAATTCCCTGGGTGTAGGTCTGTATTGAACTCCAGAATGTAGGTTTGTATGATGTAAACACTATGTCTGTATGGTGGAAACATAGGCTGTTGGTCTTAGTGCTGCAACAACAGGAGGTGGGTCTGTGTTGTAATCTTATGGTTTGGATCTGCTGTAGATCTGTGTGATGTAACTACAGGAGGTGGGTCTATTATGTTACTTCATGGTGTGGATCTGTGGTGTTACCCCATGGGGTGGACCTTTGATCTTACTTCATGGTGTAAGTATGTGTGATGTTCCTCAAAGTTGTGGGTCTGTGTTGGACAGTGTGATCTGTCTACAGGATGTTACCCCACAGTTTGTTACTCCATATATGGATCTCGGTGTAGAGGTATTTGTGATGTAACACATGTATATCGCGCGCGTGTGTGTGTGTATACAAAGGTAATGTCTGGTCTGTTGTGAATGTATGGTATATACTAGCCTGCATGGAAGCCTCTACGCTGTATCTGGTCTGATGTTTGTGGAGAGCAAGTAGTTTATGGAAGTGTACATGTGTATATATATTTATATCAATGGCGTGTCTTCGTTAACACATTCTCCTTGTTGTGTGTTCATCCTATCCCATGTGCCTTCGTTGCAATATATGTGTGATCCTCTAATTAACATTACTACTATTGCCTTATTCTATTTCATGTAGCGAATGGTGGGGTGAGGGTCCCAGTCAGCTCTGTATTGCTCTTTAATCCACTCTTCCACCCTACACTTTCTTTTCTCCCAGCATCTCACTGTATGACACAAACACGTGTATATATATATACATACATTATATATATATATAATGTGTGTGTCTGCATAGTTTGTGAAAGTTTACTGTTTAACCAAACTTTGTTTTTTTTTTCCCATTCATCATTCACTCTTACTACTACTCCCCCTCTGTGTCTATTGCTTCAACTCCCTCCCCTCCTCTATAAAGTTGTCTCTTGTTTACTTCCCCCCTTAATCCTTGTTATCATCCTTCCTCACTCTCCCTTTTCTCCCTCTATCTCACTTCCTGTCCCTACCCCCCATTGTCTGCCCAAACAACAATGCTTACATTTTTATAAATCATTCATAAAACCTCAAACATCCAACATCAAAACTTTATACAATTAACGGCCAGAAATGACCTCTCTCTCTCTCGTCTCTACCCAAATCCCAGCGATTATCAATAAAAGCTTAATCTCCCAACTTAACGAAACCCTGATTAACAAAGCTTTTCTCGTTGCCAAAATATCTTACAACCTCTGACCTCAGTTCTCCATATCTGCTCTGTTAGCCACCAACAAGCTTCTGGCTTGTTTTTTTTTGCCTCGCTAAAATCTCCATTATATTGCTAGCCACTAACTTCCACGAATGCGACCGTTTTCTCTTGTTTATTAATACACATCACTTGTCTTTCTATTTCTTCTTCCCCACCTGCCGCCATATTGCCGTCCTCTTCACACTTCCCAATGTTTCACCTTTCTTCCTCCATTCTCTCTTTTCTCTATTCACTTCTCTTGTTTTCTCTCACACCAAACTCTACAACAACTGCCTCTCCACGAGCCACCGAAGGGTACCTCTATGTGGTCGCTGGACTTGTTAGAAATAATAAGCAAGATCTTCCCACAAATTACACCTATCTTATTAAAAAGGGTACCACTAGCGAACAGTGGTCCCGGTGCGCGCACTCGTACAAAAGCTAGACGTGACTAGTCGATCCTACAACGTCTACCCCTAGCAAAGTAAATAAAACACAAAATAAATAATTTTTCTTTTGCACAAAGTAAATAATTTTTGTTAAACAAAGTAAATAAAACACAAAAACAAATTAGTTAATTTTTTAAACAAAGTAAATAACACAAAGGATCGACTAGTCATGACTAGCTAGCGCGGATGCGCGAATACTCGCGCGCGCAACTGGACCACTGTTCGCTAGTAGTACCATTAAAAAGGACCCAGGATCTTTTCGGTTTGAACGGCAGTTTTTTAAAAATAATTTCCACGTAACTAAACACTTTTAAACTTCGTATACTGGTAGAATGTGTTTATAAAACATCTTTTTCTCTTGGCTTTATTGAGAAAATTCTATAGTTTGTAAGATATTTGTTGTTGTTTTTTCTTCAATTTCTGCAATTTCAACTAATCACTGACGTCCATTGAGGTAAAAAAAAACATTCTGTGCCGTATGAATATGTCCCTCGTTTAAGAAACAGATTGGGTTTATTTACATTTGTGACGAAAAAAAGATACCTTTCCCCCCACCCCTAACCCTAAAACAGATTGAAATGCAATAGATCGATACTAGGGTCATAATTATGGGTGACAATTTCATATAACACCGCTAGAAAAAACTGCCGTTCAAACTGAAAAGATCCAGGACCCACATTGGGCAATGTTTTCTAGATTGTATAAGAGAACGGGATAGTCATGACTGGAACGCCTTTAGTCATAAGCTCTGCTCGATCTTGGGGCAAACTAATAAACAAACAGCTTTAGACATTTCTCTCTGCCAGTTCTTTTAGCTCGTCCTTTCCATCCTGTGTTCATTTTCTATATTTGTGTGTTGAGCTGCTGTGTAAGTTTACACGCTGTCTGTGTGGATGTGTAGACTATGTTTTATTATATTACACGTTCTGCTTGCTAGTATATATATACATTGTTGTAAAATCCATTGTGCTGGTCATGTGTGTGTGTGTATAACATATATGGTATCTAATAATAAACACTAAAGACTGTGTTGAGTGCCTATGTATGTATAAGGTGTTGTTATTTGCATATAATGTAATTATATACTGTCAAGTTTAATGTTAAAAAGACGAAGCTGCCAGTGTGTATATATATATTAAAGATATTTTTGTTACATAGGATGCTAGTATACATTGTTATACAGTGTACACAAGATATTTTTGTTATATACCGTGTCAGTGTGTATAATAATAAATAGTTTATCATTGTATAGTCTTCCAAAATTTCATTGCAAACATACTATAGTTACTTTATGTATATGAGTGTGTGTTCATGCGTATAAATGTGTATACATTTTATGGATGTATTCGCACATGTATAACAAAATGCTAATATAAATATATTCGTACGTATATGCTGTTATACATGTATAATGTACCTACTTATAACAGCCTATGTTTATACAATGTTTATTCATGATTGTATATGTACATGAGTGTATATGTATATGTGTATATATATATATGTGTATATATATGTATATATATATATATATATATATATATGTGTATATATATATGTATATATTATATATATATATATATATATATATATATATATATATATATATATATATATGTGTATATATATATATATATATATATATAAACATGCATGTATCAACGTATGTCTTATTAATACTGCTTCAACTATTGCTTATGTCTATTCAATATACACTCACATGTATGTATAATACTCGGGTATATTTTATTACTGTAAATGTTCTACCCACAGTACTTTAATGTATTAGAGACTACATATTATAGGCTTTATTTAATTGTTACAGTAATATATCTTACTAAACGATATATCCACTTTACCATGAAGATTTATTGTATGGTTTTCATACCATGAAGTAAACCGTTACCGTGTGTGTGTGTGTTATATATAATATACACACAAACAACACGATGGTGATTTGCAGTAAGGTCTGCAACTACACAACAATAAAATAATGATAATGTGATGTTTCGTTAAAAAAGAATTTTCCTTGACTAAATAAAACCAGATTATTATTGTTATGGCCACATTTCAGCTACGCCAAAAGTACTTTTGGTTGTGTGTCGGGAATGGAGTTTTGTCTCATTTCTGTGAAAAAAATAACAAAAACCTATTTTATGTGGAAATGTGTCCCGTTTAATTCATGATGTATGGGACATATATTTGGTAATATATATACACATATATATGTGTGTATGTGTGGCGGCGAGCTGGCAGAAACGTTAGCGCGCCGGGCGAAATGCTTAGCGGTATTTCGTCTGTCGTTACGTTCCGAGTTCGAATTCCGCCGAGGTCGACTTTGCCTTTTATCCTCTCGGGGTCGATAAATAAAGTACCAGTTTCGCACTGAGGTCGATGTAATCGACTTAAATCCCTTTGTCTGTCCTTGTTTATCCCTTCTATGTTTAGCCCCTTGTGGACAATAAAGATATATATATATAACGGCTTTTATTTCTCCATTTCCATCCCGTTTTCTGTATTACTCTGAAAAATAAAAGATGTGGAAGGAATTTAGAAATATCTAAAATAGTCTGTATGAAGTCTTATGTTTTTAATGGATTCA
>NC_043004.1:48488430-48515930 GCF_006345805.1 Octopus sinensis | reverse complement strand
GAAATAATTGAGTATTATGATTATTCATTCAGAGTTAGTTGCGGGTAATTTGTTTCATTAAGATACTTTATTCTATATCAATCATGAGGCAAATCACACAACCCCAAAAAAAATTCAAGGTAATTTTTAATTAGGCATGCTATTCAGAAAATCTCATGGGTAATGGGCAAACTGCAGCCTACAGGACTTTCTGAATGGCCCACCTAAATGAAAAGTTACCTTGTTTGAATTTTTTTTAGTAGTGCAGCCAACCTGATCATGAGCCATGTTTCATGCAGCCTGCTACTTGAAAAAGGTTGCCCAAGCCTGTTCTACACGTTTTGCCATTTCATTTGGAAATGTTTACTTATCCATGGGTAGATTTCTATCTCATCTGCTTTATATTATACTCAATCTCTAGGAATCATCAAAGATTAGAGCAGGTATTAACATATTTCTTACTCGGTACCATAAGAGGACTACTTGTTGCCATAAGACTGAACTATTTATTTGTTTATTTCAAGTATTAATTCAAGTTTTCTTCTTTATTAAATGCAACTACCCTGCTCTGAAATGTCAAAGTTACATCCACAAGTTCTTCATATGTGTGTGTGTGTGTGAGGGGTTGCAGTACTCATGACTCTTCACACGGCCTCTAAGGGAGGAAGAATACTTGCAGTAAAGTAAACTCTGATAAAATAAAGACACCCAAGGTCTCAGGTGATTGTGTTAGACTGAGTGGAAAATTAAGTTTACCTAAGGAGACCATGGTATGATTTCCACTTGGAGAACAAAAGCTGCAAGACATTTGATCCAATGTTCTTACAGTTCCTCCAATCCATCACACTTGATCAGTATTTTTTTTATTAGCCACTTCCGACCCAATGTATGAAAGTCAAATTCAACTGTGGCAGGATTTGAGTGCAGTGAGCTGCAACAAATACTATCAAGCATTGGCTGATGTTCTAACACCTGAGCCAATTTGCCATTGCTGATATAAAGAGGATTTATTTGACCCTCAAAGAATCTAAATCAGTTTTGAGCAAATGGTGACCCATGAGATCTTTTGAAAAGCATCCCTAATTAAAAATTACCTTGAATATTTTGGATTGTGTGACTTGCTGCATGATGAGCCATGTTTCATATAACCTGCTTCTTGAAAAACAAATTGTCCCTGCCTGGTCTATAATTTGATATGATCTGTAAGGTTTGCTGACATAAATTTTTTATCTAAATTTGTTATTGTCATAGCATAGCTTAGATTGTGCTTTCTATTTATCTTCTATAGATTGGGCTTGAATTATGAGTTCTGATATTCTCTTTTCTCTCTCTCTAAACCAGTTTTAGTGGTCAGGTCACAAGCGTTCTCGCTCTGTCCTGGTGATGATGGTGGTGTAGTCTATTTCTGTTTTTTTGTTCCAGATTGAGTTCTTGCTTTCATTGTCTCTCTCTGTTTAGCTTGAGTCATCGACAAAATGTTTGTTTTATTATTTTTTTGTCTTTGTGTTTTATTGAATGGCAGTGCAGTTTGTCAAATAATATTTATCAATATTTTTATGTTTTTCCCCACTAGCTCAGTCCATGATGAGGCGGGGTATTTTTAACCATTTAGCATTCAGATTACTTTGTCAAATCATTGTCATCATCATTGACATTTAGTGTCTATTTCTCATGCTGGCATGGGTTGAATGACTTGATAGGAACTAGTAAGGCCAGGGACCACACCAGATTCCTTAGTCTATTTTAGCCTGGTTTCTGGGCTGGATGCCCTTCTTAATGTACTGGGTGCTTTTTATGTGGTACTAGCACCAGTGCTTTTTACATGATGGCACCAATCAATCATGCATTATTCCAGTGATGTGATTGTTTATATTTAGAATGACATTGTAGGGTAAGTGTGAGAGGCTGGATCTGGCTCTGGATATGACTGGTTTAAATGCTAAAGAGTTAAAACTATTTTCAAAGAAATTATGATAATGGTGGACAGTATTAACATTAATGGACTGTTTGTTTTACATAAGCTGTTGCTCTTCTAATTGTTTTAAGCTGATCCCTTGCCTATTTAAAATCGTCATTGTAGATGACTGTTTTAAGGACTGTATGGTCAAGAGTTCAAACTGTTTTTCTTGTAACTCTTAAGCAAGATATTTTAATCCCTCCCCTTTTTTTTACCATATTTCTGTAGAAATATACTGTTTTTGATTCACTAATTTTTAAAATAATGAAGAATTTAGTAAAATAACTTTATCATTGTTAAACTGGTATTTAAAACATAGGTTAACAAATTTTGATGGAAGGTTTTTTGCTTAGATCATTTTAAAACAGGAAGGCTGTATTATAGAATTTAAAGTTGGTCTTCAATGAAAAACAGGTGGTAAGAGTCATGCTTACTGATCTGTAATATGTTTGATCCAAAAATCTTAATGATGCTAGTATGAAATAATGGATGGAAAAGCATAAAGAGGACAAGACAAATCGAAACTGTATTATCTTCAGTTTTCACTGTCTATTAGTTGAAGTAGAATCGGTAATTTATTGTTCTGCTAGTGGTTGTATTTTAGTGATTATACTATAATTATGTTGCTTAGTTTACAGTTAACATCTCTCACTTGCAATATCTCTTATATTTTTACAAAGAAGTATAAAAAAATTGTTTTACTCGATCATCTATGACCTGAAGTCTCTGTGAAGGAGCCAGTAAAATAGAAAAACAAAACAAAAGGAAGGTTTGACGTATAATTGCTAGGAATTTGATGCAAGTGAATCAAAAGATTTGGTCCCTTCAGTGACACGAGGGCTAATGATGGAAGAAGGGGGAGTATAAATTTAATTTCAGGTCAATCAAACGTAAATATTTAGTCATTTCCACTTTCACATGTATGATGAGAAATATATTAAAATGTGAATTTAAGCTTATACAGAGGTGTTGTTTAAGATTAGCTTAATCTCAGCTGATTGTCCCTAGCTGCGCTGTTACTATACTTTTCATCTGGGTTCATTTGATTGTACTATTTAGTACAATCAAATATCACAAGTTTTCTCTTTTTATTCTTCTTTGGTTCTTGTGTGGTGGATTATTCTTCCAATTGAATTTATACCAATCTGAGCATTTTGTTCTGCTTTTTAAATGAGGCTTAATTAAATAGATAAGTCGTAATTAATGTCATCAAGCATCCAGTTCTCACTGTGTAGTGGTTGGCATTAGGAAGGGCATCCAACTGTAAAAATAAACCATTCCAAAACTGACCTCGCCTGTTTCTGGTGCCACATAAAAAGCACTCAGTCCACTGTGCAGAGTGGTTGGTGTTAGGAAGGGCATCCAGCCATAAAAACCATACCAAAACAACAGACAGCAAAGCAAGGTGCAGTCTTCTGCCTAGCCAGCTCCTGTCAAACTGTCCAACCCATGCCAGCATGGACAGCAGACATTAAATGATGATAATGATGAATGATGGCAATCATGGTTGGAATCTGGGACAACCGTTATAGCAAGTGTATGGAGATGTAACAAGCCAATGAGTGTTGCAGTAAACTGAGTGTTGGTGGTGCACCAGTTTTTATTTAAATAGTGCATACGATGTTCATATGCTATATTGTGTAGCCATGTGAGGTTAGTCTTGTTAGAGACATATTTTAGCAGGGACTTTACATGCCATTTATTTATATAATCGGCACTAAGAAAATGTAATCACAGATTAATTATAAAATACCACATGAAATATTGAGTTGTTTGCTTATTATATGTCTTATGTTTGGAGTTCAAATCCTGCCAAGTTGACTTTGGATTTCATCTTCCTGGAGTCCATAGCATAAGTTAATCAGTCAAGTACTGGAGTTTGTTTAATTGACTATACCCTTCTCCCATGAATTTATGGTTTATATGCTTATGTTGGAAACAAAATGCAGCCAGGGCTGTGTGGTAAGCAGCTTGCTTCTCAACCACATTTTGGGTTCAGCTTCACTAGATGCCACCTTGGGTGCATATCTTTTACTATAGACCTGGATCGGCCAAAGCCTTGTGAGTGGATTTGGTAGATGCAAACTGAAAGAAGATTGTGTGCATATGCACACACACACACACACACACACACACACACACACACACACACACACACATATATATATATATATATATATAATATATATATATATATATATATTCTGTGTATGTGTGCTTGTGTTACTGTTTCCTTGCCTTGACTTTACATGATGTAAAAGAGCCATTGTCATGCAAGCAGTGTCCTTCATCTTCCACGAAAACATGTTTGATTATTGGAGGAATATTACCATACTTGGAAACAAGTGAGGATTGGTGACAGGAAGAGTCACCAATCTGGCTATAGAAAATCTGTTTCAACAAATTCCATCTGATCCCATGTGAGCATAGAAAACATTAGATATTAAAATGGCGATGATGTGGTATTTAGTTACTTGGAGTTTAAATCATGCTACAGTTGACTTCCTTCCTTGTCCTGATGTTGATTTAAATGCTGTGATATTACTTTGTCAAATTTGTACTTGAGGCAAAATCGTTAGCATGGCAGATGAAAATTCTTTGTGGCATTTCGTTCATCTTTACATTCTGAGATCAACTTCGCCTTTCATCCTTTTGGGATTGAAAAAAATAGGTACTTGTTGAGCACTGGGGTCAGTCATCATCATCATCATTGTTTAGTGTCCGTTTTCCATGCTAGCATGGGTTGGACAGTTCAACTGGGGTCTGGGAAGCCAGAAGGCTGCACCAGGCCCAGTCTGATCTGGCAATGTTTCTACGACTGGATGCCCTTCCTAACACCAACCACTCCATGAGTGTAGTGGGTGCTTTTTATGTGCCACCGGCACGAGGCCAGTTGAACGGCACTGGCAACGGCCACGTTCGGATGGTTCTCTTACGTGCCACCGGCACTGGTATCTCAGCTGCAATTTCCATTAATCGATTTCCAAATTGTCCCCTCCCTCAAAATTTCAGGCCTTGTGCCAGTAGAAAGGCTTATTATTGTTATTGAGTGTAAATCCTGCCAACATCAGCTTTATCTTTCATCCTTTTTTGGTGGGTAGCTGGGTGGGTAGGGGGAATCAATAAAATAAGTACTGGTCATGTACATGAATTGATGTTATCAACTTACCTCCCCCTAAAATTGCTGGTCTTGTGCCAAAAATTTGCAAGTTCCACTGAGGGTAAATTTACCTTTCATCCTTTCAGGGTCAATAAAATAAGTACCAGCTAAGTACTGGAGTTGGTGTAATTGTCTTACTCTATCTGAAGTTGCTGGCTTTGTGCCAAAATTTAAAACCACTATTATATTGTCATCATAATTGCTAGAGTATAAAAAAACAAATGCCTTGTGATATTTGTTCAAGCATTCTGTTTCAAATCCTGCTGAAGCCTGCTTTGCCTTTCATTTCCCTAGTCAATAAAATGTCAATTACTAGGGTCAATGGTATTGTCTAACTACCTCACTTCAAAATTCCTGTTCTTTTGCTTAAATTTGAAACCATTAAGCTGGCAGAATTGTCAACGTGCTGGACGAAATGCTTAGTGGTATTTCACCTGTCACTACGTTCTGAGTTCAAATTCCGCTGATGTTGACTTTGCCTTTCATCCTTTCGGGGTCGATAAATTAAGTACCAGTGAAACACTGGCGTCAATGTAATTGACTTGTCCTCTTCCCACAAATTTGAGGCCTTGTGCCTCCATTAGAAAGGATTATTATTATTATTGCTATTAAGGCAGCGAAGTGGCAGAATCATTAGCTTAACAGTATTTTGTCTGTTTTACATTCTGAGTTCAAATTCTGCTGAGGTCAACTTTACCTTTCATCCTTTCGGGATCAATAAAATGAGCACCAGTGAAACCCTGGGGTTGATGTAATCAACTAGTCCCATCCCCCAAAATTTTAAGCTTTATGCCTTTAGTAGAAAGGATTATTGTTATTAAGGTGGTGAGCTGGCAAAATGTTTAGCGGCATTTCATCTGTCTCTACATTCTGAGTTCAAATTCTGCTGAGGCTAATTTTGCCTTTCATCCAGTTGGAATCAATAGAATAAGTACTAGCCAAGCCCTGAAATTAATTACTCCCCTTCCTCACAAATTCCAAGCCATGTGCCTATACTGGAAATAATCATTATTAAGGTAGTGGAGTAGCAGAATTGTTAGCTCTTTGTTCTGAGTTCAAATCCCACTGAGGTCAACTTTATTTCTCATTCTTCCAGGTTCAATAAAATAAAGTACTAATTAAGTGTTGAGATTGGTTTAATTGACTAACCTCCTCACCTAGATTTCTGGCCTTATGCCTATGTTAGAAACATTTCTATAGTTGATTTGTTCAACTGTATCATTACCTCAAAAATTGGTGTCTTCATAACAATTGGGAATAATAATAAGAATTGTTTCTGAGATAGTCACAAGGCCACAGATTTGACCGAGTAATTAGTTGATTTAATGAAACCCAGTACTTAACTGGTACATTATTTTATTGACCCTGGAAGATTTAAAAGGCAAATTTGATGTCAGAGGGATTTGAAATTTAGATCCCAGTGAGTCATAATGAATATTGCAAAGCATTTTATCTGGCATTCTAATTATTGTACCAGTTCGTTGCATTCATCTTACCATGGTATGGATGGGACAATGTTCTTTTAGCACAATTGTTTGCATAGCTGGATGATATCCTTAACACCACCAAGCCATAAATGTTTGTGTTGTTCTTTAACCTTTTAGCATTCAGATCACTCTGTCAAAAGTAATGTTTATTTATTCACATTGTCTTGAATTAATCATGCATTATCTTCGTAGCCTCAAGGTTTTGGTAATGTGGAAATTTGTCTTTTAGAATGACATTGTAAGGAAGGAGTGAGAGGCTGAATCTGGCTGGTTTGCACAGAAACGAGGTTGAATATTTGGGTTGGATATGGCTTGTTTAAATGCTAAAGCTTTAAGATAGTTTAGAACTTTTCTTCTGTTTGAATATATCACAAAGTAGGCAACATGAAAGGGTGAGATGTTTAAACCCCTGAGTGAACGAGTATGTGGAGGGTAAAGAACTGTAAGAGGAAGTTCTATTTTGGTACTAAATTAATGGTGTATTTCTTCATCGGTTGTTTGATCAACTGGATTTCTACTTAGAAAATTGAACTGTGTCTGACTTAGTACACAGTCATATTTACCTTTAATGTTGTTCTCTGGCCAAATCAGTATGAGTCTATGCAGTAGTGCTGGACTTTTGCAAATGATAGGTACAGTCTTAGGCAGAAGAATCAACTCCAGTACTGGAAAGAAGCAAAGGTAAAGAGATCTCAGAAGGATTAGAACTTGGCAAAGGGATCCAGAATGAAGACTGGGATGATGCTTTTCTGTTTTATTTTCTAATGACTCCACCAATTTACTGCTTTCTCAGTGTTAATCAACACAGAAACTTTTGGATAGACAGACACTTCTCACTTGACTCATCCTCATTGTTGTTTTACATCTTTTTGGTGGCATTTGTTGAAGGATCCCCACTGTCAGAGTCAGCATATATCTGAGAGGTACTGCACTCTTTGACCTTGTCTTGATTTCTACATCTGGATGCTTTTCCTGACTTTGAGAAGCAAAATTCAGTTGTCAGCCATAAGTAGCTTATATTTCAATTCAGGGGTATGAAGTTTTAAAGTTTATTAGTATTTTCTTACATTTGTAGTTTTCCAAGCAGTAGTAGTGATGGAGGCAAAAATGTTCTAAATAGAAACCAAAAGAAGGTCCTCAGGATAAGTTTTTTTGAAATAACACCGAAATACCAAACTCTTTATCACATTTTAATACTTTGTTATGATTCTTTTGTCTTGAGAGAAGTGGAATAATTTTTTTAACCCTTTAGCATTTACACTGGTCATATCTGGCCCAATTATTCCACTGTTTTATGTTCAAACCAGCCAGATCCAGCCTCTCACACCTACCCTACAATGTCACTCTAAAAATTAAACAATCACAACCTAAAAATTTTGAAGCTACAAGATAATGAATGCATGGTTAATTTATGATAGTGTGCATAAATAAATATAACATTTGACAAAGTAATCTGAATGCTAAAAGGTTAATTTATTTTGTATCATATTTAGTGACACATATCATCATTAGTTATAAAGTTTTCAGGGAACAAATCACTGGTTTATTGCATAGTTGATAGCAGTAGTGACAAAGGCGTGACTGTAACATAATGCAGAATAAATAGTTTAAAGAACTTTTCGACAGATTTGCTTTTTTTTTTCCTTACAGATATTTACATTTTTTACCCTAAATAATATACTTACTCATTGGTTACTTTATTTACCCTAGAGATTTGAAAGATAAAAGCAGTCCTTGTGGGATTTGAACTCAGTTGTGAAACCAAAAGTGCAGTCATGTACTAGTTTATCATCCTCGTTACTTACTAATATAACAATTTCTAAGTAAAACACCAGAACTAAACTTAGCAAGAAAAATGAAATGAGTCCAGCATTACCAAGACCTTTTGTTGGCTTTATCTCAGCTAGTTTGTTATTGAGCCCATACACATGGCATCTATTGCAATGTCTTTGGACATAGAAATAGTAATTTGACTTTGTTTTCTATATTTGTAACTACAGAATTTTGTAATCAAATATGGTTTGGTAACTAAGGTGTATGTAGGCAGATGTGTATGTGTGTGTGTGTTAGAAGGGATCTGGGTTTTTCTCAAACTAAAGGATCATAAGTCTGTTTTCCTTTGATTCTGTGGCATATATATATATTCCCACTGCTGGGAAGAATGCTAGTCCATTACAAAATTTACTCATTTTTGCCAGCTGAGTGGACTGGAGTAACATGAAATAGAGTGTTTTGCTCAAGAACACCATACGACACCTGGTCCAGGAATTGAAACCACAATCTTATAATCATGAGCTCAATACCCTAACCACTAAGCCATATGAATACACACACACAAACTTGTAAAGTATAGTGGTAGAGGTGTGCATGCGTTTTTTTGTAGGCATTCCAGTTTTTCACATTCCATCTTTTGAGGACCCTGTATAAGAATTGAAAGGGATTTGGCTCCTATTTTTACTTTACTTACTTGAGGGGCCATGCAGAGTTTTCCTTGTTCATATGTATCAATTATTTTTGCTAATGGTGTATGTATTCAGTGAAAGATGAAGTTGTAAGTGGAGGTTGTACATAGGTAAATTATGGAATTGGAGGAGAGGTGCCTGTACAATCATGTGTAGAATGAGGGTGTACATACAGAGCAGTTCATATTAGTGTTCTTGTTATGAACTAGTGTGTGATGTTGAAAGTGGTAAATCTTAAGTGTAGTTTAAAAGAACTTAGGACTATAGAAGGAAGAGGTGTGTATTAGAGGTACTTAGGGAAGATAGGCAGAGGTGCCTATATTAGGTACTTAGGGAAGATAGGCAGAGGTGCCTATATTAGGTACTTAGGGAAACAAGTGGGTGTGTAACAGTACACAACACACCTGTTATAAACAGGTACTTAATGTAGAGGGATGTGTATACTAATATAATTGGTAGTCCCTTATCTTTTGGTTTGATCCCACCCCACATGAACATGATACTTCACTATCCCTATTTTGCTGAAACACTGACAGGTAGTTTAGTTAAGAAGAATACTTCATAGAAAGTTTAACTGTTCATGTGTGAATTGCATATGACTTGTATATAATTGTGTGTAATTTTATGTATATTTTTTACTAAATGATAACATATATTTCATTCAATTAATCCTTTTATATATGGTTTACCATGGTTAATTAACTACAAAACTGAATGTTTATGACCTGTGAATTTTCCACAGGTACCCACTAATACTTATTTTACAGAGAAGTATTCATAGAATGTGAAGAGGGGTGCATATATTACAGGTACTTAACAGGGAGACAGGTGTATAACAAATGTACTTATGTAAATTACAACTAGGTGTTTATTTACATAAGATAGATGTGTATAACTATAAGGAGACAGCAAAAATAGTTTTAAATGATTAACATGTATATTACGATTAATCTATTAAAACTATAGTAGCACCTTGGCAAGTGGAAACATAAGCTTCTTGTGTTTGGGAAGTGGTGTATTTGTATTGTATTAAAGAAAGCTGTAACGTAATGTAGGGTAAGTAATATATAGCCTCAAACGTAGAAGAGGGTGGTTGATTACAACTAATATAGATGTAGTAAATGGATTGCTATGTTTAGAACTGGTATATTAGTGATGGTCCATGTGAGTATAGTAAATGAAGATACTCACTAGAATTGGCATACAAAATAAATTAAATATATATCTGTGTGCCATGAGATAAAGCAGATAGGTAAGGTCTCACAGTTGCATCCTTTTGTTCCCATAATAAACATTAGTCCAGTATTTAATTTGTTTAGATGAGTGACCATCAAAAAGATCTACATTTTCAAATCTTTTTGGATGAAACAAAAGTATTTTTGGAACAATGATATATTTTCATGATTTTCAGTTTTCTTAGGGATTAGTTTACTGTGGTGATTTCTATTTACATATTACACAAGTAGTATAAACTACTATAACTGGAGACCTACCACCTCTGTGTAGTTGAGATCCAAAGGGATAACCAAAATGAGATTCTTATCAATAACTTTTGCTCAAAACACATTTTTGTTGGTCTGGTTACACCTTCTGTTGTTCCTAGAGCAAACTCATCTGTGATGCAGTTGTACCAGAACTCCTCTTAGAATGACAAGATGAACAACTGAAAATGTTGATTATTATAATGAAATCAGATATTAAATCAATAACTTGGTCCTTGAGTGCATGGTATCTGCCTTTGAAATTGTGGCTGGCTGGTCATGCCTGTGTCAAATGTCTGTGATTGCCAGGCATGATTAGCTTGTTTGTAATGTTGTGGATATATTTATTGGTTGGGGGCCATAAGTACAGTAATAGTGAGGCATGGGAGGGAGTTATATACCAAAAGTAGTTGTAGGATAAGAGAACAACCACGTGTTTACAGTCACATAGACTGTATGTGTTTCTCGTTTCTCTCCCTTCCATCTGTCCTGCTTCTATTTAACTTTGTCAATCTTCGAATAATTTTCTTCTATTTTTTTGCATTTCTTTATGAAATAATTAGTAAAATTCCATCAATTATGAATTTGCAAGTAGCTATTTATTACAGTATATAACTCATACAATATATAAAATCAACGGTATGTTAGTTTGTGCGATATAGCTAATAGCTATGGCTTCTATTTAATAAAAATATTAACGACCACTATATATTTCTGGCTGACACTTGAAAGTTGTTTACAAATGTATAAGACATGTACAAATGTATATGTATCTGTTAGCATTTAATATGAGGTGTTCCCATGCTGACTGTAATTGAAGGAGCACACCAATTGGTTCACTTTTTCATTATCTCTTCTCTGAGTCTTAACGATCTTCAATTTGAACTTCTCCAGCATTTTCTCATCTTTTCTTTTGACTTCCTCTTCCATGCATTCCATGCAAGAGTACATGTGACTTTAACCCTTTTGGTACCAACCTGTCTGAGATTGTCCTTGGTTCTGTGTTACAAACTTCTTGTTCTAAAGTGATCTAGATTTAAATCATTTATCGGAATTGCATTTTAATACATGTTCCAAACACAGGCTTCATCATGACATATCTTACTAAATTCATCATTTTCGAAATTAACTGAAATGCACATGCAGTGTGTTTTCACAAATATAACAGAGTTGAATGTTGAAAACATACATACATGTTCATTATGTGTGTGTGTTTAGGTTTCTTAGTGTTTGTTTTCTACCCAGAAAAAAATGGTATTAATCTTTGAAGACAAACTAGTTAATATTACAGACTGCTGTTTTATATGTGTTTGTACATGTACGTACACACATACACATGAGTGAAGCATTTGCTTATGTCATTTCATGAGTTTTAGTTGAGATGTAAAACTTGGTACAAAATACTTATCTGTACTCAGTGTAATTTTTCTTAGAGAAGTTTGCTTGCTACCTATGTCCCACTGACTGATTAAAGTATTGTAAAATTTACCCAAGGTAGGCAGTAAATTCTTCATTTGTAAGCTATATTCATTGGGTTATATAGTTTTTGTATTGCCATCTATAGACCAGTGATGCAGAATCTTTTTCAGGAGAAGGCGCACAGGAAAACTTCCTGGGTCCACCACATACAATACTCTATCCTGTACAGGTCATAAAACTCTTCATGGACTACCTAAGCTTAAGTTTGGACTATCATTTTACATTGCTGGTGGAGAGAAAGTCTAGAAAATATAAGAAATTTAGTGATGTTTTCTTACAGTTGGTATTTTAATTTTTATCAATTATCAAGCAATTGTGAGGCACAAACACACATGTAGATATATTTACAAATTCTCACAGACACGTGTGTGTGTGGTTTTATATTAAGAAGTTTGCTTCCCAACCATATGGTTCCAGTACAGCCCCACTACTTGGCACCTTGTAGAAGTGTCTTCTATTATTTGAAGTGAGTGAATTTGGGAGATGGAAACTGAAAGAAGTCCCTCATATATATTTATCTGTATTTGTTTGTGGTTGTTCCTCCAGTTGCTTGACAACTGGTGTTGGTTTGTTTATGTTCCTGTAACTTGATCAGTTCAGCAAAAGAGAGTGATAGAATAAGTAATAGACTTCAAAAAAAAGTTCTGGGGTGCATTTGTCTGACTAAAAACTTTCAAGGCAGTACCCCAGTACGGTTGCTGTCAAATGACTGAAAGAAGCAGTACCCATATATGCTTTTACACACACACACACACATATATATATATATATATATATGTATGTATGTATGTGTGCGCGTGCGTGCGTGCAGAATAGGATTCTTTGAGTTTCCATCTTTCAAATCCACCCACACGGCTTTGGTTGACCTGGGGCTATGGTAGAAAGGAAACTCTTGCCCAATGTGCACACAATGCCACATCTCCACATAGTTGGGGAGCAAGCTTCTTAGCCACACTCTAATACTATCTTTACTCTTTTACTTGTTTCAGTCATTTGACTGTGGCCATGCTGGAGCACCGCCTGTAGTCGAGCAAATCGACCCCGGGACTTTTGTAAGCCCAGTACTTATTCTATCGGTCTCTTTTGCCGAACCACTAAGTGATGGGGACGTAAACACACCAGCATCGGTTGTCAAGCAATGCTAGGGGGACAAACACGCACACACATATATATGATAGGCTACTTTCAGTTTCCGTCTACCAAATCCACTCACAAGGCATTGGTCGGCCCGGGGCTATAGCAGAAGACACTTGCCCAAGATGCCACACAGTGGGACTGAACCCGGAACCATGTGGTTGGTAAGCAAGCTACTTACCACACAGCCACTCCTGCGCCTATAGCCACTCCTATAGCCTAATGTCCACATTGGTTTAATATTTTTTTGTATTTATTGAATCCTTTAATTAGCAAAATTTGACTTGTTTTATTCATTAAAACAATGAATTATTTTTATGGTCGAAGATTATATAGTAGTGGCTTTTTTATTATAGGTATCTGACACCTGCGATTTATATATTCAATAAATAACTTTATGGTACATTAAAGTATTTGGTACCCCTATGGTTGATTAAAAGTATATCTTTGTTGAAGAGCAACGTATAAAACTTATTTAAGTTACATATTGTAATATGTCTTATGCCGGGTTAAACTGAAAACCCAAATGATCAAAACTTCCTAATCCAGATGTAACATATCTGTCCCTTATCAACTTCCCTTTTGTGCCTCTGTGTGTGTGTGTGTGTGTGTGTGTGTGGTGTGTGTGTGTGTGTATATATATATATATATATATATATAATATATATATATATATATATACCCCACTGTGTGTAGCTCACTGAACAGAACCCTATCCTCAGCAGACTGACAATAGGTTCAAATGTACTTTTAGTTTTCAGTCTTAAACTTTCTTCTTTCCTTTAAAACTAGACAGTTGAACACTAAACATCTTTTCCTTTTTTTTTATTCTTTTCTCATCAGAATACTAAAATGTATTTCTAATTTCATAGATAATTTTTTTTTTTAGAAATAACCTAGCTTTATGTCTCAAAATGGTTTTAATATTAGATGTGTGTGTGTGTGTGTTTTTTTTTAAAACTTGATTAACCCTAAATGTTTTGCAGATATTTCTTTTCGATAATTGAAAATAAATTCCATTTTGGGCTAAACTTTAGAATGATTCATAAGAGTATTTTCTTGGGAGAACAGCTTTCTCTTATTAAAATTTAACAAAAAAAAAAAGAAAAGCATTTGGAAATACTTTTTATAAAGTTGCTTTAATTTTAGCATTCATCAACCAAACTTAGATGAGTGTGATGTACTTTTATAAATTTTTTTTTTTTATATATATTTGTGTCTATTAGTTTTTATTGTAACAGATTCAGTAACTGTGAGAACATTACAGGGACAAGTTACAGAAAGTGTGAGTGTTTACTTAGGAATCAGATAAACAGTAATGATACAGTATACAAAACATTGTAATATCCCAGTCTCAGACCCTCACAGATCCAGGATAACTCTGGTTTTTAAGGGCCAGTACTTTCTCCTAGCTTTCATTCCATGTCCCAGTACTACATGGTGAGAGTTGGCTCATTCACTCAGGTTGTTTGTCACTTTCACCTTTCACTATTAACCCTTTTGTTACCCTATTTCTGTTGAAGTACATTGCCTTTGTTCAGTTAATTTTGAAAATAACAAAAAATTTTGTAAAACAACTTATTATTATTATACTAGTGTCTGGGACATAAGAAATTTTGAAGGAACATTTTTCATATTCAAACTGACCAGATTCAAACCTCTCACACATACCCTACAATGTCATTCTAAAAATATACAATCACATCATTGTGAAGCAGCGAGATGATGCATGATTAACTCAAACTGATTTGAATAAATAAGCATTATGCCTGACAGAATAATCTGAATGCTAAAAGGGTTAAATCACCTTAAAACAGTAAAAGTCTGTATCATAAAACCAGGGGCAGTCTTGGGTGTGATAGTATCAAAAGAGTTAGAGGAGGGCAGTACTACTCCTTTGAAAGGACTTGAATGAAGAGGAAAGTGTTTGTCTTTCATTTGCAACCACTGCACTACCTCTTTTGCTTTATATAGAGGAAAACTTCATAATGAATGGGTGCTGCTGGTAATCAGAGCCATCATATGTAACAACAGCAATTGAACAAAATTCCACAAGTTAGCAATGTTTGGACACTGAATGAGTGCACATCTGTGCCTGTAAAGTTTATCTCAGCTGACCCTTACTCCCAGTAACACTACCAGGCTAAGGACTTGTTAAAGTTTTCCATACTGTAACCAGTTGAAAGCCCTCCAGAACAGGCCAGTCATTTCATTCTCCTCCTCCTCATCATCATCGTTTAACATCCGCTTTCCTTACTAGCATGGGTTGAACGATTTTGACTGAGGGTTGGCGCACCAGGTGGCTCCACCGGGCTCCAATCTTGATCTGGCAGAGTTTCTACAGCTGGATGCCCTTCTTAATGCCAACTACTCTGAGAGTGTAGTGAGTGCTTTTTACTCAATGTCCAGTATTTCCCTGGAATGTTGATATAGAAGTTTCTCTAGTGGCATTGCCTAATTCATATAGAGCTGTAAGTAGCTGAAAGCACAGCAGATGCCAAGGTTCCTAATCTTGGTTTTTGATCCAGAACTTTAGCTCAGTCAAAGAGATGAGGTGTGGAAAAACATGCCCAACAAAGGCAATCACACCTACTTGCTGTTCAGGAAGGATTATCTCTGTCACACTAAGGTAGATAAAACAGGTATCCCATATGCAGAAAACCTGGCAGAGACCATTTGACTGTCCAGTTCATGCCAATTTGCAAAAACGAAACTAAAACGGTGATGATGAGGAGGATGATCTACTTTAACCCTTCAGTATTCAGTATAGTGGCAGATGATCCTTAAATAAAAACATGCTTTCAAAAATCAATAGCTCCCCCTATTTCTGATATTTAATACTGAAGCCTGGCTTAACAGAACAATTCCATTCTAGTCACAGATTATTATCACCCTTTCACCCCTTACACTGATAATTTTCATATCATATAAATCACCATTTATAGTGGAAATATAAAACTAATTAGACATATATTTAATTATACAACTTCACATTGTACAAGTTCCTTAACGTTTTTACAATTTTGCTGGAAACATTTAATTTCTCTCAAATTAGGCTTATCACCGTGTGTATCTTAAGTCTGCCTGAAATCATTCTTAATCTCAACATTTTTCTCATATTTCCTCTAAGTATCCCTTTGTAACCCCTACGTTGTGTGTGTGTGTGTATCCACTCTCTCCATGTATCTATTGTTCACTGACCTATTTCTCTTGTGTCCAAGTATTTATTCTTGGAGGGTCATGAAGAACCAACCCCACCAAGTACTGCTTTGCTAGCTGGGTCATGTGGGTTGGTGAAACAGGATTATCAAGGAGTAGTAACAGTTACTTTAATCACTCTACAACATTTATTGTTTTTACATTGTATATATATATATTAGAGGTTTTAAAGCCCTTAATCAGAAATAAACCATATGTGTTAATCTTTAAAAATTAATGACCTAATTATTCCTTAAGCTAGGAATGAACTCCACAGCTCCTATGTTACTTATCATTACAAATATCCATATTTACTTTTACACGAGAAAATATTCTTTCATTGAAGAAAAAAATCTCTGGTGTTTGAGTAATTAACCAGACTTTATTGCTGTTTCATCATTACTTATCAACTTTAAATGATTGTCCTAATCAAACTCTTAAGCATTTTTTTTTCTCCAGTCATAGCGATTTATCCTAATATTTACCCCCTTAAACCCAAAACATTCTTTATCTCCCCCACTCTGCTTTCCTCTGTGTGTGTGTGTGTTTCTTCAGCAGACAAATATTTGTTAGATATCACATATATATAGCAAGATAGCTTGGCTCCAACCTACACTATTGACTAGGTAGATAATTCTTATTTTTGTTGGGTAAAATGGCAAGCTGCTTCTATTGTGGTATGTGAAGGATGAGTCAAATAAAATCAATAGCAGGGAGGCTGGTAAATGGCATGAATCCATGTGGAGAGAGATGTATAGAGAAAGCAGGAGGGAGCTTAAGTATGAGTATGGATGAGGTGGTGTTGGTGAGAGTGGGGAGGTGACGGTTGGGGAGGGAGGAGAAGCTAGCCTGACGTCATTTTTGCTGCTGCTGTTGTTGTTGTTTTCAGATGTAAAACCTCTCTTGTCTCTCTATTCTCTTTCTACCTTTTTTTTTTATAATTTTGCTGCTTAAGGAATTTTCAGAGGTTGTCATTTTCAGAGGTGGTGTCGGTGGTGAATCCCCCACTTTTTTTTTTTCTTTTACCCCTCTTTTAAATCCACTTTGGTTGTACTGCTTCAACTATGGGTGTTGTTACTGCTACTGCTACTGCTTCTACCACCACCACCACCACTACTACATCCACAACTACTACTATCACCGCAACCACTACAACTACTACTTCCACCACTGTCACCACCACCACCACTACTACTAGCTCTAATAAAACAATGACTGCTATTGAAAGCAGCAGTAATAATAGTTTTTCTCTGTGCCTCCTCCTACACTATCTCAGCTATTTTCAGACAACTCTTTCTCTATTGATTTTCTCCTATCAGTTATAGGTCTCTCCCTCCCTCTCTCTCTCACTTCCCTGTTTTAACCCTCCTCCTAACAACTTGTCTATCTTGCCTGGATCTTTATTTACTCATTTGCCCCCTTTCATTAACCTCAGTTGCTACAGAGGGGTGACATATCAACAGTATATTATTTAAAACATTGTTTTAAATAAAGTTTTTTTAAAATTTTTATATATCATTTATTTTCAACTAATTGTTATTCAGCTTTTAACCTCATTAATTATACACGTTTATTTTTACTCCAAAGAAGGGCTCTGCCCAAACAAAACATCAGAATTCACCTTTCCATTACTGCATATTCATATTTGCAGATTCTATTCACCGATTTTCGCCAGATGAAAACAGCCATGAAATTTCATCGGGCTGTGGGTTTTTTAGCAATACACCTTGTTATATATATACTCTTTCAGATCCAATATTGATTTTTTTCTTCTTACATTACTGATTATTGATAGATTTTTCAAAATCATATCAAATCTATTTTAAAAGAGTTTATAGGTAGGTGTCAGTAGTAGAATAAGATTCTGGATTTTTACCTTAGCTAAAATTGTAGTTCTTTGATGTTTCTAGTTATGTGAGAAAATATGTTGTTGATAATATTGAATATGGCTCCATTTGTGCTGACTTCTATAAAATATTAGCACTAAGTGTTTGAGGTTCTGCTTGGCCTTGTGGCATGGTACATCCTACTTTACAGCAACATTATATATTCATGGAGCTTTCAGATATTCTTTTATCTCTGCAGACAACAGAATCAGACATTGTTAAACCTATACAGCTAAAGTTAAATATTATTTCTAAAGCGGGGTGGGGTCTTAGCTAGTGAGCTTGTGTTCTGAGCAAAGTTTGTTGAGTCTTTTGAGATGTTTATATAACTATTAAATTAGTGTTCCAAATGTTTAGGCCTTATTACAACTTTTGTGATTCAGTATTTTAAGGTGTTATTGCCTAGTGACTTGTTTTAAGGTTCTGCATAATCAGCAACTCCTTGTTTTAAGGTACCATATAACTTGTGACTCATAAGTTACTACATAATTAGTGATTCAGTATTTATTTTAACCCTTTACCATTTCAATCTCCTACATCTGGCCCAAATATCCTACTCGTTTTATGCACAGACTGGCCAGATCCAGCCTCTCACACCTACACAACAATGTCATTCTAAAAATAAACAATCATATCATTGAAGTCTCAATGCTACAAGACAATGCATGAGTAATTCAAATTAATGTGAATATATAAGCATTACACTTGACAGACTAATCTGAATGTTAAAGAGTTAAGCTACCTATAAGCAGTAAGTCAGAATTCTAAGGTAATCTATAACTGTTTAAGATGAGAGTAATTAGAGGCATGGTACTCAAAGGATCTAGGGATAGTGAGCAGGGCTGGCCCTTGGGTTGCTGGTACCTTGGACAAGCTGAACTTCGGCGTGTACAAGCTGATGGTCATGGAAATTTCTTTGTCTTTTTCATGGCCTCCTTGGCACCCTGGATGACTGTCCAAGTTGCTAGTACCTTGAGCTGGTCCTCATAGTGAGTTAGTAACTCAATATGCTAAATTAGTACCATAGATAATTCAGTAAATGTAAATTTTTACCTGGCAGTTTCAAACCCCCAAAAAAGGAATTATTGTAGGAATTGTTCCACATGATTAAAAAAACAAAACATTTTTGTTTTGTTCTTTTCCTGTCTAAAAATTATGATTTTATAGTGTACCCACTTGATAGTTGTTTAACTCTGCCAGCCCTAATCCAGCAAACCAAAAATAGAGTTCCAACCATGGCATTGGATCCTATTCTGACCAAATTATGTATCTTGGACTACATTATCTAATGTATAGAGTACTGTACTTAGTATTAGTGGTTGTATCTGTTATGGTTTAACCTAAGGTCAGCTTGGATCCTGTAGATCTCATGATCAAATGTAATCCAAGTTTTAGATTATAACAGGATCAAAGAGTATGAACACAGTAGTGAATGTTAGGGGCTAACAGTGGTTTGAGAGAAATTTGTTTTCTATTTCTTAGAGGTTGAGTGTGTATGTGATGTATGTGGATCTCCATTGATTTTCATGGTCGGTATTCCAATTTTTTGGTCTGCTAAATAATTCCTTTGTTCAACCTTAATGTAAGTATTTGAGTACTGGACAAATACATGACCCTTGTTGATTCTCATACAGATTCGGTGTGACACAGTGTATGTGACAAGGTTGGCCATTTGAATTACAGGAACAGTACATTTGATAGGCTTCAAACCAGTTTCTGACCACCCAGTCTCGAGGATTGCATTGACCCAAAATTCTCTAAAACTTCAAATGCAGAAGTTTTTAACCACATATCCGTTCGTGCATTTACCCATCTTACGTAAATGCGTGTGTGTTATTTTAATTTCTGTATTCTGTTAAATAGTATTAGGACAAATGTGATTCACAGCTGAATATCCAGCAACCATGTTGGCGAATATGAAACATCATTTATATAGTTTTTATTTTATATTGGTTTTAGGTTAGTGTGGTTTTATAAGGCCATACCAAATCATTATTGTTATCATCATTATATATCTTCTAAACAGTGAAATTCAATATTCAATATTCAATCTTCATGTAAGTATTGAAAGGAATAAGATGCTGAAAGATTCAGTTTTTTGTTAAAGAATACAAAGCTAATCTTCATTTCCATGTACTCAATACTTCCACAGTGGTGTTAATTGAGTCATTATGTTTGTCACTCAGGGGAGGATATAAATGATACTTGTTTTCTTGACCCCTGATAGATTTTAAGCAAAGTCAGTTACAGTGGGTTTTGAACTCAGAACGCGTAAGTGATTAGCCATGAGTTTACAGTAATTTAGTCTTCTATTGCTGTAGGCCATCTGCACAGTAAGTCGTATCAGAAGCTTAATTTAACTAACCTCTAATAATGTTGTAAGGTATGAACCCATAGTCTCTTGGTCTTCCTTGCTCTATTCTCATATTTGTGCATCTCAAGTTTGAGAATGTTTACTTGTTGTGAAGGTCCACGTTTAGTTTTGTTATAAATGCCTAACACGCAAATGATTTCACCACTGACAAGTTAATTAGCAATAAAAATGATGGGTTTAATAAAATTCTCAAGTTAGTTTTTATTATTTAGGCCAGGATTTTTTTTTAACAATAGGACAGTCAGAAGGAAAGTACCTCCGTTAGACCTAATTCTGACACGCACACAACAAATTAATATACTTTTTTTCTCTTTATTTCTTTTATTTTGCATGTTATAATAATTTCTTTTATTCTTTTCCATTCCCTTTGTTTAAAACTCTTATATTTACACACTCGTACACGCACGTGTACACACACATGCGCCTTTGTAGTTTTTTTGTGTCTTTAATTGGTTTCGGTAACTAGAGTTCTGTCACGCTGGGACACATTGCTAGGTATTTTTGTCAGTTATATCGACACCAGTACTTGGTCAGTACATATTTTCTTGGTCTCCATTTATCCAATGACTAAGTTCACACAAGTTACATATTCTGCGCGCGCGGCATATATATATATATATATATATATATATATATACATACATACACACACAGAGGGTATTTATGCGTTTTGCACTTTTAGCCAGCACACCGAAGGTTTTGCTGAAGCGTTGTGTATATGCATTAGTGTTCTGTATTCTGTTTGTGTATATATTAAATATGTGTGTGTGCAATAACTGGTTACAAGAGCAAATACTTATAGCATTCAAACTTATTTCGTGTTAGTTGGACCCTCGTATAATTTTCTAAAAATTTTGGAACCCGTTTTACATTTTCCTCCGACATCGTATAAATGAAAAAAATTGTTTTCGAGAACGAATTTCTTCATCCAAAAGCAAAACAAAACAAAACATTATTTTGAAAAAATGGGCGAATTATTACAAAATATATTAAATTTTATTTATAAGATACCTTATTTAGTAGGAACCCCTAGAATTTTTACACAGAGCCTATGTATGAGATGGATAAGAATCAAGAAATCTACTTTGGGAAAGAAACATGGGTGAATATAGTGCAGCGGGAAAGGAGAGATTCGGAGTAGCGATCTGTAAGGAAAAGGCTTTTTGTGTGTTTATATATATATATATACACTCGCACACATAATACGTGTGTGAAAGATTCTGATAAAATTTGCACTGAATTACAAAAAGAAAAAAGGAAAACAACTTCAATCACAAGCATTCTCATTGGTGTAACACTATGTAGGGTTGTTACGGTTGCTTGTTTATATCTGGCTTAGATTGGTGTGGAGTGCAGTGGGCACACTGGTACAGGAAGTGGTGGGCATGGTGGAGGTGCAATCATAGTGCTGTTGTGGTGGTGGTGGTGGTGGTGGCAGCGGTGGTGGTAGTAGCACCACCGCCAGCGTTGATAAAAGCAGTAGTGGTGATGGTAAACATAAAGAAAGAGAGAGAGGGAAGGAGTTGCATGATGAGAGGAGGGGTAGGGGAAAACGGTTGGTTGGTGGTGACTGGTTGAGCAGCCTTTAGTCAGCTGAAAACATTGCCAGCTTGCTAGCTAGTCAGCAAGCTAGCAATGGCTCCTGATCTCTTCCTGGCAATTATTTTTAGCTGGGCACACACTCACACACACACGTACACACACAAGCACAATATTTCAAGCTCAATCCCTTCTCTCTTTCCATCCGTCCGTCCGTCTGTCTCTCTCTCTTCAAATATACACGTGCACAAGCAAGCATACACAGTCGCGCACGCACACAAATTTATTGGTAGAGCACACAACAGAAAGTACTCAATATATGACCTAGAGTATATTTATTTGAAACTGGTGATCCAACTAGATTTTTTTTTTTTTTTTTTTGCTTTTGCTCCCTGCGTCAAACTTTGTGAAAAACATTTTTATTTTAAATTGTTTTTGTCGTTATACTGCCCTGCAAGCAGACACAGCCTTCAAAAATTTTAGTCGAACGAATCGATCTCAATACCTTTCTTTTTAAAACCTTGTTACTTATTCTATCAGTTTCCCATGCTGAGCATCTAGATTACAGGGACGTAAACACACCAACACTGCTTGTCAAGTGACGGTGCGAGACAAAGACAGACATGCATTCACGCACACACACACACACATACACACACAGGACAAGGTTCTTTCAGTTTTTGTCTATCGTATCCACGCACAAGCCTTTGTTAGCCTGAGGCTACACAATAGAACAGACTTGCCCTAAGGTGACATGCAGTGCGACTGGATCCGGAACTATGTGGTTGGGAAGCCGTAGATCAAGCAAATCAACCTCAGTACTTGTTTTTAAGCCCTGTATTCTCTCTATAAGTCCTTTTTGCCAAAACCCTAACTTATGGGTAAGTAAACCCATCAGCATGGGTTCTTAAGCAATAGTGGGTAACAGACAAACACACTTGTATCTGTATATCTGTGTGATGTGTTTTTTTTTCACTTCCTGCCTACCAAATCCACACAAGCCCTTGGTCAGGGCCAGCCCAAGGCTATAGTAGGGGTAATTTGAGCCAGGTTCCATTCAATGGAACTGAACTGGGGGCCATCACATTAAGGAGTAAGCTTCTTGCCACACAGGCATTCCTGCGCCTGTATATATATATATATTATATATATATATATATATATATAATATACACACACACACACACATATATGTATATGTAGAAATATTGTAGAAATTTGTGTATATATGTATGTATATGTATGAATATATATGTATAAATGTATGTATATTTATGTGTACATATATGTATAAATGTGTGTATATACATAAATATAGATGTGTGTGTGTGTATATATATATACACACACATATATGTATATGTATAAATATTTGTAGAAATTTGTGTATATATGTATGTATATGTATGAATATATATGTATAAATGTATGTATATTTATGTGTACATATATGTATAAATGTGTGTATATACATAAATATAGATGTGTGTGTGTGTATATATATATACACACACATATATAAATATGTGCATATATATAAATGCGTATATATATCAATACATGTATGTACGTGTATATATATAAATGTGTATGTATATCAATACATATATGTAAATATGTGTATATATATGTATGTATATATATGTGTATACATGTATGTTTATATATGTATGTATATATACATATGTGTATGTATTTATACATATATATATGTGTATATTCATATATATACCAAAAAGGCACTAACCGAAAGAAGTGGATCTATTGTTTAGTAAAATACTATATAATTGTTTAAGGGTTGTACTGGATATATTGCGAAAATAACTCCAATAGTTCAAATACTAAGAATTAAGCATATATATAATATATATATATATATATATGGTTCGTGGTACGTAAAAAGCACTATCCGACTCGTGGCCGATGCCAGCACCGCCTCGACTGGCTTCCGTGCCGGTGGCACATAAAATACACCAATCTGACCGTGGCCGTTGCCAGCCCCGCCTGGCACCTGTGCAGGTGGCACGTAAAAAGCACCCACTACACTCACGGAGTGGTTGGCGTTAGGAAGGGCATCCAGCTGTAGAAACATTGCCAAATTAGACTGGAGCCTGGTGCAGCCTTCTGGCTTCCCAGAACCCCGGTCGAACCGTCCAACCCATGCTAGCATGGAGAACGGACGTTAAACGACGATGATGATGATGAGATATATATATATATATATATATATAACGATCCCTACTAGGGGCCCCATTATTGGCTTTTCAGCAATCTGACTTAGCCATGAGGTTTCCAGACATGAATTCTACTTGTGTCAAGTTTCATCAAAACTGATAAAACAATGTAGGGCATTTTAGCAAACACCTCCACAAACTCACCAGCAGACAGAATTTCCCAAATACACAGTAAATATGAATATATATGTATATATATATATATATATGTGTGTGTGTTGTATCTTATATTTGCATATTTATATGTATATATCTATTTCTATATATGTGTATATATATATATATATATATATATATATATATATATATATATATGTGATATGTGTATCTCTATATATATGTATTTATATGTACATATATGTAAATGCATCTGTTTTATATATAATATATACACACATTTATGTATATTCTCTCTCTCTCTCTCTCTCTCTCTCTCTCTATATATATATATATATATATATATATATATATATAAACATATATATATATAATACACACATATACATACATAGGTCTATGTATGTATATATATATATTATATATATATATAATAAACTATATATATATATATATATAACACATATACATACATAGGTCTATGTATGTATATATATATATATATATATATATAACACATATATATATATATACACACACATATACATACATAGGTCTATGTATGTATATATATATATATATATATATATATATATAAACATATATATATATATACACACACATATACATACATAGGTCTATGTATGTATATATATATATATATATATATATATATATATATATAAACATATATATATATAACACACAATATACATACATAGGTCTATGTATGTATATATATATATATATACACACACATATACATAATAGGTCTATGTATGTATATATATATATATATATATATAAAACATATATATATATATATACACACACATATACATACATAGGTCTATGTATATATATATATATATATATATACACATATATAAACATATATATATATATATACACACACATATACATACATAGGTCTATGTATATATATATACACATTATATGCACACATATGTATACACACACACATAATATATATACACATATATATGCACACAATATGTATACACACACACACACACACATATATATATATATATATATATATATATATATATATATATACATACACATATATATGTACACACACATGTATACACACACACATATATATATATATACAAACACACATATATATATGTATATATATATGCATAGTTATGTATATATATGTATACACACACATATATATATATATATATACATATATATATATGTATGTATATTTATACATATGTTTGTGTATATATGTGTATATATATTGAAAACCCTATATGGTTTGAAAATCAATTAAGTTGGTGCCATCATTTTTTAGGCTTGGGAGTGGCTGTGTGGTAAGTAGCTTGCTTATGAGCCACATAATTTCGAGTTTAGTCCATTATTGTGACACCTTGGGCAAGTGTCTACTATAGCCTTGTAAGTGGATTTGGTCGGCGGAAACTGAAAGAAGCCTGTCATATATCTGTGAATATATTTGTGTTTGTCCCCCCACCGCATCGTTTGATAACCGATGCTGGTGTGTTTACGTCCCCCGTAACTTTGTTCAGCAAAAGAGATTGATAGAATAAGTACTAGGCTTACATAGAATAACTCCTCGGGTCCATTTCTTTGGCTAAAGGCATCATAGCTGCAGTCAAATGATTGAAAGTAATAGAAGAATAAAAGAATATATCGGGTCATCCCATAAGTTCTGTCCCAATTTAGAATAAAGAAAACAAGTGATCAAATGTTATATCTAATTGAAATTTAATCATCAATGTACTTTCCCTAATTATCTATGACTTCCTTCCATCTATTTACAAGCTTTTTAATCCCATCATTGTAAAACTCTTTTGGTTTCAAAGCGAAGAACTTTGAAATGTCAGTTTCAACCTCCTCTTGCTTTGCGAAAGTTATGTCCACCGAATGATTCTATAAACTACGGAACAAATGGTAGTCTGAAGGAGCAAGGTCGGGAGAATAAGGTGGATGAGGAATTTTTTCCCAACAAAGCTCTTTGATCTTCTGTGATGTGATCTTTGCTGTGTTGATTCACGTATTGTCCTTATGAAACATCACTCGTTTTCGATTCACTAAAGTGGATCTTTTTGTCTTCTCGGTGTGGTTGTGTTATATATACATGTATATATAACCTCCATTGGAAGATCTTAGCTGAGTGTAAGCCTTACAACAAAGACAGTGGAAAAATGCTGTCTTTGTGATATGGAAAGACGGCTCATCTGGAAAAGCAGCTTAGAACTTGCTTCATGTCTAAGTTCAAGAACTGAACTTTTTGGATCATGCTCACATATGGCTGAATATTTATCTTTTTGTTCTCTCAAGATCACAGATAGAACCTGCGTTTTATATTGTGTCCATGTATAAGAACTTCATTTCTTACATATATGTTTTCAAAAATTTTTACATGTTTTTCATATTCTGTTTATATTTTATTTCTATATATATTTATATATTTTTTCTGCACATTACTTTTCACCCAAAATATTTGTGCATGTGCATTTAAGGACGTGTGTATGAAAATAATTGTACTTATGAATATATATGTGTGTGTTTGAGTTTGCGGTTATGCATGTGTACACATGTATGGATGCATATATATGTATACATATAGGTGTAGGTGTGCAGTGTGAGCAAGCGTGTGCATGTGTATGCAGATGCATGGTTCAGTGGCTAGAGTGTCGAGCTTACAATCATTAGCTTGTGAGTTCGAATCCCAGACTGGGGTGCATGTTGTATTCTTGAGGAAAACACTTTATTTTATGTTGCTCCAGTTCACTCAGTTGTAGAGATAAGTTGGTCGTCACAGGTGCCAAGCTGTATCGGACTTTGCCTTTGCCTTGGATAACCCTGGTGGTGTTGAGAGGGGAGGCCGGCATACATGGGCGACTGCTGGTCTTCCATAAAGAACCATGCGCGGACTTGTGCCTGGCAGGGTAACTTTCTTGATGCAATCCCATGGTCAGTCATGACCGAAGGATGTCTCAGCATATATATGTGT
>NC_043004.1:48458430-48485930 GCF_006345805.1 Octopus sinensis | reverse complement strand
TCAAACTCCATTCATCGCTATGTGCCAAATATTTGAGGCTCTCAGTAATAACAGTGTAGCAAAACAGCGGTTCATCAACTTGGCCACAGCTCTGAGCTGAAACTACAGAAAAAAAAAAAAGAAAAACCCCACCCTCTGCCTACCTACATACCCCAACTCTAACGCCACCCTCTGCCTAACAAACACCCTATCCTTGCTTTCCCTAGCACACAACACATAACGTCACAACATAGCACCGACCACTTCCCAGACCCACATTTTCGCACCTACACATACACACATCAAGATGAGCAGTCCCCTTCCACATGTACGTACAAACTCTGTTATATACACCATGCGCACCTTTGTTTTGGGATCACCACTACTTTATTATCTTCTTTTCTCCCTTACTTTGTGACCCTTCTGTCCAGCATTCGCCATGATAGATAGAATTTGTCAAGATGGATTTTCGAGAACCAGAGTCCTTCTTGTTGTCAACTCAGTTGTTTCCAATTTAGGTGATATTTCTTTATTGCTAGATATATTTGCACGGAAGACTTCAATTATGCACTGCTCGTTTAGAAATCTTACACTGAATTAAGTGAAGGAGACAGTAACACACAGATGCATATATGATCAGCTCCTTTCATTTCCCTGTACTCTGTCCGCTGTAAGTTTTGGTCAGTTTACAGCTTAGTTGCCTAATTTGCCATGTTGTGTGTCGGAATGCAAAACCATCTGGTTGAGAACAAACTTCCTACTATATAGCCAATCCTTTGTCTATACACTTTTGTGTGCATCTCTCTACCCATCCCCCTCTCCGTGTGTATATGTGTGTTTGTGCATTTTTATAACATTTAGAAACTGTTGTTTTGAAATGCAGCAGAAATAGTGGAGAGTTGTTTTTTTTTTCTTTTGCAGTTTTTCATATTTAATCAATACAATCTTCTATCAGCCACTGACTTATGGACCAATTATTTGATTCTTGTAGCATCAATTCTCTATCTTTTTCTACTATTGATTTCTGTTGACTAGGCGCACTGCCAAATTTAGTGGGGCTGTACTGGAATGCTGCTGATCAAAGGGGCCGCAAAGTATATATGACTGGTATATATTTTATTGGCCACTAGAAGCAAGAAAGAGCCACTCCTAAAATACTATAGGGTTTTTGGTTCAATAAATGCTCTACCATTTATGCTAAAGCAATGATTTGTTTTCTAGTTTCATCTCCTGTTGTATTATTTTTGGTATGGTCTCTAGAAGTAACATTTAAGTATAGAATTGAAGACATAATTATTATACTATATTTGTATTATTTGTCAGATAAAACCATGAAATGTAATGAAAGGGAAGACAATCTATTTATAAAAACAGCATTTACGTTATATTATTTAGAAAGCAATTGACTAAGAAATGCTTTAAACTGCATTATATAAATATATGTAATTCATTTTTGTAATCGTGCGTCTTGAAGCAAACAGAGCTATAAATATCATGTAAATATTGGATCAGAAAACCCCTGGGACAGAAAATGTTCCAAAAAAGAATTAATCTAATGTTCTCATGAAGTTTATAAATGATTATGTCAGCAATATGTGTGTGTATGTGAGAGAGAGGAGAGGTGTAATATATCACTGTGTTTTTTAGTATCCAGACTTCAGTAGTGCAGTTATTATAAGTTGATCACTGTGGCTGTCAGTCTGAGTCCAGTGAATGCACTTTACTCTGATATGACAATATAGTGTAATAAAATTTGTTAAGAACATTTAACAACACAAGTATACTGGTATATAGCTTTCATGTTTGTTTTCGTTTTATAGTTAAGATTGTTTAAAGCATTTGCTGTGTACATTACTAATGCATTTTCAATAACTTTGATAACATGCACACCATGGAAAGGTGAACAGAAATGAAGTGGATCTTGTCATGAACAGTTGTATGTAGCTCTTTTTTTAGAAAGTGTTTACTTCTTGTCTGAACCCATTAGCATTTACACCAGCCATACAAGGCCAAAATATTCTACCTGTTTTAAGTTCAAACTGGCCAGATCCAGCTTCTCACACCTACCCTGTCATCTCATTCTAAAAATAAACAGTTGTAACATCAATATCTCTGAAGGGTAACTTCAGTTATGAGTCTTGTCTTTGTTCTAAGTCAGGCATGATTGACCATTTATGAGAAGAGAGTCGCACGAGACATGCCTCAACATCAGCCAGACTGCACTACCAAAAGAAAGCTGAAGATATTTATTCTTAAGCATGCAGTTAAGAAAGTCTCACGGACTGCAGACTACCCATGATTATTCTGAGCTATTAAAAAAAAAAGAGAAAAGAATCAACCAGGTGCCAACAGTATATGTACTAATTGTAACAACTATAATGCTTAATATTGTTAGGATTATGTAACAACCATGAGTTTGATAGAGTTAAATATTAAGTTTCAGTGTGTAACAATGAGTTTAACTTTTTTTGCATTTAATCAGGCCACATCTGGCCCAAATAATTTCTCTGTTTTATGTTAAAACTGACTAGATCCAACTTCTCACACCTACCTTACAATGTCATTCTAGAAATAAGTAGTCACATCATAGAAATCTTGACGCTACAAGATAATGCAGGATTAACTCAAAACAATGTGATTAAATAAGCATTACATTTGACAAAGAAATTTGAATGCTAAAGGGTTAATTGTGTTAAATGCCACAACTATAGAGTTTAATATTGTTATGTTTAATTGTTTAGCAACAATGATAAAGTTTAATATTGTGATTTTAGTTATGTAACAATTGTAGATTTGTTACATGACAACTGGTAGTTAGGGATTATTGATTATTGTGATTCTTTTTATTAGTTCAAGAGCAGCAGTACACAGTATGGTGTGATTGATACAGTTGGTATTCAGCATGAATTTTTGTTGGGTTGATGCTTTTTGGAAAAGACTATTCTGGAGGGCTGCACTTTTAAGGATTGAGGTTGAGTGAGGTTTTTCACATGTGAGTTTTTGGTGGGAGAGATAGAGATGATGAAAGAAGGAATGACATGCATAAGCTGATATATTGGGTCATCCCATAAATAATGCGGTTTTTTTATGCTTCTTTTATTTTTCAAAACTAAGATAAACAAAGTTCTTTTTTTATCTAAAATATATTCTCCTTAATTTTCTACAATGCTGTTACATCTTGCAGACTTGCAAGACCCCTCTAAAATTCACTTGCCTGATAAAATATACTCCTTCAGTACTGTTCTGACCTTGTCTACAAAATTCATATTTTTCTCTGTCCAAATAATTTTGAAGACTGTGGAATAAATGATAATCAGATGGGGAAATGTCTGGTGAATATGGTGGGTGGGGCATCATTTCCCATTAAAAATACTCTCATCTTCGGAATGTCATCTTCACTATTTGTGACTGAGCATTATCCTGATAGAACAACTTTTGTCATGAAACCAAAGATGGTCGTTTTCCCTTTGGTGCTGACTTGAATGACCAAATCCAAGCTTCTTTGCTAGTTCCTCAACAGTTATGATGGGATTTTGTTCCACCATCATCGAGCTCTAGAGATCTTCCAGGATGAGGCTCATCTTCTAGACTGTTGTTTCCGGCTTGGAATTTCTGGAACCACCATTGTCACTGGCTTATGCTTATTGTTTGCTCGCCATGTACTGCATTAAATATTCCTCGTACTTTCTGTTGCGTTATTGCCTTAATTGATCTCAAGGCAAAATATGCCAAATGTGCTTCCATTATAACTGTTAAAATTGAACTGCACTCTTCAAAACTTGCACTAAGAATAAGGACAAGGTAAAATTACTACCTGCTTTTATAGCTAGTTGATGCAAGTAGTTTATCTCATTCCACTCCAACTTTTAGTTCATGGAATTGAAAAAAAAACGCATTATTTATGGGATGACCCAATACATATTGTTATCTTAGATGAACAGAAATTGTTGTAGTTATGGTAATAGCGAGCAGTAGTTAGCAGTGGAAACTTTATTTATCAATCATTTGGAGGGTATTTGTATGAAGTATGATCTCAGGTGTTTGTGAGTGTGTAGCAGTTGATCAGTATCAGATAGGTGAACAGTACTTTAAATGTGGATTAAACATACCTTGGACTAGATTGGTAACGCATCAGAGCTGAAGTATTTTCTTATTTTAATTAAGGGAGGTCTCCACTTAGGGATGCACTTTTGGCAGTGTTATAGATGAGTGGTTCCAATGGGAGATGACCTGAAATGATGAAACTTAGCATATCTAGAGGTTTCTGAAAGTTTTTATTTGTGTGTTGCCATGAGGAAGACAGGTGTTATGATTTTCATCTGTTTAGTAAATTGTATCTTGAAGTTTTTTTTATCTTTTAGTCAGTGATTAAAACAGTACTCATGACCTTTTACTAGCCTAACATAGGTGGGACGGAGAAAAATATCCTCAAATTGGAAACCTGGCCCAAATGCTTGCAACACCGGACTTTGCCAAAGATACCCAATATGTCAGGTGATAGTGTTAAATCAGATGGTGATAAATGTAAGCTGTAGTGGAATTTGAACTAAGAATATAAGGAGCTGGAACAAAAACCACAAAGCTTCCGAACCAACATTCTTACAATTCTGTTAATCTACAGCTATAGATTGTTTCTTTTTTTTCTTTTTTTCTTTTTAAATTTTTTTTTATTGATTCTGAAAGAATGAAAGGCAAAAGTTGACATCTCTGGGATTTGAACTTAGAGCACAGTAAGCTGACAAATACTATAACTTATTTCATTTGATGCTCTAACAACTCTGATAATTCATAGACTAGATTATCATTTATTCATTGGACGATGTTCTTCAGGTCTCTGTTCCTCAATATATCGATATGATGCATATGTAGGATGACTGCAAAAGGTAGTACTGTCTATATACTGATTAGAGGTGATAATTATTGTTGGTTGTTAATTCATGAAGAAAAAGAAGAATGTTGGGAACATGTTTGATTGACTTCTTACATACACTAAACTTTGTGAATAACTTGAACTGCGAAGTTATAGTGCATGAAAACACAAACATAAGTAATTATATTGGTTTTATTTAGATCCATATAAATATAGAAGCCGGCACACATTTTATGTGTGTATATCGTATGTATATATATATATATATATATGTGTGTGTGTGTGTGTACGTGTACATTAAATGGGCTTCTGCATATTTTCCATTTGAAATATTGGTCAGTTTGAGGAAGAAAGATTGACCACTTGCCATAGGTGCTGCATAGTGGTGTCAAACTTGGAATCATGCAATCACAAACTGAGCTTCTTAATAACACAGCCATTCCAGCACCTTACATATAATGTTGGATTTACAACTTTTGAATGATCAAGAGCATGTGGTTTCTGTGAGGAAATATTTGTCTGTCAGTTAAAAGGAAGTGAGAGTATTGCAAAATATGACGGGACAGTTGCAGAAATGTAGTGTTCTAGCTAAGAGTTTGGTGTCAGAACTTGTATTCTTTGAAACAGAAAGTCAGTAGAGTAGATACAAATTTAGCAATGGAAGAAACATACACTGGATGGGAAGAAATATTTATTTGTTATTGAAATTTTACTTGGAGAAAGGGACGGACGGTGCCCATGGTTTTCACAAGTCTTCTATGACTGATGAAATCAATGTAGTTAATGTATCACTTAAAACTTTTGCTAGTCAACAGCTGTAGGAAAGAGACCACCAGGGAGGGAATTCCAGAGGAGCAACAGTCCATGGGAGGTGGAAAGGCTGAACATAATAGTTGAAGGACTGGAGGTTTGGAACAAAAGAAGTGATGAAAGGAGGAAAAATTAAGTGAATCAGGAGTGCCTGAATGGAGTTGGCCTGAAAACCAGCAAGTTCTGAGAAGCAGATAACATTAAAGTAGTGGTCGAAAAGGTAGAGAGAGAAGAGACAACGCCTTTGAGTTGAGGTGGAGCATGTCTTTTAGCAACTTCAGTCAGATGACTTGCTTTCTAGGGATGTGATCTAGGAAGTCTGTTGTACAGTAGCTGTGCCATCCCAGATGTTGGAGCAGTACCCCATCTGAGCGTTGAACAGCATCACTAATTGTTGAAAGCTGTAGTATCATGCTACTGATATTTAAGGGATGGGTTGGATGATAACATTACACTTGTTTTACATTTTTGAAAGATATTGGTAAGACCTCTTTGAAACATGCTTTTGAGGTTTTTATTCTTGAGGTGTGTCTAGGTTGCTTGTGGATGAAACTTTGATAGGAAAAGTTACGAAGGAAGGAAGAATGATATAACTTGTTTAAGAATGTATATTGTTGGATGTAATGGCTGTAATTGATGAAGAAAGAATGTGAGGTACAAGCTGAATCCTAGTTACACCAAAATTGAGAGTGGGTGGTCGAAGAGAGCTCTAACAGCTTTCACATGGTCCTCCCTGTAGAAGTTAGGAACAATTATAAGGGTAGTTTAATTGGCTGAATCATTAGGACATTAGACAAAATGTCTTGTATTATTTGTTCTGAGTTCAGATTCTATGAAGGTCAATTTTGCTGTTCATCGTTTTGGAGTTGATGAAAACAGTATATCAACCTGCCCTCAAAATTCTTAGTTTTGTGTGTAAATTCTTGTGGTGAATGGTAGAAATGATAGACCTAGTTAACGTATTTTTATGTTCTGAGTTTAAATTCTTTCAGAGTCGATCGTGCATTTAGTTGTTCATACAATAAGTACAGTGTTGATATAATTGAATGAACCCTCCCCTTGAAATTTGTGGCCTGTTTTTAACTCTAATAATAATAATAATCATCTTTTTACAATAGCAGAAGGCCAATAATTCATGAAGAGTTAGATAGTTATACCAACCCCACTCTATGTATTTATCTGTACTTTATTTTATTGATGTCAAAAGGGTAATAGGCAAATTTGACCATGGGTCTATAATAGAAGAACTTGTTTTTCACTCTAGTAATTATTTCAATGGCTTTGGTGGTATTTGAACTCAGGATAGATACTAGATATCAAGCAGTATCCAGTTGTGCCTTTGTTGATGGCACCAGTTACATTGCACTGTATGCATATTTTGTTTTCATTGACTGTAAACAAAACAACAGCATTGCTGTCAATGCAGGTGGTTGTCAGATGTTGGTAGTTGACTCTGAAAGCACGTCTGTGCTTCTTGACATATCTTGACCTGTTGCTTGGTCTTTGAAAACAAAAGGGGCTTGTAACTATGTCTGGGCTGTTTATTCTTTGTAAGCTGGAAATTGTTACTTCAGTTGAAAACAGGTGAGAGTTACTGTACAGGAAGGGCATCCAGCTGTAGAAATCTACCTCAACAAATTCCATCTGACTCGTGAAGGTTTGGAAAAGTGGATGTTAAAAAATTTTTGATGATGATATCAAATGTTTTTACCTTAAGTTTTAGATCTAGCCATAAGTGTTGACAGGAAGGAACTACATCATGAGAAAAACTGTGGAATGGTAGGAATCATCTTGGGAATAAACATAGAGATAGTTGTGGTGCAGAACACAAGCTGGGCTGGTTCTGATGTGGAACATGTGAATATCCCACCAGAACTATTAAAGCAAATGAAATATTGTGATCAAAGATGTTTTCTTACTGAATGGAAGCTACATGTGACTAAGGCTGTAGTGTTAGGAAACCACTGCGCATAGACAGCATAGGAGATGGCTGAGCAAAAGAAGCTGTCACGGACCATATAGAAAAGGGAACCAGCTAGGTTGTGATTAGTCTTGCATGCAGTGTCTGATGTACTTCAATTCTCAGCCATTATTAGTTGATAGGAGATTCAGAGCAGCACTGTTGATAATCATTGGTACAAAGGCTATGTATGCCCTCTTGTGCAGAGTATATTTGGTGCCATAACCAAGTCTTGGGTATCATTATAAATGCACTAAAAATAACAATGCATCAGTGTCAGTGATAGTTAACACTAAGTTGCATCCTGTTTTCTATAAAAAGGGCAAAAGAAAACTGCCAATGACAAAAAAGGTGCAGGTTGAGGTGAAGGCTATGTGGCTTTGCTCATGTTCCTTAGCCATATTGCAATCAGGAAGCAAGTTCCTGATTTTAGTTGCATGATCAAACTGACAAGAAAAGTCCAGATTGCTGAGTGATGATGCATTAGGAGGGAATATGAAGGGCCGAGGGAATTGTGTGAAGTGGGAGCACAAAAGTGTGCAGTATCATCCACATACTTCACATAGAATTAAGGTCTACAATGCCCTACCTGACTTCTCCTTAAATGCAGTGGTTTGTAAACTTGTGAAGGAAGCATAAAATTCTTCATCATGGATATGATAAAGGTAAATGGGAAAGACCAAAACTGGGTGGGATGGGCGAGATCAAGCTCAGTAACTTGCGGGACAAATTAATTACTATGTGGTTGGACTCGTTTCAACTGCACCCAGTTTGCTGTGGTGGTTGCATAAAAAATAATGGAGAGGGGGGGTGTTACAGTATGAGCTAAAAGAGAATTGATATTTCCAAGGAACATCAATGCTACTGATCAGTGATAGACTAGATGTTGTTGGAAGGTTCCAAAATCCTTGTGTTCTCCAGCCAGTCAACATGGAACAAAGGGACTGACTGATAGTAAAAGCTGTATACAGAATAATAAATCTGTCAAATTCCATTCACAGAGTATTGGTCAACTAGAAGCTATTGAGAAGACACCTACCTAAGTTGCCATGCAACTCTATCAAACAGTTGTGAAGCAAACTTCTTAGCCACAGGGCCATTTCTGTACAACTGTATCGTCCCAAATATAGTGGCACAAATACTGTCCAGTGTGATGTCTTCTGTTATCTTGATGACAGCAACAGGCTAGGCTGTCTTGTGTCATATTGTTATATAATCAGTTACATATATCTAGTTTGTAACATCAGGCTTCATTAGAAGTCACTGACCATTCCAACTGTCTTTGTTGTCAACTAATCATTATAAATTATTCATTGATAATTTATTTTTGCTTCTTTTAGAGAGATAGCAACGGAGGATCAAGTAGTGTCTTTCAAATAAAACATTTAGCTGACATGATCACTGGATCATAGACTTAGTATATAATGGGCTTTGTTAAAATATTTTGTACTCTGTCGTTTTTCTTTTTCACATCTTCTTTAATGTAAAGTTTTCATTTTGGTCATAATACTTTGTTGCTTTTGAGTTAAAAGAAAAAGCAGGAGTAAGATCTGTATGGAATTTTTAGTACCACCTCCCTAACAAGATGTCTGATCTCTGTACTTGCCTAAAAAAACATACATGTAAGTTGTCACCAGGTGGCAGTTTTAGATTCATTCTGTTGGCTCAATGTTTTATTTATTGAAAGAACCTCAGCAGTATATAAAATGAAAGTTTGTGAAAAAATACTGATGTAGCAAGTTTAGATTAAATAAAATCTGTGAATAATGGTCCAAATAGGTCTGGAAAAGACTGGGTGATTTGGTTTGGTCGATCCTTTTGTTACCAGCCTGCCTGAAACCCCCTTTGATACTATGGTTCAAACTTCCTCTTTTAAAGTGATCTGGATCTTCCCATCAAAATTTTGTGTTAATTTATGTTACAAACACCAGTTTGATTATGTTATTTTGCTAAATTCTCCTTTGATTTTCCAAATTAATTGGAAGAAAGTCAGTGTGTTTCATCAGAAAGGGTTAAATCAACGTTATGTTATGCACACTTATTATTGCAATAAAATTTATTTGTGTTAAAACTATAATGATGAATTGGAATAACAACTTATATATCTTTGAACGTTTTTTCCCCTTTCCATGATAAATTCTGATTTTGATATTTCAATTCTTAAGGTACCAAAACTTGCAGAATCATTAACACACTGGGCAAAATTTATAGTGGCATTTTGTCCATTTTTACATTCTGAGCTCAAATTCTGATGAGGTTAACTTTGCCTTTCATCCTTTCGCGGTTGATAGAATGAAGACCAGTTGAATACTGAGGTCAATGTAATCGACTTGTCCCCTCCCCTGAAATTGCTGGCATTGTGCTAGAATTTGAAACAAATATTTCAATTCTGGAGTAATGAAGTTTTTGTTGTAGATTATTGTCTTTGGTACAGTGTACTGATATTAAAATTGTTGTAGTCATTTTGATAAATTACAATGTAAACTGTATTATTGAAGCTGTGTTGTTAGAGAAAATACCTGATTATTGAGTGGAGCCTATTCTACAGTAAATATATGTATGGACCCACCCCCAGTCGAAGTCCTATGGTGTCAATTGGTACTGCTGCTGGTACTCAAATTGAAAAAAAAAAGAAAAAGAGGTTACATTGTAATTCAAAATGTAACTGACAAATTATTTTTCTCTTTTGATAACTTTTTTGTGCAGTGCCATTATTATTTCCATTATGGGAGGAATAATTAGAGACTATTGATGATGATGGTGTTATACTGTGGAATGTTTATAGACATCAAATCTAACACATGTACCTGAAACTTTTGCGTTCTCTCACTGAAACTTCTATAGTCTCTCATAGATCAGTAAATAAACATGAATATCATCGTATATGATAATAGTGACCATTTGACCAACACTTCCAGTTATTGTTCACTTACAGAATATGTCAATATATTATATTTAATATCATTCTGTTGACTCTTTTTAATACCAACTCCCCTTCGGTTCTATGGTCAAAACCTTTCCTTTTAAGATGTGTGCATATTTAAATCAAAACTTCCTGTCCTGATTTTATTATTATATGTTAAATTAATCTTTTGTTAACATTAATGAAGGACTAAATTTAGATGATTTTTAAAAAGTTTTTCTGATGAATGGTAAATATCTAGTGTTGCTACAGTTCATGTTTTCTTTGTGGCAAAGTCTTATTAGAATGGATGATTGAATCTTGATTTGAAACTAAACCTAATTCCTTCTATATGTACATTTTTTTATATTTACAAATAGTAACTAGTAGTGAATAAATTCCTCATAATTTATTAGAATTTGCTTACCAGTTTCTAATTAATTTGTAGTAGTAACAGTGATGATTATAGCAGTGGTCTCAAGTTCCTATTGTATATACAAATACTTAATCTGGCTAGTCTATATCATATTGTTCAATGTAGCTAACAACCTGGTTATGTCGCTGCTAGGGCTACAGGGAGCTTCTATTCTACTAAATACTTCACAGTAAGAATACAAGTTTTGTAGAGAAATCTCATTGAATTAAACTTGTTACAAATTTGTCTTGTTTTTGTGCAACAATTTAAAATTATTATTGTGTGTAAATAACTTTTATTTCAAGATGACAGTTATCTTTTAAATATGTATTAGATTTCAAAATAATTAATAAATTAATTAATTATGTTAGCATAACGCTACTAGTTTGTAAAGGATGATAACAGTATGACAGATGGAGATAGATTAGTACACTGAGCTTGTATTTCTTCTAGTGCTTTATATTCCAAGTTCAAGTCCTGCCTTTCATCTTTCTTGAGGGCCAATACAGTAAAGCACCAGTTTGAAGTAGTAGACAAGCAAACTTGTTAGAGCTTTAACCAAAATGCTTTGTTGTTCTGGCTTGTTTGTCTATGCAGGTGTGACAAACTTGCAGGTATCTAACTGACAAATGGTGTCTTGTAAAAAAAAAAAAAAAAAAAAAAATCCAAAGGCAGGCCATGGGGAAGCACTTTTATATTCCTCCATGAAAATTTCATGACTAGCACTTAACACTTATGAAAGAAGTCACCAAGAGTTGTTTGTTGATCTGCTTGCATAGGGCAGGAACATGATAGATGTGTATTTTATAGACCCTTGTGGGATGAAAGATCCAAGTTGATTACTGTTAGAGGATTTGAATTCAGAACATAGACTTAAGGAAACTAATGGCAAAGTATTTAACGTTGTGCTCTACTACATCTACCATCCTGTTGTGTCAACAATAATAGCCCTTTCAGATTTGAGCACAAGGCCAGCAATTTTGAAGAGAGGCAGAAGTTATTCTACTTATTTTAACAACCCTGAAAGGCAAAGTGAACCTCTGTGAAATTTGAACTCAGATTGTAAGGATGGAAGAAATTCTAAGCATTTTGTCAAGCATTCTAATGATTCTGCCATCTTGCTTACCACTGTCGTAATGATAATTCTTTCAAATTTTTGGGGGCAGGGAGCAAGTCAATTACTTTGACCCTAGTGTTTGACTGGTACTTTATTTGAAGGCAGAGTTAACTGTGGCAGGATTGTAACTCAAAATGTAGAAGAATGTGATAATAATAATAATAGTAATAATAATTCTTTTATTGGCCACAAGGGCTCACATACAAAACTTTAAAAGACATGCAACAACATAAAAGACAAAAACAGGACAATACAATGAGTTTTCAAATAACAATTAAACATTAAACAAATTAAACTCTCAATAGGGGAGGCGCTTTAAGGTCCTCGTGGGAAAAAACCAACAAAAGCCACAGGTACCTGAACAACAGGGCAAGAGCCCTTTTTTTTTATAGGTGCACACTCAGAATTGGTCCTTTCAGACTGGCCATTCTTCCAACAGTCACCCACCTTTCACCAAACTTGCAATGAGGCAACACTTCCCTCTTCACCCTCAACTTCCTTTTCAAGTGAAACTTGAAAAAGTTGATGAGGGCTTGGTCAAAGAAGTAAGTGTTTGTCTTTAACCCTTTCAAATGGGTCCACCATACTACCTCTTTTGCTACAGCCACTAGACAAATAAAAATTACCTTCCCCTCCCTGCCAAAAGGAGGCAGCAGGGCAATCTTCACAATGGATTCAGCTGATAGCTGGATCCGTCCTACATAAGACAGCAGGTGTTTGGCATAAACCCACAGGTCGGTAATACTCGGGCACTGGACTAGGGTGTGCAGAACAGTTTCATTGTTCTGGGTGCACTTTAGGCAGGCCTGGCTGACAACACTTCTGTGTCTGTACAGTTATCCTGAACAGGCAGCACTCCTTGGTAGCACTGCCAGGCAAGGAATTTCTGGAAGTTATCCATAGGCCCAGGCCCGAAAGTTCTCGAAACAGACCGGTTAGTTGATCTTCATCAACGCCCAGAGTTTCCCCAAGAATGTCATTGCACATTCCTTCCACCAGCCCTCTATAGAATGCTAGAGTGGCACTACCACCGACTGCATTGCCTGCTTGGTGGAGGGCTGTGGGTGCTTGATGGCACTTGGGGTGCCAAGCATCCCTCCTCGGTCTACACCTAATCTAGGATTGCAGCTCAGTCAAAGAGATGAGCTGTGGGAAACTGTCTCTTACAAACAGTGACCACACCTCACTGTCAAGGAAATGCTAGAGATTCCACAACCTCAGCACATGTCTGCGCATCAGCAACCATGGCATACCCAGCCCTCCATTCAGCAGCTGCTGACAGCAGGTGGAGCGTCTGACCAGTGGAATGTGCTCCTTCCACAGAAAGCGGAAGAGTAAGCGCACCAGCTTGATCAACCAGCAAACGGCAAGGGATGACAGTCAAGCAATAATAGATGACGGATGCAATGTACGCATTCGCCACCTCCGCTGGCCCTTTCAGGGACAGCTTCCTCTCGGCCCATTTCTGGATGGGGTTGGCTTCCCCGCTCATCACCTTGTCCCAGTTTTTCTCCACCTGAAAGTCTGGACCAAACCAAACTCCGAGCAACTTAATAATTATGGTTTCTTCTGACTCGGACAGAAGTCCACATCTCGAAGAGAGTGTATAGCTAATTGAATTCAATATTAAACAACCTGGAAAGTTGAAAAGTGAAGTTGATACTGGTGAAACAAACTCAGACCATAGAAAGACTAATGTTAGGGACAGCTACAGTTTTGCCAAGTGTTAGAAATTCTAGTGTTGGCGACACAAGACTTCTTATATTCTGTAGCTTTTTTTTCCTTTTTGTAACTACTTTGAAAAGAATGACTGGATCTCTTTCCAGTAGCACAATACTACTATATTCACTCAAATGAAATCAATTTTTATTTTTGTCAAAATAAATTGATGAAATCACATAAAAGAGGTTCTCAGTTGGTCTTGTCTGTCTGTGTGTTGTCGCCTTAGTTTGTTGGATAACTTGAATTGAGTGCTGCAGTGCTCCTATGGTTTATAATATTGGATTTATATGTAATCATGATATCTGACACTATCCTTTTCCTCCTGGCAAAAAAAAAAAACCAAAAAAACAGAACACTGCTTCTCAAACTTTTTAAACTATTGACCCCCTTTTTTTTTTCAACTTACACTTTCTCAATGCACCCCTACCATAATTCAGCACAACTCTCTTTTATTGTACATACACATAACATCTAGCTCAAATAATTTAATTCCAGATTTTAGTTTAACATGAGTAACTACTTACTATAGCACCACCCTACAATAATCATAAGTGGTATATACTTAATTTTGCTTATTTACTTATTTACGTTTTGAATTCTTGTTGTTGTATAATGTTATTGATATTGTGATTGTAGCCAGCCAGCAGTTTATTGTTTTATATTTTAAAATTTAATGTTTATCCCTTTAGCATTTAAACTGGTTATATTTGCCCAAAATATCCAGTCTGTCCTGTGTTATGTTGAAACTAGCCAGATTCAGCTTCTCACACCTACCCTACAATATCCTTCTGAAAAATAAACATTTATATCATTAAAATCTCAAAGCTATGATTAATTCAAAATGATGTGAATGATTAAGCTTTACATTTGACAGTAATCTGAATGCTAAAATGGACTAAAACAGTGCTGTGAGAGACTTGAAAAAACTGTATAAATACACCTCTCAACCCCTTCCCCTTATTGTCCCTTTGTCTCTAGTGCCCATATGAAATTTTTCAGTACCACTGAAGACAGTACCACTCACTTTAAGAAGCACCAGCCTAAAATGTAGTCTATTTATTTATTTACAATTGTTAGCCAGTCTAACTTATGTAGTTCACTTAGAGATAAGTGAGGAAAATCAGTGTTATTGTATGTCTTCTTGTGAAAAAAGCTGTCAAATGATTTCATTTTGGCCCTGTATTACAAAGAATTTTAATTAAGTTCTGACTCCTGCTGACCCACCAATCAAGGTATATGTAAAGTTCCTGTAGAAAAGTATCCTAGAGTGAGTCTCCCATCCCTTAGAGATCTGATGCTCAAACACTGAAAACCAACTAGACATACTGATGCAAGGTTTGCTGCGGTGGGCTGTATTTAACATCGGGTGCATATTTACAGCTTGGTGGACTTGAGTTTGCATGGACACAATGAATGGACATTGAGTGCTCATTAATCCAGATATCATTAAGATTCTACTTCACCCACAAAATATTTCATTGTTCAATTATCTCTGTTTCAACTCTGAATTTACTGTTTTTTCCACTGTACCTTATATACAAAGATAGCTGAATTAGACCAGTACAGTCTTCAGCATTGGCTAGTAAACACCAGTAGATATAATAGAGACAAACTGTAACCAATACCAAAGAAACATGGACTGTTTTTTTTTTTCTGCATGCTAGGGGAATAGATTGTGTATGTTTGTATGATAAATACACTACCTGGCAGTGGACCAAAGAGACTGAGTTATCTAAATAATGTCTAAGGCGTTAGCAATGAAAATTTGTATTTCCACATTATTTAGGGCTGATTAGGTTCATACAGTATATCTCTTGTCCAGTTAACCATTTTGCTTGAACCCATATTTTTATTTTATGTATACTGGTACCTACATTACTTTTATATTAATCTGCATTATATGTAGGTACACACACACACACGAGCCTTTGTATACACTTTGTACACACATTCCCTATACTCTTTGTATACATGACTTATGTACACATGTTTGCACACATAAATAAAACAATGGGAAATACAAATTTATTACTATCTTGTATAGCCTTATTACTATAGTCTGTAGTCACAATCATATATTACTACAGTATGTATACATTTTTGCTTGTTTCTACTTTTGAACTGCTGCTATGCTGGTGCACTACCTTCAAGAGTTAGTCATAGGGATCTGATTTCCAGTTTGGTACTCATTTTATCAATTACTGTTTATCAAATTATTAAGTTACATTTTAAATATAAGAGAACACTACACAACACACCAGTAAACTTAAGCAGAACTGTCCCTCTCTGAAGCACTCGGCACAGTGATTGGTGTTAGGAAGGGCATCTAGCTGTAGAAACAGACAACTGGAGCCTGGACAGCTCTCCAGTCGGCCAGCTCCTGTCGAATCATCCAACCCATGCCAGTATGTAAACCAGGTGTTAAAATGGTGATATATATACATCAGGCTTCTGCACAGTTTTCTGCAAATTCCACTTACTAGGCATGGGTCAACCTAAGACTACAATCTCGAAAATATTTGTCCACCATGCAAATTTCTTTACTGCATAGCTGTAACTGCATCTATATCGATATTACTACGCTGTATATGGTTATTTCATATCTTTTACTAACCACAAGTTCAAGAGAAGTTTACGGTGAAAATCTCTAACCTGAATATTAGTAGGAGACAAGATTTTGAGAGGATGTTATGGAATCAAGCTCTATGGTTATCAAATGAATTTCAATTAACCATTAAAGGGAACATGTTTGTTAAATATATTTACATTTCTAATGACAGTTTATTTTTTATCTGCAAAAGCTAATGAAATAAATTTGCTGTAAAATAACGTTTTGTTGGCCTACATAAATCTATCTTGAAAAGCAGCAACAATCCTATTAATGGCATGCTTAATTCCTTGTTAGACAGCACTGGCTGTGGCTGTGCTTTTTTTTTTCTATATTAAGTAACAATAGCCATTTGAAGTTGTTCAAATGAAGAAGAGTCTGCATGTGTTGATGCTCTGCCTTTTACAACTCCCTGTCGTTATTTGTTAAACTAGCTTGGTCCCCTTTCCCAGCCCTCACAGTAACATAGAGCAGAATAAATCTTTTAGATTAATGATTCATAATGTTGCTAAACGACACCGATTAGTTGTTCTGGTGACCAGTTTTCAGTCTGAAATTTTGTCCCATTATAACAGGTTAAATTAGCAGCCAAATTATGTACAAATCTTTTAAGCTGTGACTCATTCATTCACAAATGTTGATGAACTTCTGATGGCTGTGTTTGAGGCAAAAAAAAAAACAAAACAAAAAAAACAAAAAAACTAGTTGTAGAACTATCAGTTTGGAGGGGTATATATATATATATATATATATATATATATATGCTAGTCTTGTCACTTTCAACAGCAAGTAAACATGAACATTACTTCCATCAATAAAACATCACATCATACCCCACCCTGAAACACATCCTAATGACTTGGTTCTTCATTTCAAGGCCATAAAATATTCCTTTCTCCCAATCATTGACACTGAACAAAGCTAAAGTGAAGCCATACACTGGTGTATCTCTGTAATGTCTGGGACAGTGCTGCTGTGAACACAGTTTTCATAATCTGTATCCAGAAAAGAACTGGCATAAAGTCACTCTGACATGCCTCACCTTGTGGTTTTCGGATGCATTTTCTCCTCAGCCTTTTCTCCAATTACTACAGTGGCCTCTACCTCCTTAGGTCTGGCTTGGTTCATGTCACCTCCACTCAGTGATTTTGGATCCACTTGTCTGTCCTTCCCTCTCTCATCACCCTTTTTATGTCCAGCCCTCAGTCCTTCCTTTTCGGAACCTAGGCTGTTCCTTTCTGCTCATGTATTTTCACACGTGTTGATTTGCAGTGATGAGATTTGGTTCACATATCTTATTCTACTATGATAAGTGAAGCTGAATATTGTATGTGTAAATAAATAAATATATATATAGTGGAGTAAGCACATAAATGTGAAACAAGGTGGGGAAAAGAGTACTCAAATACCAGAGGTAGAGTAATATGCTTTATTTAAAAGCAGCAGAAATATAACAAAAGCTGTTACTCAGAGTTTCATGTTCCCGTTCATTTGACATTTTTGTTAAAATGGAACAAAAAAATAATGATTTAATCAAAACTATTTAAAAGATACACCTTTAAAAATGGATTTGTTTCATTGGTCCTTTCAATTAACAGTCTTAAGCATGCAATGAACAAAATTAAAGGTGTATCCTTTAACTAGTTTTGATTTTATCATTATTTCTGTTCCATTTTAACAAAACTGTCCTGCGAACGGGAGCGTGAAACTCTGAGTAACAGCTTTTGTTATATTTCTGCTGCTTTTAAATAAAGTGTGTGTGTGTGTGTGTATGAAAGAGAGAAAGAGATACGAGTGTTCTGATTGGTGGTTTGGTGGTGACTCTTTCTGGAAAGCATTATGTGGTATAGTGTGATGTTTTAGATCTTTTGATGCTCCTGCTTCAGGCCTTGTTTTGTTGGTGGCTGGATAGGTTTTCACTGGTTGCTACAAATGCAACAATGATTTAGGGTTACAGGCCTAATGATTTATAAAGAGTGGACAATAAGATTTTGTGTTACATATAAAGCCAGTTTATGTCATATTTAGCTTATCAAGATGTATTTGAAAAATATGTTTTAGAATAAAACATCTAATGTATCTAATTCTTTCCAAATATAGCATGGGTTGAATGGTTCTGCAAGTTTAGATACTTGTAATTATTGTTACAGTTGTTGTTGGTTGTACAGGTTCATGTGAAATAACCATCATCTTTGAAATGGAACCTATTCCCGTATTTATTGATGGTGGCAAAAATTACATTCATTTGCCTCACATAACATCATAGCAACAGTGATAAATTGAATGCCTTTGTTATTTCACCAGCACTTTTTAGTTAGATTTTACTTAAAGATGTCAAACAGATTGTATTTCTCTTAACCTTTTTGGTACCAGCCTATCTCTGGTTCCATGGCCTTAATGTGTGCTTATGTAAAAAAAAAAACATCCCATCATAATTTTATGCAAGAACCTTTTGTTGTTCTCAATACCAGCTTAATGAACAAGTTAATTATTGTATTAAATCCCTCCAAATTGTTAAATATTTTCAAAATTAATTGAAAATACATAGGCATTTAGTTCATTAGAAATATGATTACAGAACAGTGAAAAAAGACTTTGTAATGATGATGTAGATTGTGTAAATTAATGGAACGACTTCAAAATACTGTGATATAAATAAAATATTCTAATTTAATAATTGCATTTATTGAGTATGGGGGCCCAATATCTATGTGATGATAATGTTTTTTTGGCGGGTGGGGGAGTAACCCAGGTTTTTGATCTTTCTTCTCTGTGTTATTGAGATAAATAGTGGATTATATTAAATGAAATAAGATAAAACATCTTTAATATTTAGTTCTAAACAAAACAGTCTGATTTTTTGTTAAAAAATCACTTTTTTAAATCAGTTATATGTGTGTGTATGTATGTATGTATGTATGTATGTACACATATTTACATTCTCCAGTTATTGTTGAAAGTTGTAAACATCAGCAATATTTTATATGCACCTTAGTGTTACAAAAGCTGTAAAAACTTCAATGAATCAGAAAGATGAGTTTGCAATTCAGTAACCAACATTGCTATTGTTAAAAAAAAATTGCAATAGGAAATAAATGCATAAAATGCTTCGTATGAGTGGTACCAGGACATTTTTGTTTTGAAATTACTTAGTGTAGTAGGTAGAAATATTTAAACTAAACATGAATGAATTTTGATAAATTCTTTGAGAGAATGATATAAAAAATATTTCGATCAATTAATAAGTTCACTGTGTATGTATGCAAGATGCAATTCCTAGATGACTTGATGTAATCTAGAGTCAGTAAGTGTTTTGGGTCTTGCTGTGATGTATGGAATGTTTGGGCTCTGAGATGATTCTTGGCTGAGCTCTCCCCCCTGTATCTCAGCGAGTCCAAGGCTTATGTATCACAGCTCATTCTCTAGTTTCATGCATTTCATTCTGGTGTGTTGGGTTTTAGGGCTTTGATAGTTCTTGCACAATTTTCCACAGCTCCAAGTTATGATTTGGTTGTTTGTATGAATTGTTAATCTTTGGTTCAGCTAAGCCTCATTTTCCCACTCTTCTCAGGATCTCCTGAAGTCAGTTCTTGTAGCTTTCTTGCTGGGCTTTTTCCTCACATAAGACACAGGTTGGGATGCTAACCTATATATCTTAGGTGCATACCTCACTGTTCTTAGGTATCACAGGCTAAACCAAGCTTTGATGTGCAAGAAACATCTTGATGAGATGAGTGTTTTGCGTGTGATTGAGCAGTCGGTTATTCAAGCTACCAGACACAGCAGCCAAATTTAATTCAAATCATAATGAGCTGCCCTTGTAAAAAGTGAGGATACATTGGATTATCTTGTTTCCAGTGTACAAAAAGACGATAGTTAAGGTTTGAACCCCTTTCGTTGTGGCTCTGTTTGATCAGAGCTAATCTGGAACCAAACAGCAACACACCTAATAGTGTCTTTATGTAGTATGTTGAGCTGCTAAAAGTAGCAACCAAGGATCCCACAAATCACATACTGTTGCTTTTAATTGAAGATTGTAATCCCTGATATACAGATAGGTTTTTATTGGCAGTTTACTTAAGCTACGAATATAACCAGTCTACTTTCTCTCAAGTCACATGTCCTTAAAAAATGAAACCTCACCTTATAAAAAAAACCAATATCTGTTCATGTTGGCACTGGTGTGGTTGTAAATACATACATACAGATATATGGAGTAAGGAGTAAAGACCCTTTTCAGTCACGAATGACCATAGGATTGCACCTAGACAGTTACTCTCCAAGACAGAAGTCTGGGTAAGGGTGCTTGTGGCAGACCAGCAGTCACCCAAGCATACCAGTCTTCCATCTTCATGTAACTGATGTTGTCTAAGGGAAAGGCAGAGGCCAGTACAGCTTGGCACCACTGATGTTGCACCTCATTTCTACAGCTGAGTGAACTAGAGCAACAGGAAAGAAAGTGTCTTGCTCAAGAACACAACACGCAGCCTGGTCCAGGAATAAAACTCACAACCTCACAATCGTAAGCTCGATACTCTAACCTCTAAGCCATGCCCCATCACACACATATATATGTGTGTGTGTGTGTATGCATATACAATGAGCTGTATATTTTCATCTGCCAAATTTCATTGGCAAGGGGTGTGATTAACCCTAAACTGTAGAAAATATTTGCCCAAAGTGACACCTAGATCAAACCTGAAACTACTTAGTTTTTAGGTGAACTTCTTAACTACACAGCCATAGCCTGTACATAATGCCGATTTCTGATATATTTATTCACCATTATTAAATCACTAGTAATTTGAAGTTGAAATCTTGTTTTCCTATCAAAATGGTCACAGCCCATACTTTGAAATGTATAGTTAACTTTTTAAATTTACATAAATGAACATTTTAATATAATATTGTCTAAATGTGTTGTAAATATAAAATGGCATTACTAGATACTCAACTTAGAATTCCTATGTGAAGTGGTATGGAAATAATGTTTTAGCCATCTGTTAAATGAGCTGAAATCAATTTATTACAGCAATCAATTTATTTTTCATTACCGTTTTGTTTCTTATTTTAAACACTGGTTAACTTTTTTTATTGTTTAGCTGGAAAATGTTTGGTTTAAAATAATCAACTTTCAAGAGAATTTAATAGACATTGTTATGGAAGTTTTGGTTTGAAATTCCACTTCATGCAGGTTGATCTTGGCTATTTTAGTGCAGCTAATTTACTTTTCCGTTTCTAGTTATATTGTTTCAGAATTCTTTTATGAACAAAAAAAGCACATAAGTTTTGCTACACATAAATCGCGTTTGAAAATGTGTTGTTTAAAAATAATTTGTAATTAATAATAATAGTACAGCAATAAATGTCTATTAATGTCATTCAGAAATAAAGTGTATGTGTCTAATGTTACAGGTTTATTTGTTCGATATTGACGAGTCGGTGATAATTACAGCATAAAGGCATAACTGTTGGGCTGTTGATACTGATATGTGTGTGGTTGTTAGAGAGAGGCGTATAGTGTACTTATATGTGTATGGATATAGGTAGATAGATATAGACCAGGGGTCGCCAAAGACTCGAGGGACCCCCAGGGGCTGGCAAGGAATTACATGGGGTTGATGATAGCCAAGGGGTTGAATGGGTAACTGCTTGAAATACTTAATGCCATGCTCATCTCTCACATTGATGCTGTCAATTTCAGTAAAAGATATTCCAACAATATGATGTGTTTTTCACATTTTCTGACCACGGAGACAATTTTATAAAAATTGAAAGCTTAATACTGTATACTCGTACATGTTATCTTAAGTGTAAAAAGTGTGTCATCTTCAATAGAATTTCTTAATTTGTTGTATGCAGAAGGAGAAGTGGCTAAAGGGAGTCGATGATCAAGAAAGTTTGGCAACCCGTGATATAAACAGACAGTATGTAGGTATAGAGGTAGATAGATGTGTGTGTAGATAGACAGTTGGATACTGAGCTCGCTTTGTTATGATTTACTCTTGCTTTATCTCACTGCACATCACCAAGGGCATGTGTATTCTTCTCTGGCTGTGAACTGACCAGTGCCTTTGAAATTGGATTCAGTAAGCATAAACTGAATGCAAGTCCATTGTGTATGTGTGAAGTCTGTGTCATGGTGAATGTTGACATTGAGCACTTCCACTTGAAAGCATTGAGCTAAAACTGGTAGTGTTTATTGACATTATCAGTGTGTAAAGTCATCCAGTTGTAAAATAATGCCTCAAATAATATGCGTTTATCTGACCCAAGCTAGCATGGAAAAATGGATTAAAAATAAATGATTCTTGATTTCTTCATTTAGTTTATCCATTACGAAAATTACATTGCATTAAATGAAGGTGGATTTTGGGTGAAAGTGAATGAAATGTTTGTGACTTTTGATATATCACCATCATCTGACTTTCCATTTTGACATGGGTTAGACAAGTCTGCTGTACAGTTTTTCATCATGCATCTCATGCATGTCCCTTTATAATGTCAAACTAAGTTTAATACATTTTCATCTGATATGGGAACTTAAATAAGTACATTGTGTTAAGACACAAAATGGTGCATAGGACAAACTCGAACCACTTTCTTAGCAGTTCAACTCAATCTAATGAATATATAAAGAAATTTGTAATGTTGGATTTTGTTATGCTACTTCAGTTTACTCTGTCAAATGTAGCTCTTATTTATTTACATTGTTTTGAATTAATCATGTATTATCTCATAACTTCAAGATTTGTGTTCATTTTTAGAATGACATTTTAGGGTAAGTCTAAGAGGCTAAATCTGGCCAGTTTGAACATAAAACAAGGTAAAATATTTGGGCTGGATATGGACCAGTTTAAGTGCTAACGGGGTAATACTTAATGGTAAAGGCTGTAAAAGTAAAACTTTTTGCTTACTATTCTTATAAATTGTCCCAAAGTAATGTAATTTTAGTTAATTATTATAATTAGTTGTTAATTGTTATGAGTTGATAATAATCAGACAAAAATGAAGCACTTGATTTTATTGTGTGTGTGTGTTCAAATGGCAGTTGATTTTAAGATGTTCTTATCTTTGAAACAGTATTCTGTAGGAGGCAAGGATCCTGACATTTTGAGGGAGGCTAATGCTTGATTTAATTGTCTTTGTGTGTATATTATCAAATGAAAGTTAATTTTAAGATGTATATAAATTTGGAAAAGCCAGTTTCGTGTGAGAGACAAAGATCCTGACATTTTGAGCTAATTTATATTTTTAGAAAAGCACTTTTTTCTCTCTCCAGTCCAGCAAAAGGCATCGGAGAAATTGGTGGCACTCTTTCTGCACGGTATAAGAACATATCCAAATGTTCGACGTTCACATGATAATTTTTGCCAGATTACTCAGACTACTTGTAATTTTTTGAGAGATCGTTTATTTTGTTAGAATTGCTGTAGATAAAACGAAGAGAGTGTGTGTATATAGAAGAAAAACGATGTTAGTGAAGCAAGAGGTTGGTTAGTTCATTTGATCTTTCTCTTTCATCATTAATATATAGTTATAAAAACATGTGGCTTATGTGATATGGACATAGAACATTTAAATACCTGCTTGTTTTACCTTGTCTATACCAAGAGGAATCTATTATTGAGGTTAATACCTAATGCCAAATTTCTTTTATAATATATAAAAATCTTGTTTTATGAACTTCTTAACCCATTGGCATTTAGATCAATTTGTCAAATGTAATACTTACTCAATCCACATTGTTTTGAATTATTCATGCATCATTATATTATGGCTTTTGAATTTTTAAGACATAACTTAATTTTTAGAATGATATTGGAGGGTATGTGTGAGGAACCAAATCTGGCCACTTTGATTATAAAACAGGTAGAATATTTTGGCCTGGTATGACCAGGTTGAATACTAAAGGGTTAAATCTATACATACATGAACTTGCATTCATGTGTGGGTTTGATGTGGTAGAAATAGCAGTTAAATGTTTCTCAAATTACGACCACATTGTCTTGAAAAAGAGACAGTATGGAACACTTTTCATCATAAGTCTGTTCTACCAGGATTGACTTGGGGTTAAACAACCAATGTGCACCTACACACACACACACACACACAAACTTCTCTTTCTCTCTCCCCTTCTCTCTCTCTCTCTCTTTCCTCTGTCCCTCCGCTCTCTTTCTCTCTCTCTGTTCTAGCTTTTGTAAATATGCACTTTCTCATAATTAGGGGAAGTAGACGAGCAGTGCCCATAACTTCTTGTTTAATGTTCCCTAGAGTATAGGGAAGAGATAAGACGATGCAGTTAACAAGGCTAACTTTTAAATTTGAGCTGTAGTATATGTGCATGCACACGCATGTGCGCAGGGAGAACAAATACTGGTTGATGTGGAGCCTAGGAGCTGATTGGAAGCATTTTCAGAGAAGCAGAGGTCACTATAACATCACATTGAGAAAAAGGCAAACAGACACACAATTATATTTGCAAGCTTTGAGTGTTTATATAAAATATTTATGAAAGTAAATAATTATGTTTCATCTGAAGTGAGATATGTGTATGTGCTATGTGTTCTTATATACATGTGTATGTTTATACTTAGATATGTGTATGTGTAGTTTTATATATATATGTGTGTGTGTGTGTGTGTGTGTGCATATATGTGTCTGTATATATACATACATGTGTATACTTGCTTATATACATATGTGTGTAGTTTTGCACATAGACACTCAAGCACTTACAAGAGTTTTTCCTAATATACTATAAAGAGCAGGCAAATCTCCCTCAAATCATGCTGTACCATTTTTGAAAAATAAACAATTGCATAGTGTAGTCCCAGGTACATAATGTATGAATAATAGGAGTGATCACAGTTGGATTGCCTTTGAGTGTAGGTCTGCTTTAATTACTACTGACCCAGGATTTGGACAGTAACTGGGTGGTTGTTTAGCTTGCTCCCTTTGTAGCCAATTTGAACAATAGATTGTATAAAAGTAGTCTGGAAAATAAAATAAGACCTGATTTTCACAGCTGGAATGTTTTGGATCAGGACTGACTTGGGGGCTGACAACATTCAATCTTGTCCACACACATATACAGTGATTTAAAGTATAAGTAGCTGGTTGTATTCAACTCCTTGCATATTTGCAGATAATGTGTGAGCATGCATGTGGTGGTGGGGACGACTGACTGGATTAGACAAAATGTTAAAAAACTAAGGAAAGAATAGTGAGTGATTGTAAAATTGTCCTGGTAATATGTTTGAGGCTAACCCACTTCCTTAAGGAGCTAGCTAAAAATAAACCTGTTTTTTAATTGGGGTACACTCTTTTGCCAACAATACATGGGAGTGGTTGCTGGGCTGTCATGTGGTCTGATCAATAAGTATCTGGATTGTTGCCATAGTAACAAAGCTAAAGCAGATAGAGTGAAGCTGCTTGAACTCTGCTGTGTATGCAAACCAAGTTTTAACGCTCTAGCTCACTTCCACTGTTTACAGCAGGGCTTTGAAGGAAGGTGTGTAGCGTGTGATTGTTGCATTGATCGTGGCAGAGAATCTCCATCAAATTTTGCCTAAAGCTTGGTGATGCCTGCTCAGAGGCCTATGCAAGGTTTTGAAAATTTTTTATCATTTTCAGCACAATCAAGATCTTGTGCAACTGAAACCTGAATGTCCTTTTGGTCAGCTGAAAGCATTTTGGCACAAACTTGGCAGACAAGCATCTTGTACCCAAATCATCAGTGATAATGGACGGAACTGAACCGTAAATAATCTGCGCATCCTCTGATAACTCATGGATGGTGATTTGACAAGTTCCCCTCATGACTGCATGCACATCTGCGATGTTTTTCTCAGTTCTGCTGGTTGCATGTCTCCCAGAACGTTCCTCAATATCAACATGTTTTTGACCATCTTGAAAACGTCTGAACCACTCCTACACTTTTGTGCGGCTGATACACTCCTTTCCATACACTTTCTGCAACTTTGCATAGGCCTCTGAGCAGGTATCGCCATGACAACTTTCTCTGTTATGGTCACTGTGACAATCACACACTACACACCTTCCTTTCAAGCACTGCCATAAACAGCGAAAGTGAGCTAGAACATTAAAACTTAGTACATATACACAGCAGATTTCAAAGTCAATCTTTGCTGAGCAGCTTCACTCTGTGTGCTTTAGCTTCGTTACTATGGCAACAGTCCAGATACCTATTGACAACTTGTATTTACAACTTTTTAACTTGAGTTGTTTATTTTTGTTGTGGGAGTATATCTCAGATTAATTGTATATATGAATCCATTATGGTTTATGATTCCTTTGGTGGTGGGTGTCACGGCTTATTGTATTGTGTAACTTGAGAATTAGATTAAGATGTATATTACTTGAGTTCCACAAATTAAATATGATCTTTTAGCTCTTACTTGTTTCAGGGCAGTGCCATGAAGGGTTTTAGTTGGAAAAAACTGACCCCAGTACTTTATTTTTAAAGTTTGGTACTTATTCTATCGATCTCTTTTACTGAACTGCTATGTTATGGGCGACATAAGTAAATTAACCAATTGTCAAGTGACAGCCACACACACACACATCATTTAATTTCTCTTTACCAAGTTCACTTACAAGGTTTTGGCTGACTTGGGTCTATAGAGGAAGACACTTGTGCAATAGGATTGGACCTAAAGCCATGTTGTTGAGAAACAAACCTTCTTATTACACAGCTGTCTGAGAGAGATTAAAAGTTAAAATGTATTGTAGATACAGTTTAACTGGCATGTAAATTAAGGTTTATTAGTTTGGGATCTCAGACAGATTTAGCTTGAAGATGTCAAGAATTGAGGGTTGATCTGGACACATTGCAGATTATGAGTAAATGTGTGGCTACAGTGAAAAATAATGGGTTGATATTGACTGATTATGGAAGATTTATGGAACTATATTAATAATAATAATGGTTTCAAATTTTGGCACAAGGCCAACAATTTCAGGGGAAGGGCAGGTCAATTATATTGGCCCCAGTTTACAACTGGTACCTATTTTATCGACCCTGAATGGCTGGAAAGTAGAGTCAACTTCAGCAGAATTTGAACTCAGAACATACAGATGGATGAAATGCTGCT
>NC_043004.1:48350930-48453430 GCF_006345805.1 Octopus sinensis | reverse complement strand
TCGGCCATATCTCCCTGTTTTATGCTCAAACCAGCGTCCTTCTAAAAAGAAGCAATCCTATCATGAAAATCTCAAAGCTGCAAGATGATGCATGATTAATTCAAAACAATGTGAATAAGTAAACATTACATTTGACAGAATAATCTGAATGCTAAAGGATTTAATAGGGTATACATTGCATTTCAAATATTTGAAAACCTGCTTGGTTCACTAAGAATTCACTAGGCTTGAGAGGCGGTTGGATGGAACCTACACTCGCCTCCTTATGAGAGCTCAAAATCTCCCGTGGAAGCGCCATCCAACCAAAATGCAAATATATGGGGAAACTACCACCTGTGTCATCTCTTGTGAAAGGTAGGAGAGTCCAGTTTGCTGGACATTGTTGTAGAGCTGAAAAAGAGGTAATTTCTACTCTTTTCCTCTGGAAGCCATCTACTCGCAATACCAGAGGACGCACACTCTCCTACCCTGATGTAATCTCCAGGGATACAGGCATCCAGCAACAGGACCTCCGTAATGCTATGATGGACCGTGAAGTCTGGCATAGCATGGTAAATTCCATTGTCTCGATCACGGTCAAACAATGATGATGAAGAATTCATTTACACACACACGCACACATACTGGTATTTTTGTATACCAGTGAACATGGTGTATGGAGTTGTAGTCTTTTTTGACAAACATTAAAACTTAGCTATTTGATTTAAAAAAAAATATTTAGATAAATAGTAGATTGAGTATTGGGTTTGATATGGTGAGTCAAACACTTGAGTGTAGTACCCCGATATATTGTAGTCCAATGAATGAAACCTAATAAAAGTGATTACTGTATTTGATGGCCCTATAAGACGCATGAGTACATAGAGTGCACCCTAGCCTAGGCTATTCTTTTGTAAAATAAATTACCACTAAAATAATGTTTTAATTCCTCCACTTACCTGTATAACTTTGTTATTACCAGTAATTATAAACAATTTATTGCATCCACATTCGATATAAAGCATACCGTTGGCAATTGTTCACCAATAAATGGCAGCTCATGTTTTGTAAGCATACATACCATTTTGAGCCTACATTGAGTGCATTGGATGCAAGAGGGATTTTTAAAGCCATTTTTGGGTAAAAAGGTATGTCTTATAGGCCATCAAATACAGTATATTTATGTCATCATCATTTCAAGTGTTTTTTTCTTCCCATGCTTGCTTAGATCAGACAGGTCTACTTCAGGACACGATCTCATCGCTTGTCATTATTTCCAGTTTCCTGAGATCAGTTTACACCACTTCTTGTATCTTTCTTGGGTCTTTCATTTGGATTTGTCCACCATATTCTTATTCTCTCTACAACGACTTCTGAACACTCACCTCTATTGCCTATTAATTTACCTAAGTAATGGAAGCTATCAACTATTTCTAAAAAGTTCTCTCAATATTTGAAAGAATTTATTTCATAGCTGATTTAACTGCTAACTACTCTTTCTGCATCTGCTATGCACAAAATCCTTTTTACTCAGTCTGCTAGTAATTCCATGCACCTTATGCATCTATAGTTTATTTTGGGTCTATTACATAGAATTACTAGCTATTCCCTGTTTTCATATTGAGCATGGTCACTTATCACATAGCAGTTAGTCTTGTTTTCCTGCTAGCTAAAACTTCTGTCTTTACTAGGTTTACTTTTAAATGTTTAGATTCTAGGTTTTGCTTCCACAATTAGAATTTCAGCTCAACTTTCACCTGAGAACCAGGATATAGGCATAATAGCCAGTATGGTCTGGAAAAGTATAGTAAAAGAGAGTTGACTGAGTCCTGATAGGCGCCTATCTCCACACAAATTTCTCACTGAGTTCATTGCCACTTTTTGTTTTGTTGACAGCAACTGTGTACATGATTCTCACAAGCCATTCGTTTCCACCTGGTTTTATTAGTAATCACCAGTCTACAAAGCAAAGTATTCTCAACTTTTGAAGTTGTCTTATAAACTTCTGAAGTTGTGTCACAAAAAAAAAAGAGCATCGTAGAAACTCAGTTGTCTTCTATATTATAGGGTCTCTTTCTCCTCTTCAGCATGTCAATTACTACGTTTTTTTTAAAACTTAGTTATAACCAAGAGATCTTTCAGCTTCAAAACAGTTTCTTCTTTAGATGGTCTTTTAACTCTGGTTCCCTTTTACTATGATGCTTACATAGTACATTCTTCATTATGGAATGGTTGCATATATTCATGACTACTGTTTATTCCATTACCTGATAGAACAAAGTCTATTTAGCTTGCATGTGTATTCAGGGATTTCGGGGGGGGGGGGGTTTCGCACATGAACAAGTACAAAAGTATTCCTTTGATCAGCTAATCCTTTTAAAATTTAAATTTCAACTCAGAGACAAGCAAAATTAAAGATTATAAGATTCACCTCCAAGTTGATCTATTTGGCCATATGTGGCCTGGTCCATCTATCTCACATTAGTCAGATACCTTGTAGTTCTTTATTAGTGGTTGAAATGTATCTGTTTTTGAATGAAGTACAAGTACAATGAAACATTTCTTTATATTGGTGCTGAGTTTGTATGTTGCCGTATGATTGTCTGTAAATGTATGCAACTATGTTTTAACCAGTGTGTCTGTGCACACGTGCGTGCATGCACTTTCTCTGTATATTGTTTTGTTCTGTCAACATAAAAACCCCAAATTGCTACTTAAGATACTGTCAATCTTCACACTGTATTACAATTTATTTTTTGGTACATTGTCCTTGTGTATGTATGTTTATATAAGTGTGAGTGCACAAGCCTCTGTTATCTTGCGTAGGTGTATCTGTATCTGTGTTTGTATGATGCACATACTCACATACAAATTTGAATGTTTAGCAGGAACACTTCTACTATGGCAATAAGTAGGATTTGTTACTGTGTTTTGTCCCTAGGCTTCTTTTCCAGGGCAAAAATGATGTCAAATTTGTTTGTGAACATGTTTTGTAAAATTGGAAGGAAATGCACGCAGAAATTAAATTTCTTTAATTACATCTCTCTTCACTCTCACACTCACTCATGTGCGTGTGCACACACACACAGTGTGAAAGAATATATGTGTTTTGTATATGATTTAATGTATGCATGCATTATGTGTATATGTAAATATTAATAAATGCATATACATAAAAAAACCTTATATTGATTATTGATCATTATAATTAATGGTTTGTTTTGATTATGAGAGAAGTTGTTCTAGATGTCAAGTCTTGTATTAGAAACATTAAGATGTGAGACAAGAATGAAAATGGAGATTGAAAAGATTTCAGTTATGTTACTAAGGATTAATTGTAAACAATATGATTAATCTCAAGCTAACATAAAAATCTTCCACATGTTCCTTGTATCATCATCGCTATCATGATCATCGTTTTTATGTCTTTTTGCTTTCCATGCTGGCAAGGGTTGGTCAAGGTTTCTTGATATATCATTCTATGGATGGATCCCCAGGCTGCTATATTTCATGTCTTTGCACTCCGAACCATTGAACTACTGGACTTTTTGCTTATGGGGTATACAAACATTATCATTGCTGTTCAAGTGGTTATCAATGCAAAGATGCACAGAGAGAAACACACACACACACGCACAATATGTTAACAAAGTGGTATACACAGTGGGGTCTAGCCCCAAACTATGTTAGTTGTGAAGTAAACTTCTTAAACTGCAATTCTTAGATGATTTACTTTGAGGACAGTGAAAAAATTTCTACCATTACTTTTCACTAGTTACAGCCAGGTGGTTGTGACTATGCAAGACCATAGCCACTATATAAACTATAAGAAGGCTATCTCTGCTGAATTGGCCATAGTTGTATTTCTTTGCTGCTTAGGGAGTTGTAAGAACAATAGTCATAATAGGGATTATATATTTCTTACCTTTCATCCTTCTGTACCAGTTAAATACTGCAGTTGATGTAATTAATTGCTTTTCCCCCCTAATTTGAAGCCTTGTACATGTGTTAGAAATTATTATTATTGTTAACTGTTGTTATTATTACATTTTTGGTGAATTATGTTTTGATCTTATTGATTGAGTTCTCTTTTTTTTTCTCCTTTCAGGGTTTTGTAAATTCAGGTGTAAATGGTATAGCATATGTAAGTATAAAGTTTACTATTATCTCTTAAACAAATGTTTACCAATCTTACCATTCTTGTTACTTGTTCTATAGAGTTTTCTTCTGATTTCTCATCTTGGGATTCTCTCAATGTCTGCAGTTTGCAAAAATTATATGAATAGTCTACAGAAAATAAAACAAAATGAGCTACTTCTATTGGATTATGAACCTACAACATCATCTTTCTCTCCTTTCATTTATTTAACAATGTTACAGGAAGTTTATCTCAGTTTTTCAAGATGCTGTGCTGTTCTACTGAGAGATATCTCTCTTGCACAGGATACCAGTCTATTGCAGGTTGATCCATGGGAGAATGTGAACTTACCATTGCTGGCTACAGTCAGTTACTAAGGTCTTTTCACCAGCTCCCACTGTACTTCACCACTAACATTCTATTGTACTTAGAAGTACAAGGTGTACCTATATGTAGGTATGTATGTAATACTGTTAGAGTTAAATGCCTTTTGTCCCAGATACAGCACAATACTAGTGTTGGAACTTTGACCCCTCATGGCTCCTCTCCCATCTAGATTCTAATCCCAGCAACTTTTTTACAACTATAATTTTCTGTTACATGAAGGACCTTGTCTGTCTGTTTTTTTCCCTTCCTATCTTTTTGTATATCTATCTCAGTATGGTTTTCCTGATTACCACCATCTCTATTATCTGTCTTTCCATTTTGTATGTCCTTAGAATGTTGAATTTGGATGGTGGGAAGTTCTTTGAAATAAGATTACCCAAAATAGGATGAAAAGATCATACTGGAGGGAGGGTAATTAGTAAAACTGTGGCCATAAGCTGTATTTGCCACTGTCATTCTGGTTATTAATTGTTGTTATTATTATTATCATTGTTGTTAGTTTAGCAAAGAAATAGAAAGAAATAATGTAGAATAAAATTAAAGTTTTGCTTGACTTTTTTTTTCTCTATTTCCCTGTATTGTCTATAAAGTGTGTTGTATTTACATACATTATATAGCAGTGACATGACCCTACCAGTCTTCTTGTTTGAACTAGTTTTAACAGCTATATTCTGCTCTTAGTAAATCTCTAATCACTTTATATATATATATATATATATATATATATATATATATCACTGTCTGTGGCCAGATTCTGTGGAAGTCGAAGATTAAGGTTTCTACTGTAGTCAGTCTAAAACTACTTTCTGTCTGCTCTGCTTCTCTCTAGTGCTTGGGTTACACTGACATAATCTGAACCTAGGTCACTTGAACACACTACAAGGCATTATATAAACATTTAGTTGTTTAGATAAGGATTTAGGACATTTTTCATTTTAAAGATGCCTTCATCTCTAAATGTCTGACATAGCCACAGCTAGTGAGCTGAAAATAAGTATATGAAAAATATAACACTTTTTTTTTTTTTTATTTTTTTTTTTTTTATACAAAAGGTGAGGCTAGACATGAGGTTGTGAGGCTAATTGCAGGATACACTAATTCTTATTGTGGTTTCTTGTAGCAGTTTAATAACTAGTGTCATGGAGGAAAGATTGGCTTAGAAAGAAGCGAAGATTTAGTAAGATCGCAATAACTGTTTGGCTAGTAGTGGCTTGGGCCTATTAGTACTGATTGTAGTGTTGTAGACAGCAGATATGGATAAATCGATAAACAGTAAACGTTTCTTCCAAGTATTTCTTAGTTTCATTCTTAAGTTGGGACCTGTTGGAACATGGAATATAGTTATGTTGAAACATTGTTGCATTGCTGCTATATATGACAAAAATGAAAAGCAATATATTAAAATAAGAAATATTGAATTTCTAAATCTCTCGTAGAGACATGTACGGTGGTGGGGCGATAGAATGGTTGTATACTGTCAATCTAACAAGAACGTGACAGTAGGGGGTACACCACCGCTGTATAGCCCTAGGAGGCATCGAACACCTCCTGATAGCTTTGACACATTTTTTCCCTGTGTCCTTATATAGATATACGAAGGGGAGACAAACACCCCCGGCTGCCGGAACTGCATCTAGGGACACCGTGTTTCAGGATCGTTGTCCTTCATCGGCCTAGAGTAGCAGACACAGGTCAGCCGGTGATATTTGCCTCGACTTTGTAATTGTATATATTTATATTCAGTGAAGTTTATTCACTGATTATCAAAATAAGAAATATTGAATTTCTAAAATATTAAAGCATTTCAGGAAAGGGTAGTGTTCGTTTGTGAAGGTGTTTGTGGTGGAAGAATGAGAAAAGACGATTTAAATTTGATGAAGATTTGTAATTCCAGTTCATTGAAGCATTAATTTCATGATATCATACATAAGATAGCATGCCCATTACAAAGCATATTTGTTGTTTCACTTACTGTAGTATTAACAGTGTGTGTTAATTATAGTTATACATATGTGTTAATTGCTATTACTTTTAGTGCTAAGTTACAGGAGAGACTCCAGCTAGTCTTTCAAACAACCAGAAATAGTAGTCAGGTGTGAGTTAAGAGATTTGGCTATCTTCACAGTAAGGAAACAACACGTTGGGTGAATGTTGACCTAGATACTCTTAAAGATGACAGGATGGTTACCCATGTAACACCTTTAATCATAGGTCTCTGTTCAATCAGAATCAAGCTGTTGCTAAACAACAACTAAAATTAACATTGTTGATTACTAAATGTTAAACTATTAATAGTGCCTGTGACTAGAGAGAGCTAACTATAATTGTGGTTGTTTTGTGGTATTGTAGTTAATATTTTTCACAGAGATTAGTTTGTGTTTTCAGTTTGTTTTTCTGGATATTATACTTGTAAAAAAGAAGAACAAATCCATAGTTGTCACTGTGCAGACGTGGAACCATGGAAATGAAAAGCAATATATTAGATTATATTGATTGATAGCTGTGACCTTGCAAGACCACATCTTAGTAGATAGAACCAGTCAGAGATTTACTGAGGAAATTCATGTAGATTGTCTGTTTAAGTTGTGGATATAGTTTAAAATGTTATAAAAGTCCACTAGTGGTGTTGCTTCTAGCTGCCTGGCATAATTAATTAATGTTCCCTAGCTTGAACCGATCTGAGAATGTTGAGTTTTATCAGCTGTTCTTTAATAAAGAGTTCTTTATGCCATGTTAAGCATTAAACTTTATGGTATATTACTCTTTCAAATGTAAAGCTTATATACTCACATTGATTTCAATTAATCATGCATTATTTTGTAACTTTGAGATTTCAATGATGTGATTGTTTATTTTTACAATGACACTGTTGGGTAGGTGTGAGAAGCTAGATCTGGCCAGATCATGCACAAAGTAGCTAGAAAATTTGGGGATGGATATGGCTGGTTTAAATGCTAAAGAGTTAAAGCTATTGTCCTGAGATAAAGGAAACATTAATTTGGTGAAACCATCCCTCAACCCCACCTGCCACTCTTTTTTGAGTGTATCATAGCAGTTTAATCCTATTACTTATTCACAAAAAAAAAGTCTCAGCTAACACTCATATCACTCCTTACATGTTAGACTGAATAGTCTAACGTTGACATCAGTGTGTCCACATATAGCCTAGTTTTTCTTTTTAAAGTTAAGTACTCTGTGACCAGCTGTTCAATTTATATAAACCAGTAAATATACTCTTCACTTATAATGTTTGTCACTTATATGAGTGGGTGCATTTGTCTTTTAACTTTTACTTGTTTCAGTCATTAGGTTGTGGCCATGCTGGGGCACTGCCTGAAGAATTTTTAGTCAAATGAATCGACCCCAGTTTCCGCCTACCAAATCCACTCACAAGGCTTTGGTCGGTTAAAGGCTAGAGTAGAAGATTCTTGCCTAAGATACTATGCAGTGGGACTGAACCCAGAACCATGTGGTTGTGAAACAAGCTGCTTACCACACAACCACATTTTAGACGGGTCAAGACTGACTTGGGGATTACATAACAAATTACATTTAAGAACTCGTAAAAAGAGAAGAAATAGCTTTATACAAAAGTCTATATCAGCATCCCTCCAACATCCCTCGCCCAACCCTAAACAACTCCTAATTTGTATTGTACTAATGATTTTTTTCCCTCAATCCTTCTTCCTCACACCTATATCCACCAGGAATTCGCTACACCGTTCATATTTTCCCTCCCAAAACTAACCTATAACAGTTCAAACTGAATATTAACTACTAATCACAGCATCACTTGGTTTAGGGAAGATCTTGAAAATTTAGTGCTGAGTTCTTTATTTCATTCTCATGCAGTTCAGAAAAGTTACCTGTGCACATTCTGTGTTAGTTGTTTTTTTCTTTTCGTTTTCTTTTTTTCTCTATTTTGATCAGGTAATATTGAATAATAGGAAACTACTAATGACATTGTTAGAACTGCTATGTTCCTTTATACCAAATTATAATTAGTTTTGCTGTATCAATTTTGGTATAAATTCTAGAAGAGTATACTGTCTTTGGGAAAGCGAGGGGTATATGATTTCTGGCTTATGTTTATATATCACTCAATTTTTGAAGTATCGTTTCAGAAATTAATTTGTCTTGGTTTAATTTTATTTTGGTTTGCATAGATACCATGAACATTTTCATTGCCTCTTGGTTGGAAGCATTACTTATAAATAGATATTTTAAAGAAATTTACAAATTATGTGTTTCATTTAATGCAGAAACCTTTATTTGACTGCTTGACCTGCTAGAAACAACAACCAAAATCTCCACTTTGATCATGCACTGTCATCTTAAAAAAAGGAAAGGGTACAATAGCTTATACAGTCTTAAAAATATTGAGTCATCCCATTAATAAAGCGGTATTTTTATAGTTCTTTTATTTTTCATAATTAAGATAAGCAAATTTTTTTTTAAATCTAACATATACTTTCCTTCATTTCCTATAATGCTCTTCCATCTGTCTGGTAGGCTTGAAACACCCTTCTTCTAAAATTCACTTGACCGTGATGAAAAATACTCCTCCAGTAATGTTCTGACCTCGTTTACAGAATTTGTATTTTTTCTGTCCAAATGATTTTGAAGAATGTGGATAATCAAGTGAGGCAATGTCTGCTAAATATTGTGGGTGGGGCATCATTTCCATTCAATCTGCTCCAGTCCAGCCTTTGGAATGTCATCCTCACTGTATGTGGCTAAGCATTATCCTGATGGAAGCACACCTTTCATCTTGAAACCAAAGATAGTCATTTTTCTTCTAGCACTGACCTAAGCTACTCAAGCTGCTCACAGTCAATCTCCTTTGTTATCGTTGGGTTTGGGTTTAAAAGTTCTAAGTGGACTAAACCATTCATACATATCCCACTGAACAGATAACACGTGGGTGAAGACCTTCTTTAGCCTGGGGTGCCAGTGTTTCTTCTTTCCCTACCCACTGTCTTTGGCGCTTGACGCTTTTATAGAGAACCTATTTGTCATCACCAATCACTATTCAGTCCCAAAAAAGATTCATTTCTGAGATGTGACAGCAAAGAAGAGCACACGTTCACTCTCTATATGTGATTAGACTCAGAAATTTTATGAGGAACCCATTGACCCAATTTGCTGACTTTCCCAATGGCACACAGGTGTTAATGAATGGTTGAATGACCAAATCCAAGCTTCTCTGTTAGTTCCTCAACAGTTACAATGGGATTTTGTTCCACGAAAGTTTGCAGGACATCCTCATTGAGCTCTACAGATCTTTTAGGACGAGGCTTGTCTTCTAGTTTGTAGTTTCCAGCTTGGAATTTCTGGAACCACCATTGACATTTGTTTAGGCTTATTGTCGGATCCACATGTACTACATTAATATTCATCGCACTTTCCATTGCGTTGTTGCCTTTATTGAACTCATAAAGCAAAATATGCCGAATATGCTCCTTTGACACTTCCATGATATTTTTGAAAAAATAACTGTTAAAATCGAACTGCACTCTTCAAAGCGTGCACTAAAAGATCAAGGTGAAATTACTACCTTAATTTAGTTTATGCAATTGAAAAAAAAAAACAACCTGCATTATTTATGGGATGACTTAATACTATGCTTGGGAATAAGATGGCATTTGTCACCCCAGGCTGACCTGGTGCTGAACTGTTCAATCAGGAGTTTCACTTATTTGTTGTTTTATATCTATTTTCCATATGTTCTTGTATAGGATGATGTATTTATTGTTGGATCAAATAAACTGAATACTCTGATCTGCACCCCACCCTTACTAGCCACTATCAAATAAGGAATAAGGTTTTTTATTCAAGCTGAGTAGTCAGCTTGCTCAGAAGTACAATAGAATAGCTCTAGGACATGAAATCATGACTATGAGGTCTGTAGTAGTCTTGCAACCTGAATCTCATTGCCAAATCATTGTTGATTCAGTTATGTTGAACTGTAAACTAAATATACATTCATCTCACTCACATGCACCAATTAGCAATCCTCATTATGGGTGGCTGTTCAAACTGCTAGAAATAGTAGCTAAATCTCCCTAAAATCATTCAATCATAGTATCAACTGGATCAGGGCTGATCTGGAGCTAATCAACACTCACACTCAGGCTCACACACTCACACTTGATTCTGCCCCCCACAATCAACAATGATCTGAATATAACATTTCAACTATCCAACTCTGATCATCTGTTGTAAGGATCTTTACTGATTTGCAAATGACTCAAACAATGCATTTTATTCCTAATAGTTGTTATCTGGTAATTAATAATCAATTGGTTACCAAGAGTTTACTCATACTATAGTGCTTCATTTAACACCTTCCATTTAAAATAGCTATTCCTGCTCGTCATTTAGTTAAGGCTTATGATTTTTCATTCATTTTTTTTACTTCTGTGACCATTTAGCTTTGACTGGGTTCTTACAACAATTTGTGTAAATACTCTGATAGTTCATTAACTCATTGTCATTCTGAGAGTGATGCTGCTGATAGTAATATCAGTAATAGCTAAATGAAAAGCTGTTTTTATAAGTAATCTAATCACAACCATCATTATCACCTTCATAATAATAGCAACAATAAGAATAAATATAAAAAAATGATAACGATGTTAATAAATAACGATGATGGTAATGAATGTGTCTTATTCCCATTCAATATATGATGGTGTTTTTTTAAACAAGACCAATGGAAAGTAATAAACATCAAGTTTCCCAGTCAATTAATGTTGTGATTCCTTCATTAAGCAGAAGATAAAAGAAAAATATTGTGTAAGACACACTAAATAATTGTTTGCCAACTATTTTTACAGTTGTGCAGGTATTAGATTTAATTAAGGTATTTAACTAGCTGTCATTAATGAGATTTCTCTTTTCTCAGGTGGCAAAACGGAAATGAACTTTACAGTGAAAACACAATTTGAAATAACTCTGTAATGGAAGCGCGTTAGATCTACATGTTTCTGGATTGTTTTTTTAATATGTTTTCATTGTGATGAATAGCTATTTTAAAGATAGTGGCATCATTGATTATTGTATTAGACTTGGAAGGTATGGGTTCAAATTGCATTGTAATCTTTTAGTGTAAGATCAGTTTTTAACCAAAGAAAGTAAAATGCAAACTTTTCTCTGGCAAGTTTCAAAGCGATTAAAAGACACTGGCATCTGATATTAGTAACCTGTTTAATCTATGCCCATGGAATGAATTTAGATAATGGTGAATTGATTTAAATAACGTGAAGAAGTTTCAGATAGAAGTGGACAGAACTTCAAGGGTTTTCTTTTTGTGTGTGTGTGTGTGTACGCACACAGGCATCACTCTGTGGTTTAGACGTTTGCTTCCCAGTCACATGGTTTCAGAGTCAATCCCACTCTGAGGCATCATGGGCAAATGTCTTCTTGTATAACCCAAAACAAATCAGACTCATGAGTGAATCTGGTTACAAAAAAAAAATGTGTATATATGTGTGTGTGTGAGAATATGTTTGTGTTTCTTTGTCTTAATCTCATATGATAGTTGTAAATGAGTGTCACTGTCCTTAAAAAAAAAAAGAACAGGCAAGGCGGTCATTTCCAATATTACATGGAAACACTTCTCGCCATGGAAAAATATTACTTTGCTTACTAGCACATGAGGTTTGGCAGAAAAGGAATCTAGTTGTAGAGTATTTGCTCAGTAAATTCTGTCTGGTCCATGTAAGTATGGAAAAGTGGATGCACATTTCATTATAGTGATCTGAAGTAATCTGCTATATATATCCAAAATCTTGCAAATAGGACTAGATGAGTTGAGATTGTGAGAATATTTCTATCTTCCTGAGCTATCCAGTTACTACTAGGTAACAGTTTTGTTTTTCTATCAAAATCATGGTTGTCTTCAGACTAGAGAAAAAATTATTTTCAAAACATTGTATGTGGAGTATTTAGAATTACTAACTGCTGTTTGATCTGAATTGGATAAATGATCTAAACAGTAAAGAAACAGTTCTGGCCATGGTGTAGGGCAATGCCAGAATGTTATGGTGTTACAATTATAGGACTATCAAATTATTACTGTGATGTGAAGATTGGATAGGAAGACATGGAGAGGGAGAGTGGCAGGGACTTCAGATCATGTAATTTTCCTCCCTTCTTTTATGAACTCAAATGAATTGATATAAACTGAAGAAACTTATATATGATACTGAGAACTATTTTCTTTTCTTTATCAATAATCAGCATAAATTACAGAGTGACTCAAGGGCCGAGAGTTTTGTGTTATTGCTACTTATCAGATGGTTTCAAATCAAGGAGATTGATTACATTTAGAAACTGGTCATAATGATATTTCATAATGACATATCATTATTATTGGAATATATACATGTAATCCCTTTCAAATGAAACTGGTTTGGTAAATGCCTATGCAGAACACTTTCAGCCCTTGAGTCCACTTTGTAGCCAATTATATATAAATATATATATATATATATATATATATATACACTCATATTTTGACTTCTGTTTTGCTGTTTGTGCCACCAAACATACTATTGAAGGCATAACCTTGCTGCAGGGGGTTGATGCTATAATTTTCCATTTTGGTAGAGACTGAAAAACAGAACAGAATTAAATTACGAAATTTGATCCTTAATATTGGGATAAGTTTTACTTTATAATTTCAAGGCCATCAAAACTAGCTTTTATTTTGTTCTTTCTTTTTTCTTTAATTAAAGTTTTTTTGTAAGAATGTGTGTAAATTAACCCTCTAGCATTCAGACTACTCTGTCAACCGTAATACTTATTCAATCACATTGCTTTGAATTAAACATGCATTATCTCAGAGCTTTCAGATTGTGATAATGTAATTGTTTATTTTTTAAAATGACATTGAAGGGTAGAGGTGAGAGGCAAGATCTGGCCCATTTAAATCTAAAACTTGGAATGTTGGGACTGGACATGGCCGGTTTAGATACAAAAGAGTTACATACATAATAAAAACTGGTTCTCATTGGTAAATTGAAATGTTTCTTCTGCATTTAATCTAACTCTATTTTTGTTTGTCACTATACTGTCTGATTGATTAGATGAAAAATATTTGATAGAAATAGATTTTCTTTCTTTTTATTTTTGTTTGTATAAAAGTTTAGATAAAATAATTTTGTTTCTTTGTATATCAACTGTGAATAGCTGCTCCAGTGTAGCCAGAACTATAAATACTGTTAGTTTATTTAGGAATCAGTTGTCATAGAAAGCAATGTTTCTAAAAGAAAGAACTTGTAGCCTGTGTTAGGCTGATGACATTATTGGATAGAAGAATCTTTACCAATTATAGTATTAAGAACACAGTTGATTGAAACAGCTGACACCTCTCACTTGTAACACATTCTTGAATTCTCTGGTAAAAAAGTCTTCATTTAAAATAACAAAAGATTTGACTGTACTAATAAGTACTGATATGTAAAAAACCATAGGGTATCTTTTTCAATATTCAGTCCCTGTTGCAGCTATTAGGATACTAAAGATAGGCTGGCCTATTTTTAGTGTCTAAAATAATTATGTTAAAGGTCATTTAGAGATTTTACACTCTGACCAAACAGATGTAGCCTAGAGGTAATGTGGTGTTGAAACCTTTCAATATCAACCAGCCCAAGACTGAACCTGGTTCCAAGATACAAACTCCCTGTTTTAAAATTATTTAGATTAAAAACTTCAATCAAAACTTCATTTTAATTTCTGTTCCTAACACCATCTTAAAAATGACCAAGCTATTTTACCTAAATCCTTTATTATTTTCAAAATTAATTGAAATGAAGACTGTGATAAGGTAATGAAAGGGTTAATCTCAGGTCAGTTCTAATGCAGCGGATCTATGATTAAAAGTTTCTAGTTCAGTCTCTCCCATCTTGTCATTGAGAAATAATATATTTACCTCTGCCAAGGAAGGAGGTTATGTTTTCATTGGTGTTGGTTTGTCCGTCTGTGTGCAAAATAACTCAAAAAGTTGTGAACAGTATTTGATGAAACTTGCAGGAAAAATTTGTAGCGACACAAGGAACAGATGATGAAATTTTGGTAGTGGTCTGAGAATTTTTATGGATTCTTGAAGGATTTTACTTTACATGAAGTATTACGATATTACGATCTTTGATTATCACCCTTGAAAACACATCGTTTCCATGTAACCTATGGTGGCATTGCTGTTTCCAAAGTTTTGTTTTTGATTCTCTATTAGTAATTTTACTCTCGTATCTATGGTCTCTTGAGGGATGATTGATACTATACTGACCACAGAGGGATGTAAAGTAGGTAGGTAGGTTTAGTTTTGTAAGTAGACAGATACCTCTTTTATTTTTGCCAAGGAATCATCTGATCATTGTCCTTGGTGATTTCAATGTGGATCTCCTTGATTCCCCTAACCATGAGATCTTGACACCTATGAACCAGTTTTGGTTCGACCAACTAGTCCAAAAACCAACCACTGACTATGGAAGCCTGCTTAGATCATGTTTATGTGGACCAGGATTGGCGTCCACAAGTCACTGTAACCGACTGTTACTTTTCCGACCATGATGTTGTGTGTGTATCACTCAAGTTTTTGGTAATTGTTGTTTCCTTTTAGTTGTTTGGTGAAATTAGTTTGCTGTTGTCATTGATATATTATAACGACTTCAGATGATTTCTGTTTTTAAAGGAGTTTTTTTTAAACAATCATATGGCTGTGTTGTTTTTTTAAAACCCCGCCAAGGAGGTTATGTTTCTGCTGGTGTTGGTTTGGGAAATTGGGCAATTTTCAGTATGCACGTATATAGGTGGAAACAAGCTGCTTGGCAGAGGTCTGCGCTCTCCGAGTGCTTTTTTAGTTAAGATTGTATTATGTATTGTATCTTTCTTTGTTGATGATTTGGCTACCATATCTAGCAAGTTGTATAACTCTGTAGAGGCTTATTCATTTAGCTTGATCTAACAGTAGCTCTTGCCCCTGCTAGAACTTCAACATCAAGTGTTTGTTATAAGCCAGTAACATAACTGATATTTTGACACTAAAAATAGTCCGACCATATGACAAGGAATAAATAGTTCAGTTTCATACTAGTAATAGTGATTTGCTTTAATAGATTAAAATATAGTGTCAGTCAATTAGTTCATTTTCTATCTACTAAAAAAATATAATGGTGTCAAACTATTCTCAAATGTTCCATACCTTAGGACAATAAGTATTAATGAAAACTGGATAATTTCTTTGTCAGTGGTTTCCCATTTTCATATTGATTATTGTTCTGCTTAACCCCCTTAAGCCATATTAGGCCAAATGAAAATATTGTTCAGTTAGATTAATGTCAAATTCTTACTATAGAAAGTTAGGGGTGCAAATTCTGTTACATCTTGTGGGGTATTCATTTGATACTGGATTTAGTTTTTTTTCTTTTTAAGTATTCTATTTGTTCTTTAGTCAGGTCGCAGCACCTAGGTTAAGTCATCAAGTTATGGTACCAGTTGCTTCAACGATGCTCATGAAGATGTTCAAATTTCAGGCCTGTCCACCCATGCTAGTTTGAGGAATGGAATGGAAGTGGAAAAATTGTTTACCATAAAACAGGAATTTAATTTAATTTCAAGCAGCAGCAGCAGCACCACCAAGTGGTGTCTTTGAATTTAAATATAGGCTGTGATTTAGGTGTAATGACTGCCAATTTCCATGTTGGTGTGTTACCTGCACACACATTAAATATCATGAAAGCCAAGCTTAACTATTATTGTACATTCATCTGCTTGAGGGGAGGGGAAAAATCTCCAAACAGATCACTTGGAACCAGAGGGTTTTTAATTAACTCCTGTTTTATATAATGGGAAATAATCACAAGAGACTGTCTTTAACAAGAAAGTAACAGTAACTAAGGCAATGTAGAATTAAATGTCCTGTCTAGCTGATAAGTAACACAATTTATTGTTCATTTGTTCTGATTATTTTCTCTACATTTTTAGTTTCAGAAAATTCAATTTACAAAAATGGCTAATTTATTCTTTGAAAAAGACAGAATCAAACAAAAACATGTTAGCATTTATTCTAACAGCATTTGTTGTGAAAATAAATGAACCCCATCTATTTATTTGCAGCTTAAGTAGTATTTATTTGGAAAGTCGATCTAATTAATCTTAGCAACAAATTATGTTCAGTCTTAAAACTGACTTTTAAAGCAGAGGAAGAGGAATGCTTTGGCAATTAAGGAGATTTTTCACTGAAGAAAACTTTCTATTTGATCTGCAGTCTTTCATTAAATTCCTCTTGATTACAGAACTGGCATGAAAATTTGGCATATATATATATATATATATATATATATATATATATATATAGCTATTTTATAAAATTATTTAGTGACTTACAATTTATATTTTTCATTCAATTATAAGCTACCAGTAAATTCTTTGATAATTGTCTTCAAATATACATTGTGAACAAAAGTTGGTGCAAATTATTTACTAAATTATACAATTTAATTATTTTTCTGTATATTTTTCAATAGTGGTAAAAAAATATTTATTCAATTCTTACATATTAACATAGCTCCTTATTCTGAACATCTCACCCCTATTTTTTATCTGTATTTTTCCTTACTCTTTATTTTGTATACTTTCACACCTGCTCATTTTGTAATTTTTCCTCTTTTTATTCTGTATACCCTACCATACTCCGTATTCTTCATTCCATATGCTTTTGGCCCTTAAACATATTTCTTTTTCATTCTCTATTTAATATTTGAGAAGTCTTCAAAAATATTAATGAAATGAAGAATAGGGAGTATGGTAGGGTATACAAAATAAAAGGGGGGGGGATTACAAAATGAACAGATGTGAAAGTATACAGAATAAAGAGAAAGGAAAAATACAGATAAAAAATAGGGGTGGGATGTTCAGAATAAGGGGTATGTTAATATGTAAGAATTGAATAAATATTTTTTTACCACTACTGAAACATATACAGAAAAATAATTAAATTGTATAATTTAGTAAATAATTTGCACCAACTTTTGTTCACAATGTATATTTGAAGACAATTAAGCAGGGATTGAAGATCAAACATGACTATAAGCTCTATAGTTAGATAATTAGCACCTGCATCTGATTACAAGAAGGACAGTGTTATGTATGACATCATGGTTTTCTATGCAGGTAAGATATGTGACTAATCTCATCTTACCCATCAACAAATCAATTCAGGATCATAAATAGGAAAATCAAGGTGTTTGCCTAAACAACTGCCGTGAATGTTTTATAGCCAGATGCACTCCATGTTGCTACCTTTACAGCTGAGTGGTCTGAGGCAAGTAGCATCATGTGAATTTCTTTTAAGATTACAATTTTAGCTACAGGACCTGAATGTGAAATCTGCTGATCTATTGTACAATATGTAGTGTATTAAAATAAATTGGCTTGGCAAGAAGTGCCCATGAGTCTGTAACAGTTCCCATTGAGACCGTTTATGACCCATTAATGCTGTAAAGAGCAAGATTAAGAAAAAATTTGAAATGTAGTAGAACTAAGTATTGTCTTAAGACAAGATGTATGACCTGGCTTAAATTACTCTTATTATCTAATCTTGTGTCAGCTTAGATTAAGACTAGACAGAGATTAAGAATTATTTTAATTTGTAAACTAAGTATAAAATTTATTTTATTAGATTAGGAAAAATTAGATTATGTTTCTATTTTTATCAATTTCTCTAGTTTCTTGTTAAAATCTATTTTTATATTTAAAAAATGAAAATGGATAATAAAAAATTTACTATCTTTAAATCTCCCCTCAAAAATGTAAACTTGTGTTTTTTAAAAAAAAATTACTATTTTTTCACTACCTAAATGAACAATATTAACATTGATGATATATTTGACCCTTTAGCACTCAGATGACTCTGTCAAATGTAATGCTTATTTATTCACATTGTTTTGAATTAGCCATGCATTATCTTGTAGCTTTGAGATTGTGGTGAGCTGTTAAATTTTAGAGTGATATTGTAGGGTTGGTGTGAGAGGCCAGATGTGGCCACTTTGAGTATAAAACAGGTAGAATATTTTGGCCAGATATGGCCAGTTTAAATGCTAAAGTGTTAAGCAAAGAATAGTGCTAATCTTATTGGCTTAATTCTATGTATATTTACAAATGAAATCATCACTCATTGTTAGAATTGTTCACTTCTGTTAGTTTCCATTACCCTTTCTCCTTTCTTTATAAACCCCCTCCCCATATCCTAGTCATCCTGTTACTACCATTGTAAACTTAGTCCACTTGAACCACCAATCTTGGGCATTGTACTCTCTGCTATCAATTATGTAGCAAATGTACAGAATTTGCATTACCATTTAATCTTACAGAGCAACTTCACCTGTGCTGGTGTCATGATAAAATGCATTCGGTACACTCCATAGAAGGATTGGTGTTAGGAAGGCTATATGGCCATGGAAACCAAACCAAAAATGCAACATTCAAGTGAGATCACCGTCGTCGTCGTTTAACATCCGCTTTCCATGCTAGCATGGGTTGGACGATTTTGACTGAGGGCTGGCAAACCAGATGGTTGCACCAGTCTCCAATCTTGATTTGGCAGAGTTTCTACAGCTGGATGCCCTTCCTAACGCCAACCACTCCAAGAGTGTAGAAGGTGCTTTTTATGTGCCACCGGCACGGGGGCCAGTCAGGTGGTACTGGCAACAACTTCGCTCTCGAGTCCTTTTACGTTCCACTGGCATGGAAGCCAGTTGGCTGCTCTGGCAACAATCACACTCGGATGGTGCTCTTGGCACCCTCCTAGCATGGGTTAAGTGCCAGGACATATAATGCACCTTGAAGAGTGCATTATAAGAACTGATTTGAACTCATCTAATCCATTCCAGCATGAAAAGCAGATGTAAAATAATGTCTTTTAAGGAAATGTTTGGATGCCAGCATAGCTGCGTAGTAAAGGTGTTTGCTTCTCTATAACCACATAGTTCTGAACATAATCCCACTTCATGGCATTTTGAGCAAGTGTTTGTTACCATAGTTTCAAGTTGATCAATGTTTTAGGAATGGAATTTGATAGAAAGTTTCTGTCTATCAAATTCCATTTGTATATAAGGAGGGAAAATGTGCACGTTTGCAAGAATGCCAATAAATCTCTGCTGTTAGTGGAAAAAATATATCTCATATTTATTCTGAGTTACACAGAAACTCTCGTGTCACTCTTTGCTATAAGAAAACACTGTGAACCAGTAATTGATCCATTGGAAACCTATAACCAATGATGATATTGCTCACAAAATCTAAGGAACTAGTGGGAGTCTGCATCAGCAAGAATGGTAATAAAAGTATCCCAGAGAATTTGTAAGTGTCAATAAATCTAGTTGTTGTGAGAAGTGGGGAAAATTCTGATATTTTGGATTATAGTTCTTCAACTGTTAAAAACCTGTATTGAGTGTTATGATTATATGACTCAGTTTGACACATGTCCATCTGATACTATCTCTAGTTCTCATACAAAACTGCCAGTTTAAAGTGTCCGTATTTAAAATAAAGACCTTCATCATAGTTTTCGTAAGAACCCTTTTATGTCCTTTCTTTAACTGACTACAACCAAGATGCATCTCACAATACTATGCCAAGAATCTTTTTACCCCGTTTGCTTTAATAGATCCTCAACTTCATGTTGTGTGTCAATAAAACCAATATAGCTGAGTGGTCTTTGTACTCTGTTAGGATGTGGAAGTTTTCAAAATATAACCAGCTAATATGGCTTGTTCAGCATGATTACAATGCCATCAAAGCCTGCATTGAGAGAAAGATATCTTATTAAATCTTTCAATATTTTTTATTTCTTTTCAAACTTAACAGAATCACACAGACTTTATTTTCATTTGTAGAAATATGGTCACTGATGATTAATGTCCTTACAAACAAAAATTTTAACAAACACATCTTACATTGATATGTAAGGCCCAGTTCCAACCTAATCCTACAAGCCAAGATCAAAGGCTTTCTTTGTGGCAATACCATTGCTAATCTCATCTTTTTGTATATCAGGCTTACTTATTCAGTGTGTCCTTCCCACTTTAAGAAGTTATTGTGTGATTTACAAGAAACTTGGCTGCTATTTCTTCCAAGATGAGCAACAGGATACAAGCTGTCATACCTTTTTAAAATTCATTTGTTGATGAAGTTGAAGATGTCAAGCTTTTACAGAGTTTGGTTGAACTCTAGCTTGTATGTTGTTTATTCCCTTTTCAAAGGCTTACTGCCTCAAAACCTTTGACTCCCCAAAGAGAAGGAAACTGAAGTAGTATGACATTCATGCTTTTCTCATCGATACTGAGATGATGATTTTCCATCAGAAACAGATTAACAGAAATATAAACTATAGACAAAAATCTAAGTTTTTTTTTACAGTTAGTTGTTCAAATTATACAGTGTTTTGGTGAGTCGATCCAACTTAAATTTTTCACCATATTCAAAAATTTTACTTAAAAACATATAAAAACAAAATGTTACTGTAAGATTATTTTCCAGCTTAAATTATCTTATATCTAGCATACATTTTAATATTTGTTAGTTTTGCAAGATAGATTTTGCGTTCTATTTCATAAAGCCATCATATCCAGCACTGCAGATGGTAATCACACATTCACTCATGTGTGTTGATACACACATGTTTTCATAACCATTTTCTTAATACAGTTGTTGTTTAGTGTGGGTGGGTATGTGTGATGACTTAACCCATTTGTTATCATATTTCTGTTGAAATACACTGGTTTTGTTTCAGGTAACTTGGGAAGTAATGTTAAATTTAGTAAAATATTATTAAGCTAGTTTTGGAACATCAATTGACATGAAATTTTGGTGGGTTTTTATTTAGATCACTTTAACCCTTTCGTTACCAACCTGGCTGAAACTGGCTCTGAGTACAAATGTCTTGTTTTCATAAGTTTTGAATTAAAATCTTCCACCAAACCTTAGTCATAATTTATGTTCCTAACACTAGCTGAATGATATCTAAGTTATTTTACTAAAGTCTTTGTTATATTTAAAATAATTGAAAGAAACACAGAGCATCTCAAAATAAATGCAGTAACGAAAGGGTTAAAACAGGAAATTTGTATTATAGAACCATGGGTGGTTTCAAGCGATTTGGTATTTAAAAAAAAAGTTTTATGAAATGAAAAATCAACAAATTTTTGTACATTACAATTAAATATATTCATTAAAATGGAATATATACATGTTCTATATATTGTCTTTGGACATGTTTGAAATTGAGCATTTCTATTTCATTGAACCCAATGATGAAATTCTGTGCGTGCACACACACATTCTTATATTCTATTATATTATTTCTATTTGCAAATACAACATTCCGTTATATCTGCAAAGTATTTGTTCCTACTATTAATGTAACAGTCCTTTTCTGAGATTTTAATTTTTAATGATAAACTTTGAAAGTAAAGCACTTTACTGTAAATGTTTACACATTTCACCTGGTCTTGATAGATTCTGGCTCAATTTTGGAGTAACAACTGTACAAATAAAACCAGTAACTGCCATTTTTTTTATCTACACATTTCAGAAACATGTAACTATAACCACAGAAAATATAGAATATGCATTTATTTATGTCAATCTACACACACATGGTTTAGTTTTCACAAGTGAGCCCCTAGTTAAACCTTGCACAGAGAAATATTCTTGTACTATATGCAGAATATCTCTTATATTATATACATGCATAAACAGAGGTGGAGCTGATATAAGAAACAGAAGTAAAACTCAATATATGAGTATTTATTTTTTACTTTTTGATCTGCAGAAAGTCACAGAAGTTTGTAACTTTTGCAGCTTTCTACTGGTTGGAAAAATATATGGATAGTTTGGTTGGCCACATGATATATATCATCTTCATTTAACATTCATTTTCCATGTTGGCATGAGTTAGAAAGTTTGGACTGGATCTGGTAAACTGGAGAGCTGCACCATGCCCAGCCACCTGTTTTGGCTTGGTTCTTATGGCTGGATGACCCCCACCCCACCCCACCATCCTTCCCCAACAGAAAACTTTCAAAGTTCATGCTTCACTCCTTCAATTCTTGGAAGTCTCATACTCATTCTTCTCAGTGGCTGAGGAACAAAAATAGACATTTTATGCTTCTTCAAAGACAGATGCTGAGTAATGTTATATATATTTCTAATTAAAATAGAAGCTATCACTAACTCTGCTGCGTCCCACTGAACCTAATTATCTGCTGCATGAGTATTCATGAGTAACCAGCAAAATGTGAGGAATTGTTACTTCTGGCCGGAAGGAATAAATAATGAAAGGAGTTCTTTTCTTGTGTAATTTAGCACATGGTTCAAGAATTCTGTTCTGAATTAATTAAACACATCAATATATAATTATTTTGGCTTAAGAGTGTTATTCCAATATTTGTTTTTATTGTTACCCACTAATTTGTATATGTACCATATTGATGAGGATGTTGGCTTGTTCCTGGTTGGCTGATGTAGGTACTTATAAAAACATAGATTAGTGATTAGCAACTACCATAATGGCCTGTTTGACACCACCATCAAAGCAAGCCACCAAAAAGACCCTAACATACGAAGGAATTTTACATGCAAGCATATGTGCACACACACACCTGCACGTTTGTGAGTGTATGCATATAACTTGCATTGTTGTTTTTTGTATTTGTAGCATGAACCAACATGGTGCCTTCACATGATTGCTAGATCTGCTTGAAATAGCAGACAAATTTCCTTCAAATTAGCTCTTACTACGTTAGAAAAAATTATTTCTAACACTACTATAGATAATATACTGGATATGTAATGTTGAAAACAGGAGAATATGCTGCTAGGTAAAAGAGGCTGAGTAGTCTTAACTCTGTATCACAAGTTTTACTCAACAAGAGCTGACCTTAGACTAATAGTAACAACATAGCTCCTTGTATTCTATTTTCAATTTTCCTAGTATTGTTTTTCTTATTGGGTAAGTCATGAATATCATGATCTCACATTTTCTTTCAGCAATTTCAATGTTTCTTAGGTTTTTATTTCTAAATCATTTCAGTTGAACTAAATATCTCATTTTAAGGTATATGTCATTCTTTGACTCACTGAATATTAGGTTAATTTTGTTGATGTTTGGCATTGTACCAGGAAAAGACTGGAAGTACTTTACCATTACTTCAAACTCCATAATAATGCCTGTAGAGTACATTGTATTTTGATGAGTTCAAAAAGCGTAATTTCTCCTGACTAGTTTTACCTTCAAATGTGCTTGTATTCAATATTTCAAATGAGAATATATGAGAACTTAGTGCAAATGAAACCATTTGTCTCCTGGTATCAAACGTGTGAAACTGAGACAAGTGTCTCAACTTTTCTTTCTATTGAATGGTATTATTTGCAAATATCCAGTTATTTATATTGTTGAGAAAGCACTTTTTTCCAGTCTCCATACATCTATATCTTAACCAAGATTATATCACAAATGATGCCTTCCTTCCTAAAGTTAGGAAATCTTTAACCAATACTTCACTCACAAATGGTTACTGTTGCTCTGCAACCCCTAAATTTTCAAAAAGAATTTATAGTTTTCATTCTGTGTGCAAATCATCTGCTAGTATTTGTAGTTGAAATGATGATTTGACATATATTGATGAAATGATTTAAATGCAAGTAGTCTTTTAATAGCAAATCAACTTGTTGGCTGTAATTTTTTTTTTTTTTTGATGTCTTTAAATATGATAAATCATAGCAAGTGAGGAGAGCATCGAAAAAAATGTTACTAAAAAGTACAGGTGTGGCCCTGTGGTAAGAAGCTTGCTTCCCATCTGCATGGTTCTAAGTTCAATCTTGATGGATGGCACGAAGTGGAAATGTTTTCTATTATAGCCTCAGGCCAACCAAAGTTTTGTGAGTGGATTTAGTAGAAGGAAATTGAAAGGAGCTCATCGTATATATATATATATATACATATTTATATAGAAATAATACATTTCTAAATCTCTTAGAGAAATATTTGCAGTAGTGATACGATAAAGTAGTTGTATGCTGTCAACTTAATGTGACAGCCTCATGAAGAGAATACTACTACTGCTATTTAGCCCTAGGAAGCAGCAACGCTTCCTGTCAACTTTGACACATTTCCTGTGTCCTTACGTTTACAAGGGGGAGACAAGCACCCCCACCCGGTTAAACCAGCATCCAGAGACTAGTTTCTGAGTCTTTGCTCGTCTTCAGTCTGGAGTAATATGGCTTGCTAGTTGGAGATGCCTATCTAGCCCTTGTAAGCATATAATTAATTATTCTAGTGAAATACATTCCTTAACACTCTTAGAGCATATATTTTCCTACTGCAGTGAGCTGTGTCAGCAACTTCTTCCCTGAACTACCTGGCTTCACTACCATCTACCTGAACCCATTCATGTTACCCATCCCTTGTCATTTTCCCACACTATGCATCTTGCCACCCAGTGACTTTGTCAAGTTCTTTTTTTTTTTTTTTTTTTTTTTTTTTTTTTTTTTTTTTTATACTTCTCCTTGTGCCACACCACCTGCAAAATCATTCAGAGAGAAATCCCATACTCTTTACTCTCTTTTACTCTTTTACTTGTTTCAGTCATTTGACTGCGGCCATGCTGGAGCACTGCCTTTAGTCGAGCAAATCAACCCTGGGACTTATTCTTTGTAAGCCCAGTACTTATTCTATCGGTCTCTTTCGCCGAACCGCTAAGTGACTGGGACGTAAACACACCAGCATCGGTTGTCAAGCAATGCTAGAGGGACAAACACAGACACACAAACATATACACACACATACATATATACAACAGGCTTCTTTCAGTTTCCGTCTACCAAATCCACTCACAAGGCTTTGGTCGGCCTGGGGCTATACCAGAAGACACTTGCCCAAGATGCCACGCATGAGTACATTTTTTTTTTCTTTAGATTAATTCATAAAATAAAAATATCACTGCTTGCTTTAACTAATAAGTTGTTACTGGATTTGTTCATATCTTTATGAAATCCTTGAACGTTAGCTGTGATAATAATAGTTTCTTATGTAGGCCTGTTTTTATAAACTTTTGTAGAGGATGACCTATATATACTACTGGTACTTCTTGACTCTGAAGGAGGCATGAAAGGCTAGACTGATTATAATAGAATTTCAATGTAAAGAGAAGTAACTAAATATGAAAAATGCATTGAAATTGGCTGTGTCACATATTTGTAGGAGTGGAACAAAGTTGATTTACTTTGAAACCTACCATACTTTACAGTATATACTGTTGGGTGGTACCAAATACTAAAATAGCCCTCCAGGTGGGTTGTACATGACTTTTTGCCTTCAAAAATCAGGAGTGTTGAAAGTTAATGTCATAGCTTATAGCAGATTGCTATGGAAACAGTATTTTGGTTCCTATGACAACAACCAACTGCAATGGCATCAGTGGAAGCAATGGAGCCAGACAAATGGTTAGAGAGGTTCTGTAGCTATTCCTGCCACCTCTACTTGGCTCCAAAGCAGCTAGTATCAATTGTGAGCCAGGAACACTGCAGATTCTCCTGCCAGTTCAAAGACATGCAGGATATTTTGACCCTCTAATAGTAGTAGTAGTAGTAGCAGCAGCAGCAATAGTGATGGAGGAGAATTTACTATCTCCTACTTATTGTTTCTATCACTCTCTTAATGTTATTTGTGGTATGTGTGTATAAATATGTATGAGTGCATGTATACGTGTGTGTAAGTATATATATACCCGCACACATGTGTAGATGTGTATGTGTGTGTCTGTATGTGTACATGTATGTGTGTAATGATCAGTACAACAATTGTAGGGAAAAGAATTCTCACTGTTGTTTTCCTGCAGGCTTTTCTGTGTTTTTTTTCTTCTTTCTATGTATCAAACTCCATTCCTCTCCCTTTGCTCTGCCCAAGATGGTAGATTTATTTTTTATGATTTCTGTTAAAAATAAAATAGCTAACATGTGCATGAATGTATATCGGTGCACTCACATGCATCTAGTCATACACATACATGTAATATATGTTTCTTTATTACCCACAAGGGGCTAAACATAGAGGGGACAAAGGACAGACAAATGAATTAAGTCGATTACATCGACCCCAGTGCGTAACTGGTACTTAATTTATCGACCCTGAAAGGATGAAAGGCAAAGTCGACCTCGGGAGAATTTGAACTCAGAACGTAATGGCAGACAAAATACGGTTACGCATTTCGCCCATCGCACTAACGGTTCTGCCAGCTTGCCGCCTTATATACACATACATGTAATATATGTATGCATACACATATAAGCACATGTTTGTGTGTGTGTGTGTGTGTTGATATAGATATGAAACATTGATATATAGTGTATACACCATCTACAGCAGCATTATAAATCTGCTTTTTCATGCTGTCCTGTTTTGGGCAGCATTTTATGGATGGACGCTCTTCCCTTTAGTCATCTCTTCAGACTGGCAGGGTTGTAGCAAAGATAGATAATGATGACACACTTACACACACAGGCACCATCATCATCAACTGCTTACTTTTTCTGGCAGCCATGCTTTAGTGTGTGTATGTATGTGTGTGTACATAAATATGTTATCATCATCATCATCATCGTTTAACGTCCGTTTTCCGTGCTAGCACAGGTTGGACGGTTTGACCGGGGTCTGGGAAGCCAGGAGGCTGCACCAGGCTCCAGTCTGATCTGGCAGTGTTTCTACAGCTGGATGCCCTTCCTAACGCCAACCACTCCGTGAGTGTAGTGGGTGCTCTTTACGTGCCACTGGCATAGGTGCCAGGGGTAGCTGGCAGCGGCTACGATCGGTTGGTGCTTTTTACGTGCCACCAGCACAGAAGCCAGTCAAGGCGGCGCTGGCGTTGGCTATGTTCGGATGGTGCTTCGGCCACGTTTGGATGGTGCTTTTTACTTGCCACCTGCACAGGTATCACAACTACTATTTCCATTATATATTTATTTCTGTATATATGTATAAAATATATATATATGTAATCAATCATCTGTTGAGCGCAGGGTGCCTTGCATCCTTTCCTCTCAGCTGTTGTGTTGGCATGGAAGGTGATCTGATGGAATACTTGAGCATTTGCTTTTGGTCTTCACAAGCTCATCACTATTGTTTTGCCAGGTTCCAAAAGACCGTTGTTTTCCCAGTCAACGGAGGTGAAATTTTCAGTGGGAATGCACAGAGATGAAACACTCGAATATTGCTGAATCCATTGCCCCCCTCCCCCCTGCTTCTCTTGCTGGTACTTTTGTTTTCTTGCCTCTGAAAAGAGGGAAATCAAAGTTGACCACAACAGAATTTAAACTTAATGCATAGGAAGCTCCTATGAGCTTCATTGTCATGTGTGTGATGTTAGTGTGTTTCCTTGTAACTTAACAGTTCAACAAAAGACCAAAAAAAAAACCTTAAAGGGAGTGCTCCAGCATGGCTACAGTCAAAATACACACACACACACACATATATATATACTCACACACAAATATACGATTACATCTGTACATGTATGTACGAAGAGGATGGGTGCATGCTTATGCGCGCGCGCGCACACACACACACACACACACACACACACACACACACGTATGTAATTCCAGTTTTATTATGGTGGAAGGGAGCGAACTAGGGAGTACACAATAGCCTTGTAAAAGAAGTGGGGGTTACTGTTGATGCTGTTTATATTTCAACTGCATCAGTCACCACCTCCACCACCAACACCTCTGCTGCTGCTGCTACTGCCATTACTACTACCACCACCTCTTGTAGTAGTAGTGATAGTAATAACGTTAATCCTTTCCCCTCTTTCTACACTTTAATCCAGCAGTCCTAGTGCAGGTGCAGCTCCTTTTGAAACCAATTTACAGAAATGTATAGAGGAATGGTAGAGGGAGAGAGAGACAGAGATCTTTATTGGAAGATTTGTGGCCATGGTACTGGTAGTAGTAATTATGGTGGTGGAAAGGGATGTGCTATGTTTCATGGTTCCTTGTTCTACTTTGATATATATATACACACACACACACATACATACATACATACATACTCTTTTACTAGTTTCAGTCCTTTGACTGCGGCCATACTGGAGCACCACCTTTTAATCGAGCAACTCGACCCCAGGACTTATTCTTTGTAAGTCCAGTACTTATTCTATCGGTCTCTTTTGCCGAACCGCTAAGTGACGGGGACATAAACACACCAGCATCAATTATCAAGCAATGCTAGGGGGACAAACACAGACACACAAACATACACGCACATACATGTATATATATATATATATATATATACACACGACTGGCTTCTTTCAGTTTCCGTCTACCAAATCCACTCACAAGGCTTTGGTCAGCCTACATATATATGCACATATACATAGCAGCTGTAAAGCCTATTTTACCAAAGCTGTCCTCATGTCCCATCGTGTCTAAATTCACCTGTCTTCTGTCTGACTCCCACTCCGCCTCCCCCTTTTGCCTTTTAACCCTTTACTATTCAAATTACTTGGTCAAAGGCAATGTTTATTTATTGACATTGTCTTGAAATTAAACATGCGTTTTCTCATAGCTTCAAGATTTCGATAATATGATCATTTATTTTTTCAGAATGACATTGATAGTTAGGTGTGAGGGGCCAGTTCTGGCCAGTCTACATATGAAACAAGATGAATATTTGGGCCAGATTTGGCCGACTTAAATTCTAAAGGGTTGATAATATTGTCTAAACTTCACTGACATTCAGTGTTACTTGAGAAATATTTTGTAAACTAATCATAAGTAGTAACACTGTTGTTGTTTAACCTATTCCACACCAACTTGCCTGATATAGGCTTTTTTTTTTTTTTTTGCTTTAAAGAGATCTAAATTTAAATTTTCCAGTAAAATTTCTCATTAATTTTTGTTCCAAACATAAATTTATTATTGAAGAAATTATTCTAACTTCATCATTTCAACATTATTTGAAATAGAGGCAGTATTTCAACAGAAATATGGTCACAAAAGGGTTAAGTGCCAGGTATAACTAATAATTAACCCCACTTTCTGCTTGATTTATGCCAATGAGGCCTTTCTAAAAGGTAATCAGTATTGCCCCACCCTATTTTTCTTCTTCTTTCTAAATATGTGTGGTCCTCTGCAAGAACAGTGAAATGTCATACTAGATTGTTTACAGCACTTAGTACTTCTGTATTCTATTTATACATCAGGCTGGTTTTACTTTGATTTCCTTTCTTGTATGATGGATAGAATCTACTAAAGCAGAATCTCATCAACTAAAAATTTCACAAAGGTTACAACTTGTGGAGATAAGAGAGTATTGCTGGGTAGACTGATTTCAGTATTTGACTGGGACTCACTGTATCTCCATCGAAAAGATAAAGTTAACTCAGACAGGAATTCAAAAGCTTTTATAATACTCACACACACACACACACACACACACACACACACACACACACACACAAAAAAAGACTAACAAATACTATTGTCTTTCCTGATTGTAATTTCATCTCATTCTCTACTCATCATCATAATCATTTTAGCATCTGTTTTCCATGCTGGTATGGGTTAGACATTTTGAAAGGAACTGATAAAGCCAGAGAGCTACAGCAGACTCCTATCTGTTTTGGATTGGTTTCTGCAGCTGAATGCCCTTCCTAACAACAACCACTCCATAGGAATGTACTGGGTGTCTTTTATGTGTTGGTGGTACGGAAAAAAATATTGGGCCATATTATAAGTCTCTGGTTTTTGTCTCCTTCAGTTAATGTTGTCTCTCATCTTTCCAGAACTGATAAAGTATACACTAGTCATGTACTAGATTTGATATATCAATAATATAACTGAGGTAAAATACCTCAGGAGAGAATTCTGATAATAAATACAGTACGGCAGTAAGTTTTAGAAACTTTCATCTTCTGAAAATTCCTGAAACATATCCATTGCTTTCACCTGTTCTTCTAACTACTTGAAGTATTTTAAATTTCCTACACTTTTGTAACTTCTTTAGATATTAATTTCTAGAAATATATGAATGAGATTTTCATCAGTATGCAAAACTACATTTAAAAAAAATAATCTGAAGATTTGAAATACTTCAAGTAGTTGGAGGAAGCTTAACAAGATCCTAGTTCACTGCAATCTACATATTGTCCTAAATTTTCTATCTACTGCTTTTATTGGAGTTAATCTCTGTTGTTTTTAGGTGTGTTTGAGTGTGTACCTCGTTGTTTTCGATTACTAACTTTTTGGATAATCTTAGCTCATTGAAATTTAACAACAGACTGTATTGGATATGTGAGAGATACATCATGTGACTTCTTTTTATCTTTGGCCCTGTGGAAATGTTAGAAATCATTGTACCATGTACAGGAAGAAGTGATATAAGGCAGGCATTAGTAAGAAGTGACAGAGTGGTGTATGCAGGTGATGTAGGAGAGAACAACAATATACTGATATTCTTTATACCCCCACTGCCTATCCTTTCTTAACCCAGCTGTTACAAAACTAGTGTGACCTGCTCTCTAGTTCAGCCAGGTGATGGGCTATTTTTACAACCCTTTGTTCAGAATAGAGGTCATGACCTCGTGGCTTTTGTTTTTCTTCTTTCTTTCAACATGCCTGTCCCCCAATCCTTATGTGCCCTTCCCCATTCAATCTAACCTCCAGGACTTTCCAAATTCTCTTTTTGATATTACTAACTTTATGATACAACAATATATTCGTTATAGATACTGTAAATATATAAAATTAACCTGGTTTGTTTTGTTATTTATTAAATCCCCCCCATCCATTGCTCTGGTGGCAAATAAATGAAATCATCATCACCACCATCATCATTGTTAGTATGTCAGACAAAATGTCTTGGTATAACTCTTTATGTTCTGGACCCCATCAATGCTGCTTCTTCCTTTCAGCCTTCTAGGGCCCATAATGTACTGGAGTTCATTTCCCCCACCACTCAAGTATGAAGAAAATCATTATTATTAGCAGATGCACCATATGCACACCCCTTTCTGCTAGTTAATGTTATATATATATATATATATATATATATAATTATAATAATAAGGGTTTTTTGCAACAAGTTGCTTAACCACAATACCGAAAATATTAGAAATAGCAGCCAAAAGACTGCTATTTCCTTTTACTACAAAAATAAGTCTCCACAGACAACAATATTTGTAACTCACATATGGCAAAAAAAGAAGAAAAACAATGAAATCACACAGTCTTCGGATTAATTATGGATGTACATTTCTGGATTAGATTCGTAAGGTTCATTTCCTTATCAACATATTTCCCATAAATCTAGAAATGCTAGGAAAACTTACCTCTTATATTTTCGATCAAACGACATCGAAAGATATAAAGGTATATTCGATGTTTCCATACCGAAATAATACTAGGTGAAATTTGTTGATTTTATTTAATTATATTTCACCCTATATCTGTAAATATATATATATATTTGTGTGTGTGTGTGTGTGTGTGTGTAGGTGTATACATATGTTGGTTTATGTCAGCCGAATGAGAGAGGAATGCTCAATATGTGTTGAGGATATGGTAATTTTATTGAAACTGAAACTTTGTTTTGTATCTAGCGTTTCATGTCGCTAAAGAATCACAAAAGTCATGGGGCAAACTTTGTTTCAGTTTATCTATCTATCTATCTATCTATCTATCCATCCACCATCATTGTTTAATGTCCACTTTCCTTGCTGGCATGGGTTGGGCATTTTGACTGAGGACTGGCTAGCCAGGAGGCTGCACCAGGTTCCAGTCTGGCAAGGTTTCTACAGATGGATTCCCTTCTTAACTCCAACCACTCTGTGAGTGTAGTGGGTGCTTTTTATGTACCACCAGCATGGAGACCAGTCAGGCAGCACTGGCATCAACTATATATATGTGTATATATATATATATATATATATATGTATGTGTGTGTGCGTGTGTGTGTGTGTGTGTGTGTGGTGTGTATAAAATGGCATTGCTCAATGTGCCTTTACCTAACTTTAAAAAGTGATTGATATTAATGAATTATGAAAAAGAAAAAAAAAAGTTTAGTTTAATAATATCTAAACATTTGTAAGAATGAATGAAATGAATACAGTGTGAAATCACTTCAAAACATTTAATGATTTACTGGGCACAACTCAGTAGTGGTGGTCATGATGCAGGCCAGGTCAGTATTAGTTGCAGCGACGTAGATTTGCTGTGGTTGCATTGACACAACTCTCTGGTTTCTAATGATACATATCAGAGCTGGTTGTAATGACATACCATCAGTTGCTTGAATGACACAGCTCAATAATGCATGTAATAAAACACGTCAACAGTTTTTTGGGTTTTTTTGATGTTGACAGAGCTCAGTCATCATAAATATATCAGAAAAACCATTGAAAATAGCATAGCACGGCATTGATTTGAAATGGTGCAGCATACAAGTAGTTGTAGTGTGAACTCAGTGTTGACTGTAATAACTCAGTAGTTGTGTGAACTCAGTGTTGACTAATGACTAGTTCTGTGAGCTCAGTGGTGGTTGTAATGACTCACCTGAGTATTTATTGTGATGTAATGATGACACAGCTTAATGGTTGTTATAATAGCTCAGCTCTGTGTTTATCCAAATGAAACTTTGTGTTCGGATTGCATGACACAGCAGCTCAGTTTTGGTTTTAATGAAACAGCTCAATGACACAACTCTGGTGGTTTTTATCAGCATAGCTTTTATATAGTGTTGACTATAATGACAAGGCTTTTATAGATGTAGTGTCAACTGTATTGAAGTTGTCCACTGATATTTATACTGACCCAGTTCAGTAATGGAGTGATTGTTATGATACAGCTCATGGCTAATTATTGTGAAAGATCAGTGATGGTTCTGACGAGAGATCAATAATGATTGCGAAAGCTCAACTCAGTGGTTGTTGTGATACTGATCAGTCATTGCTGTTATTTATAACACAACCATTTGTTCGTAACTACACCTTAAGAATGGCTTTAACCACACAGCTTAATGATTCTTGTAGAAACTTAAGGACGAGGGACCTCCTCTAAAAGAAACACTGCTCTCCATGCAATACTTCTTCCAGTTTCTGCTGAATGCTTGTTTTGCCATTCAGTGACTCTTCCAACTCACCCTTGGGAAGTGAATTTCTTTCCTTCATATTTGTATTTTCTTGTTCTAACAACAAAAGAAACTGTTAACTCCATTCAAAATGGGTGAAATGTAGACTATGATAGTAGAAACAGTTGTCAGTGAATGCATCTTTTTCATTTCTCCCAGCCTTTTACATCTGCTTTCTTCCAAACTCCAATATACATTTGACCATGTAAGAAGAATCGTGCTGATATGTATATTCCAATCTGTTCAATTGTCTGCTTCTGTGCCATGTTGCATCTCAAGTAAAGGCTTGATTGACAGGAAATTGTTCGCAAGTAATCATGAAAAAAGAACTCTATCTCTTGAACACAAGAGGTATCTTTTGGAATCAACTGCTTGGTTCCAGCATTGAGCCTTGATGCCACCTCAGCTTCAATCGTAGAATTATTTATGTAAGATGATGATATAGCATGTAATGTAACCATTAGAGTATCCAGTTTATAGGATCTAAGCTTCTCAAAAGTATGAGGCAATTTTCCTTTTTTCATTCGTGAATGTGTGGTGGAAAAAGTAGAATAGTTTTATGAAATGAAATATTGATCTTCGTAATAGACTTAAAGAGTTTTTTATTTTGTTTTTTACATCTTCTATCATCTGGGAATCTTGTCAACTTGAATTCATTCACCAACTCAAATTGCATAGTTCAGGGAGATTACTATATGCAGGGCAAAGGTTATTAAGGAGAAGGATTTTGAATATGCTTATTTTAGCTCAGTAGAAATGTTACCCTTTCCCTACTTCTGGAAGGTAATTTGCAAATTCTCATTCATCAGGATTACATATAGTCATGGCTTGGTTTTTAGCTCCATTGTTTCCACGTGATCCCAACAATTACTTCAACAATTTGTGGTCTTGTACAGTGGAAAACAACTTGGCAAAAATTTGCTTCAAGTTACCAGACAGCAGTACAGCTGATGGCTTGTTACAGTCTCATACATTTTATAAGTTTCTACCTAATCAGAGAATTACTTATGTTCTATAAGTATCTCATCACTTGATAGGTCAGCAGTAAGTTCATTCAGTAGTTATTTAAATAGGAATCTTGCATTTGAAGGGATCTCCTTTTGTGGGGCAAAATAGCTGCAATTTCATATACAGCAATAGCATGTGCAATCTCTCTGAGGTTGGAGACCGATCTTTTTTGTATCTCCACATGCTTTCAAACACAAAATTTTACACCTTTTGTTTGTCGACAATGACTTTATCAAGACAGTGTTTTGCTCTGTGTTCACTGTTGACAGAAGTCAGTAACACTTGCTTGAAGTTGATCTATTTTAAAGCCTATTTCTTCTCTAAATACTTGGAATTTGTGTAATAGTAATAATACATGTTTCTGGTTGACATGGATGTTCAAGCTATGTTCAAAACTTTCCTGGAACTTCAAGAGAAAAGGGTCTATGGTTCACTCAGAAATGACTTGCTCAAAGTGAGCTTGTTGCAAAAAGTAGCAAGTTTTCTGATCTTATTTTTCCTGTTTGCTCTAAACTACAATGCCGCACTTGATAGAGATATCTCTTGTCTTTGATTCTGTTGAAAACCCAAATCACTCTACTTGAGTGTCTTCTCTATTTGCTTTGGAACCTTAGTTGAAAGCTGAATTTTATTTGCTTGAGAAACGTACCCTTGTTTTCTGCATCGTCACCTTTGAGTTTAAGTTGCAAGCCAATTCCTCTCTACCTAGAATTACTCCAATTCTGGTCTGTCTGTCCTGTCAGGCAGAATCAGATCAATTTCATCTTTATTGAAGTTCAAATGCATTTGCTTTAGTCCTTTAGACCTTTCCTCTTCTCTGCTTCTGCAGTGATGCTTCTTGTTGCAAATTGTTCAGATTTAGTTGAATGTATGGGGTGAGGGCATCCCATGCTACAGCAGTATGCACTGTGTGTATTATATCATCTCAGAATGACCGGGGAGCGAAGAATGTCCAAAATCTTGTTAATTCCTTCACAGAACACATGATGTATAATATATGTGAAAGAATGTTAATAATAAAAAATAAAAAGCTACTTGTGTAAATTGCTATTTACTACAAATTATTAACAATTATTTTTGTTTTAAAATTGGAAGAGCCACAATATAATTTATAATTAACAATATGAAGAGCATGCATCCTTTTAAACTTATAGGGTGCAATGTTTGTTAGTTAAGTCATATTTTTAGTGTGTGATAAAAATGTTCAGAAAGATGAAGCTTGAATATGAAAACCACATGCAGCCACGCGTGCGCACGCACACACACACACCACACACACACACACACACACTCTCTCTCTCTCTCTCTCACACACACACTCAAATTATGTATGCATGTATAATTTCAGTGTATACAATATGAATAGATTCAAAGTTCAGTGTCGTAGATTTTTTTAATGTTACTGAGAAAATGATAATAGTTAGTCATGCATTCAACATGTAATATGTGAATAATTTCAAAATGCAGACAAGGCAGTAGTCACCAAAAGAAAGCGAGTTTTGCAATTTAATGAGAAAGTTGGGAGCTATGTTAAAATGGACCATAAAAGCCACGTATTTTGGATGAAAATATGCTTGGCATAATTATTATTTGCTGGAGTAGAGATGTTCTTACATAGTTTTACATTTTTTTAATGTTAATACATACAGATAAGTATATTTACATTGCACATTATGCATTTAATCTGTACATAGCTAGTCTCCACCACATATATTAATTATTGAGTTCAAATTCTGCTGAGGCCAACTTTGCCTTTCATCTTTTGAGGTCGATAAAATAAGTACCAGTCGAGCACTGGGGTTGATACAATCACCTTACTCCCACCCCTAAAATTTGTGGCCTTGCACCAAAATTTGGAACCAGTATTATTATGATATTTTCTAACCTTTGCATTTGATTTTAGTTTCAGTGTGAAGGTAGGATTTTATGATGTGTGTGTGTGTTTGTGTGTGTATGCAACTAAAAAAGAAAATAAGCTAGAAGCATAACCAACAAAAATGTACACCAAAATAGGACTTTACCCATTTGTTTAAACTCATTATACCTTAAAGTATCATTAATTACACGAATCTCATGGACATACACTTAAGACAAGCCCAAAGATAAAATTTTTAAAAATTTCAAATTTATTTACTTGTAAAAGATTTTCTTTTTTTACTTCTTAAAAAGACAAGTGCATTTTTCTGCCCTCTACCTTGTATACATGCGATATTTTAATACTGACTCTTAAAGGAGGAATGCATAATTTTGAAGCAGGGGACTGGAAGTAGATGGCACATTGAATGGGATTCGGTTTTGCAAACTGAGTTGAAAATCACTTTTGAAAAAGACTGTATAAAAGCCTTGTGTTAATGAAAATATATTAAAATTAGAACTTAAGAGATTTTTGACATTTATTCGCGACTAAACTAAAATTTTGCTGGAGTTATATTCACATAGAAATGTTCATCATTTACCCTCTTTTTTCAATTAGAGATTTTTTTGTCAGCCTTTCTAAGATTGCATAGGCTGAATGAAAATATATTCAGGCTGTGTTTTATAATTCTACTGCCAGAAGTCCTCTCTGTCACTAAGCCTTGCCTAAGGTATTTTAGAATATTGTTTTCCAGTTATCATTACAAATCAAAAGTACTCTGTTACCGGATCTATTATTTACAGGGAATGTAAAAATGGCATCGCCATTCTCCTCAAGTAGGAAGAAATGAAAAGATCTAAAACATTTATATGCTTGAGCACACATGTGCGTGCACACACACACACTCACACACGTATAATATACATGTGTACCTTATATTTAATATACACACACACATACATATTATAAAATGCATACAAAAAGAATCTGGCTTGATTTTTTTACTGGAAAAATTAATGCCACATGGATATAAAATCCTTTGGGTGGCAGGTGACACCTCTGCATGCATGAAAATTTTCATGTCAATAAGCTGCATCAGTTCCCAACTGTTATGCCTAGAATGCAGACATGCAGTGCACACTTGTCAGATTTTTGTCTTTACACAAGATGACTAAATGCATCGAGCAGAGACCATAAACCTGTGTCTCACCACCAGTGATGATGGTGTTCTTAAAGTTTGAAGTTTGGATTGTGATTTTAACAGTCCAGCATGTGCTGAGCGATTTCCATACAGAATTGCTTCTGTTGCCCTGCCAGTACCTTTGGGGTGAATTTCGCCGACACTCCCTGCATGCACAGTTCCTCTGTTAAAATAGAATGCACTGCTCCTGTACTTATTCCTACTTTGCGAGCAATTTCCTGGATTGTTACACAGCAGTCTTTAGCAGTTGTACCACTCCTTGATCATTTGGTGATGCTGCTCATGGTATCATCAGCATGGGTCTGCTGAATCTTCTGGATAGATTGAGTTTGAGTATCACCAAGCTTTTGGCAAAACTGGATGCATTCTCTCTGCTTGATGGATTCGGGTCATCTTGCATGAAAACAAAAATCTAAGAAGCACTCACTACACATTTGAACTCTAGGCATAACAGCCAGAGACTGACGCGGCCTACTGTTGCGAAAACCTTCATACATGTGCATGAAGGGTGGTGTCAACTCTCACCCAAAGGATTTTGCCCACACGGCATTAGTTTAGGCAGGAAAATATAAAGTTGGATATTGTTTGCATACAACTCATATATTTAGTATATACTATATTGGTTTGTTTTATTATGTCCAATTTTCCATACTTGTATGGATCATATGAAACTTGTTCTAGTAAAACTTTTCTAGAGCTGGATGCTTTTCGTGTCACTGATATTGGAGAGGATGTCTGCTTGTCGACTACATAGACACAATAACAGCATAATACATGCTACCAGGACGCATTTGCTTGCAAGTGATGGCTATGGTCTATATATGTATGAATTAATTTATAGTTGTTTATTTACTCTTGTCACTACCCTGAGTTTCTTTTGTATAAACAGTATAGCAACAAAGTGAATCATATGCTTTGAATGAATAGTATCTACTAAATGTATTGAGTACATTTTATGTTGCTTTTACACCCAAACATATGTATATGCATATCACCATCCATCCTCACATTCACTCTATCATAAAAATTATTGTATTTCTAATAGGTTTCTTTTTTATGTTTAATTCTTTTTGTTCTCTTTTGTTTGCCTCTGCTGAAGCTAAATTGTTTGTTGCTAATTTTACTTAAATTTATGTTTCTTTGCTGCTATTTCTATTTTACAAACGGCTTCTATTTTATTTGACAGCTGATTGTTTTTTTTTTATTTATTTTGATAACATTCTTAAAAAATAGTTCTGTTTTTTTGTTTTGTACATTTCTTAGAATGCAGCAGCACCAAGTCCACTAGGTCAAATGCCACCTCAAGATGGAATGCCAGGAGGTCCGATGCCAGGTTTTTTTACTGTAAGTGAAATGCTCTGAAGATTTCAATATTGGAGCTGTGGTTTGTTTCTGTTTGTTCGATTAAGCTGTAAGGAATTAGTAACATTTAGAAATAAGTTTCTGCAGTTCCTTTATCAGAAGAGGAGACCTAAGTTCTTTGCTAGAACTGCTTCAACTTTACGGTTTATATTTGAAGAATTGACTTGTAAGACCTAGAAGTGTACATTTTTAAACTTTGGAACCAAACTGAGATAAAGTGTTTTGTGCTTTGCAGTACCTTAATGCAGGTAATAAGTGAAGCATTATGTAGAGGTTATAGGTAAACATTAGTTCTCGATACAAAAAAATATTTCCAAGTTCAAATGCGGGGCAAACAGTTCTATGGCTTCTGATTGCACTCTGTATTTCTTATCTCCCTTAGACAGTCAGATTTCATCACATTTACACTCTGTCATTACAATTAGTAATAAGGTTTTAAAAAGATTAGCTTATATAGTTTGATTACTAGTTGGGTTAACATGATGTCAGCACCAGTGTCTCTACATATGATATTGACACAAACACTACTACATTAGCATCCATGTATATAACAATATGTTTTGGAATGTGATACTTAACACACCAGCTGTTGGTTTTAATGTGTCCCTATTAGCTCTAAATGATAGTATTATTATTATTATCTTTCGGAATATGGCAGTGAGCTAGCAGAATCATTAGCACACCGGGCAGAATGCTTTGTGGCATTTTGTCCATCTTTACATTCTGAGTTCAAATTCTGCTGAGGTTGACATTGCCTTTCATCCTTTCAGGGTTGATAAAACAAGTACCAGTTGAATGTAATCAACTCATCCCCTCTCCCAAAATTGCTGCCCTTGTGGCAAAATTGAAAACCCATTTATTATATTTAGGAATAAAGGTAGAAATAATCTGAAGAAATAGTTCAATATTTAAGTCCCTACTGCCCAATTTAGTAGTTCTCTTTATTTTGTGTGTGTATATTTATATATACATCATACATATATATAATATGTATGTATGTATATATGAGAGAGAAGAAATGTATGTATATATGTATGTATATGCATATATGTATGTATGTCTGGAATTGTCCTCATAACATTGACAATCTCTTCAGTTTTATATCAACATTAGAACTGACAATATGTATTCAAGAGAAGAAATTTTCTTTAATTTGTTAATAAGCTGTAACTTGCTACTTTAGTATTACTATTTTTGTTTTTTCAATTATTGGTTTTAGTTTGAAATTTTTTATTTGAAAATTATTTTCTCTACTTTTTTTTTCTTTTTTTTTTTTATCATTTTAGTCATTTTACCATTTTAATCTACCCTGTGTGCCCACCCTACTCCTTGTCTTTCTAGAAACTCTTTGTTCTGTGACAAAATTTTCTGCCATTTTGTTTTTCCCTCCTTTTATTGCATGCATTTCTGTATAAAGATCCCTAGACTGATTGGACATTCACACTGAAAGGGTAACGGTATCACTCCATGTATTAAGCCAACTTTAGTGATGTTTTATATTTATTATTAATTCAGTGCAATATTTTTTTGACTTTCTTGAGTAGGTTAATTATTGGTAGACTTTTGTAGAGATAATCACATCTTAACTTGTCACAGTAACCATTAATAATTCATTTTATATTGGTTATATAAAACATTATTGTTGAGTAAGATGTACTATACTCTGAATGAATTTCTCACTGTCAAGATCTGAACTCACCTTCTACTGTCTCTGTTTGTCTGTCTGTCTGTCTGTCTATCTCTTTCTCTCTCTCTCATACATACAGCTTGTATGTGTGCACTAAAACAATATTCAATAATAAAAGAGAATTAGCCCAATGAAATAGCCTATGGTGATGCGCCAGTGGTCTCTCGTCCTGTACTGTCAGTCTTCAGGCCACTTCGACTGGACAATATTCAATCATAAACATATACTCTATTACTAAATCATACAAAATAGGTTCAATAAATTTGGCTGTTTTAAATGAATTAAATAAAAAATTGAAATAAAACAAAAAACAAAACAACCTTTGATTAATTGAGAAATTTCAGCAGGCAACTATTATGGAAAATAGTAGGAAGGAGGAATGATTTAACTTCAAGATATTGGACACTCATAAAAATTATAGGCACAAATTTTTGGTGGGGTTCATCAAACAAAATGGATTACACTCCCTGACCAGTGGAAAGGCGAAATTGACTGCTAAGAACTGGAACAAACACTGCATGATGTTTTGTCCAACATTCTAACAAGTCTGTTGTGATTCTAACTTTGGTAGAATGACTGGAATTTAAGATGAAGAAAGGGGTCAGTTGGTTATATCAGTCTCAATACTTGACCAACACTTTTATTGATCCCCAAAATGTTGAAAAGGCAAAGTTGACTTTGGAGTGGAAAATGCAAGGCATTTCATCCAACACCCTAATGATTCTGCCACTCCAAATAATAATAATAATAATAATAATAATCCTTTCTACTAAAGGTACAAGGCCTGAAATTTTAGAGAAGGGTGTAATTGCTCACATTGTCTCCCAGTGTTTCACTAGTACTTAATTTATTGGACCATGAAAGGATAAAAGGCAAACATCAGCCTCAGTGAGATTTGAACTCAGTGCATAAAGCTCTAGAAGAATTGCTGTTATGTATTTTGCTACCTAAATAATAATAATTTCTAATATAGGTACAAGAAGAGCATAGTTGATCGAATCGACCTTAGTATTTCACTAGGTCTTAATTTATTGACTTACCACTTCACTGAAGAATGAGAAGTAAAGTTGATCTTGGGAACAAATGAACTGAGAACAAAGTAATGTAACTTGTTGCTCTATTGATTTTGTCCATCCACTGCTGTCAATGGCAATAATAATAATAATAATATTGATGCTAGAAACAAAATTGGAGAGGATTTACGATAAAAATAAAAACATTATTTACAGTGTGTTTTTATGTGTTTTTAATGAAAACACGTGCTATATTTGTAAACTTTGTTAAATCTGCTAAATTTAAAGCTACCTAGTTCTTAAATCACAACAACTCTCACTGCTAACCTGACTTTAATGTCCTTTGAACCAATAGTGATCTCATCACTTGCTGGAAAAAAAATCCAAATTTCCCTCAAATGACACTCTAGTATCTGAAAAAGGAAGACATATATACAAGGTGGACTTAGACACACTTAAGATGAATATGGGACAGCATGGTCATGGCTGTCTTTTAAGATGTAACAGTAGACTGTTATATCTTTTTCATATTCCTTACAAATGTGAATATTAAAATATATATCTGCTTATCATTTAGGCATATATATATATATATATACAGTAATCCCTCACCGTATCGCAGTTTACCTATTGTAGTTTGTTATTTAAGCTTACGTCGATTCCTTTGTGGTGTTGTTTTGCATTTATAATGAAATAAATATATACAAATTATGAAAATGATTAAAAAAATATATACAGTACTGTTTCTACTTCACAGATTTTCACCTATCGCAGGGGGTTCTGGAACGTACCACCCACAATAGTCGAGGGATTACTGTATAGCAATATGATTTGTACTCCACGTTAACTTATACTTGGTTGAATTTAATATTTTGTGAAAGTGGGGCTCACCAACTGTGTGTATAGAGCAGTGGTTTTCAACCAGGGTTCCACGGAACCTTAGGGTTCCGCCAGTACAGTCCAGGGGGTTCCGCAAGAAGTTACAAAAATGCTAAAATCGACAGTAATTTTTAATTCTCCTGTGCAGATATCTGTGCATAAGACAATTAAATTATTGCACAGGGGTTCCTCGGGCCAGTGAAATGTTTTCTTGGGGTTCCGCTCCAGTAAAAAGGTTGAAAAGCACTGGTATAGAGTTTTAAATTACAGTTCATAATGCAAAGGATTGAATAACTCTTGACATAACTGGATACATCACTCTATTGTTTTGTTCACATCATATTTCTACTACAGCTCAGCTCCTTAACCAACGCCATAGTTGTACTCCTTCACCATCATTGTTCGACGTGGTCGTGACAATGGAATTTACTATGTTACGCCAGACTTCACGGTCCATCATAGCATTACGGAGGTCCTGTTGCTGGATGCCTGTATCCCTGGAGATTACATCAGGGTAGGAGAGTGTGTGCCCTCTGGTATCGCAAGCAGATGGCTTCCAGAGGAGAAGAGTAGAAATTACCTCGTTTTCAGCTCTACAACAATGTCCAGCAAACTGGACTCTCCTACCTTTCACAAGAGATGATACAGGTAGTAATTTCCCATATATTTGTACTTCGGTTGGATGACGCTTCCACAAGAGATTTTGAGCCCTCATAAGGAGGCAAGTGTAAGTTCCATCCAACTGCCCCTCAAACTTCGTTGATAACGTCCAAGTTTCTGAGCCATATAGTAGAATTGGTTCGACTGTGGATTTGAAGATTTTAAGTTTGAAATCTCTACTTAGATTTGATGACCAGTATATCAGTACTTCCCAATCTGGGGTCTACATACTTTGAGGGTCCAGTGTTCAGTCTTTTAAAAGATTGCACTGTGAAATGTATTTGCATTTATAATTATATTTGTTCATTTACATATACTTTTCAAGCGAGGTATCAAACCAGGAAAACAAATTTGTTAGCTGATAAAAGTAGCTTACACAGCTTTCAGGCTTTTCAAAATCCATGGTTAAAGAGAAAGATAAAAAGGATCCTTTAATAGTGAAAAAGTTTGCAGAGTTGCATTCAATAACCAACATCCTAGTTTTCCTCCTTAAGCAGCATCATACTTACACTCATTATTTTACATTTTAGGTAACTCCCTTTCTTACATCATTGTTATACTTCTTACTCTACTTTACTTTTTCATTTCTTAGTACACATCAAACTAGCCTACATCATGGTTATATACTCCTTAATCTACATCATATTTCTTCCACTAATATCATACTCAGAATCATAAATATACTCCTTAACCAACATTAAACTACTTGGTCTGAATCAGTTATACACCTTAGCCAACATTTTGCTTACTATATTCTGTAACCTCTTTAATAACACGCTTCAGTCTCTATCAGTAATAATTAACTTCCATTATGGTTTATACTTAGCTTACATCATGGTTCTACTTTGACCCTACATCAATTATAGTTATTTTTTAACCCACATTGTAAGCAGGTTTTCTTGATAAAAATGTCATTTAATTAACTAAATATCTACCTCAATTTGTTAAATTTAACTCATTATCTCAGTGCCAGTTGTACCTTTTTATGTTTAAAAAAAAAAAAAAGGGGGAAAAAAAAGTTTCTTGGGATATGACCCTATCCCTGTCTATGCCCTCTTTCGGTGTCTTAATGTTCAGCTTGCAATTTTGCTGGTCACTGACAAGTAGTGTAGGGCAATGAAGGTCTACATTCAGGGAAGCAATTTCAGAATGGTACTGTTTGGGGCTCTGGAAGTGAGCGGGTGAGTAACATAGGATAATGGTTGTGTTGGTTTAGATGAGGATGAGATGTAATAGGATTAAGTTTGGTGAAGGGACTCGTGGTAGAGGTGACACATACAAATAAAGAATAACCTGTATCAATTCCAATATCTATAATGTATAAAATGTATTCCCTTTTCTCGTGGATTGGAACACAGGCCATAAATTAGATTGTTTTTATTTTAATGGAATTTTTATTTAATCCTTTTATTAACAAACTTCTGTTGTAATAAGTTTGTGTTTAAAACATTAACTACCATGGAATTTTAATGAAAGGTTTTTAGATCACTTTAACAAGTTCCATAGAACCAGGGGCAGTTTCAGGCAAGTTATTAATCAAAAGGTTTAAGTAGTTTATTTTCAGTTATTTATTAAAAAAGGATTTTTGTTTCCTCACATACACATAAAACCACTAAAGAGATAAAGCATAGATTTTTCACTGAATGGCTACTTATAAAGCATTTAACTGGCAATACTTATTCATTTTAACATTAGCACTTGCTATAAATTTGGTAATTTAATTTATTGGGGTTTCTCAAAACCACATCTCCTAACACCTGTTTATGTAAAGATCTTTTAGTAATTTTAAATTTACTTGGTGGTGGTGATGATGGTGAGACCCAGTTTCTTTTCTTTAATTGATGTCTTTCCCCTATTTTAGCAATATTAATATAGTAAATTTATAAATCTTAACAATTTTCTTGCACTTGTAATCTTTTTCTACACATTCTCTTCTCATTATATCATTATCACACACACACAATCACAAACTGGTGTACTGAACCACACATTCATAGTTTGTGGCTGGTGTTTTAAACCATATTCATAATATTTTAAGAAATTTTTCTAATAGCTATAAATATTAGCTTTTCTCTAAGTTTCACATGGGTTTGAACTATTGGTTGACATCTAGTGGAGATCAAATTGGCAGTGGTTGTTTATTTTTATTATAACTTTGAATATTAATGATTCACTTAAAAATAAAATCTGTTGAAACAAAATATCTTCCTCTCCCTTAAACTTTGTGTATTACTCAAAGAATAATTAGAGATACACATGGATTCACGCCAGGACAGTTTTACCTGTCATGTTGTTGATGTTAAAACCATTAATCAGTTCAAACTGAATTGCAATAAACTAGCATTTTTAGACTTTCCATGTGGAGTTTCGTTTGCAATGAAATTCTGTTTGGTCAGATTCTTCACAAATCATAGGGTATCTTATCAATCATCAGTCATCATATAGCATCTGACTTCATTCATTAACAAGGTATTCATTTAGGTTTGTTTTGTAGATATTTAAAAAAAAAAAAATTTTTTTTTCTTTTTAAAAGTGGATCTAGAGCAACCATTTTGTATATGATGGGACTCTGGAATGACAAATACAACTTTTTTTTTACATCTTTTTTCTTTTTTTGCGTTTTGCTATCATTTCTCTCTTTTTTTAATATGTTTATTCATGTAAAAACTTAATGGTTCCCAATCTCTAAGTCTTTCACACCTCATTCAGTCCCATCATACAACAGAAATATCAAACCTCCTCCCTATACAGTGTTAAGGTTTTTTTTTTTTCCCTTTAAAAAAATGCTAATGGATATTTGATGATTTTATTGAACTGAAATAGATTTAGCTTGCAGCAAGTTGGTTCTCTCTCTCTCTCTCTCTCTTTCTCATACACAACAGCTGAAGGGAAACTTATTGGGAGTTGTGGTGGGGGAGGGGACAAAAAAAAAAAACAACCTAATATTGATGATCTTAACCTTAGCACATTCAGTTTCTTATGTATTCAGAGAAGTAAATTTTAGGGTCATTACACACACACAAACTATTTCCAGGTCAGTAATTTCTATCAGGCTGACCGTGTTGTTCTGTAATCTCTGCCTGATTAACTTGTTACTTGCTATCCAGCAAAGCTACAAACTGGTTCTAAATTTTAAAAATTTCATCTTCTCCATTTTTGGTGACAAATTTTTCGAGCACATTTCTATATCTTGTTCTTTCAAAATGAGGAATTTCTAATTTCATTCCAGTGTAGTTTATCCAAACAATTTTGATTAATGACTTACGAATATTAAGATTACTCATTCCTTAATCCTCATCTGTTTTGTCTTTGTCCACTGTTGTATTATCAGATTTCATTGTTCTTCTTAATACTTACTCTCATTTCACCATGTTATTTATTTATATGTAAATATTATTATTATTTATTTATTTGTTGTAAATCATGTGAATGCATGTGGGCTAGTTGTTAGGGTTGTTGCTGTCACAATTGCAAAGATTGAGGGTTCAATTCCTAGGCCAGCCATTCATTGTATTCTTGAGCAAAACCACTTTATTTCATGTTGTTCCGGTCCGCTCAGTTGCAAATGTGGTCCAGCTATAGCTGGGAAGTTGATTCTGCTACAGATCAGCATCCCATTTCAAGAGTCAATGTTGTTACCTCAGTCAGTTATATGTTATGGAAACTGGGGTTCATACTTGGCCTTTATGAGTCCTAGGGCTCTTATACCTAAGTGGGTAGCAAATCATATCCTCTGCTTGATGATTTGAACTATTGTCCTTTCAAAATTGATAAAAATGAAAAGTACTGGTCACACACAAAGGGCAAATCAACAGGATGGCACCTCGCTTGTACAATTTTGTTGGGGTCCTCTACCAATGTATGAAAACTTTATCACTAATTTTTTATGGCAGTGAATTACCAGAAGTAGAAAAACACAAGACTATTGTTTTATAGTATTTCGTCTTGTATGTTCTGAGTTCAAAGCATGCTGGGTGTTGATTCATTCATCTTTACTCTTCTCTCTTTTTAAATTAGTGTTGTCATGTCTAAAAAAAATATTGTTATTATTATTATTCCTCTGGTAAGCTGGCAGAATTGTTTGAGCATTGGACATAATGCTCAGCAGCATTTCTTCTGGTTCAAATTCTATTGAGGTCGGCTTTACCTTTCATCCTCTTGGGGTCGATAAAATAAGTAAGTCTAGTACAGGGATTGATTGAATCGACTTGTTCCTTCTTTTCAAAATAGTTGGCCTTGTGTCAAAATTAGAAAGATTATTATTATTTTTATTATTATTATTATTATTGTAGATTCCAAATTTTGCTATCTTTTTGTGTGTTATTTTTTACCTTTTGATGTTGTTTATTCTTTTATTTCTGTTGATGTTTGATGTTCTGTCTATATGAGCCATGGTGCATAGTAATTAAACTGCTGAGCAAGTTGCCACTATGAGCACACGCAACCATCCATTCAGTGCCTGTAGATAGTTTCAACTGTGACAAGACGTATTAGGACGTGTTAACTACATATAAATAATGTTTTACGCTGTAAATATTTTAGCTTTAATGTGATGTCCTTTATAAATAATCCAATTTAAATAAAATATTCTAAATGCAACTCTTTGTAATAATAATAATAATAATGATAATAATAATAATAATAATAACAATAATATTAATCATAATAATAATTAATAACGTTAATGATGTGTATAAGTTAGCTTGTTGAGGTTAAAACTAATTAACAACAGTGATTTTTAGTTGCTGTTGTTTATTGTTCCTGTTATAGGTATCAGAAATAAATGATAGAATTTAGTTGTTAAAGACAGTAATTCTCTACTAGTGTAGTTGCTGCTTTTATCATTGGTTTTGTATCATTGTGGCATCACCATCTTCATCACAATCAAATGCTTCCTCCCCTTCCACAGCCGCCAGCATCACAGCCGTCCCCCCACCCGCAGCCTCACACTCCCATGATGGGACAGAACCAAGTGAGTATCCACCAACTCCTCCTCCTCCTACACCTCCTCCTCCTAATGTGATAGTTTTTGTTTCTGTGTGTGTGAGTGTGGACGTGTGCATGAGTGCATATATGTGTGTGAGAAGCGGCTTGTGTGTCAGTGTGAACGTTTGTGGGTCAAGTATGAACATGTCTAATACATTTGTTCAATTAAGTGGACGAGCTATATATCAAATTAGTGTAAAAAGTGGCCGTGTATTCCACAGACAGACATACTCTTAATGTAATTCTCAAGTGAAATTAGTGTGATATAGTTGGACTTTTGAATTAAAGGTACAATCCATCCAATGAATTTCTGCTTGGTTTCCAGCTATAGTAATAGTAGTAGTAGTACTAACCATAGTGCCATGAAGTGGGATCAAACCCAAGACCTCTTGGCTGTAAAATGAACTTAACTATTCAGCTCCACCTGCATCTAGGTGTGTGTGTGTGTGTATAATTTTACATATGTTTTCATCATATATAAATATACATCTTTACATCACATATATATTTATATTACACATAGATAACATTAGATATATTTGTTTATTCAGATGATGGCATATGAATGAACAAATATCTCAGTTCACTCTACCATATGTAATTGAGTACTATAGCCTACATTGTGGTTCTCTGTGGGTTTTTAAAAATACACTTACTCATATGTGTATGTGTATTACATACATGTGTGTTTATTATATATCACTATTTTAACACCCATTTTGCCATGCTCACATGGGTTAGATAGGATTTCTGTGGTTGAATGCCCTCCTTCCTGTTGCCAACCCTCATTTGTTTCCAAGTAAGGTAAATAGCTCACCCTTATTTTAATTGAAGGTACCATTTTTATGATGGTGACACTTGTTTACCACTATTACACAATATCAAGACAAAAAGTTATACAAACACTTGCTCACATATGTGTGTATGTGAAGGCACATGGCTTAGTGGTTAGGGGTTTGCACCCACACTTGCAAGATCATGGTTTCGATTCCCAGACTGAGCGTTGTGTTGTGTTCTTGAGCAAACCACTTCATTTCACGTTGCTCTGCAATCATTTCATCACCTGACCTGTGGCACATCATGCACCTGTACATTAACTTCAATTTTCATCTACAAAATTGACTTACCTGGGGCTATAGAACGCACTTGACCAAGGTTCCACACAGTAACCTGTAACCACATAGCCATGCCAGCATCCATCATAAACATTTGCACTCAAATGTGTCTGTGTACACACACACACACACACACACACACACACACATATATGTGTGTGTGTGTACATACATATACACAAATAAATAGTGTTCATGTACATGTAACATACATGTATATAACATGTATATGTGTAAGTATATGTTTGTGCATGTATACACATAAACATATATGAAATAAGCCTATCCACTGCTGTTACTGATCCTAGCTGTTTTTATAGCTGTCTAATCGCAAAGGCTACTTGCAAGAGTTATGTTTTCAATTTTTGTCCTGTTAGCTTTTGCAAGTTACTATAGACACTGTCTTGGGGAAAAGGCATTGTTTCTTACCAGCACGAACAGTTCAAGGTGGGTGTTAATTGTTGTCCCTACAAAGTCTAGCCAAATGATACAGTGTAACCCAAGCCAGAACATTGTCTTCAATGTTGCCATGTGGTTTGTTTTGGTGCCCCTTGTCTTAGTCCTCGACTCCATGAACGGTCAGTACCACCAGGCAGTTCTTTATTATGTATGGCAGGGATGTTCATCTTTCCGAAGTATATACAGGCTTACCCGCTCAACCTATCCTTTTCCTACCTTGCTATACAGCAGCTATATCATAGCACCACCTTTAAGTTCAGTGGTTATTTAGTCCCTAGAATTTTAGGCAATCCGGTACTGTTTCATGGTTTTCAGTTTGTTATATAAACATACATACTTTGACACACACACACACACAGATTTACATTTGTATATATGTGTGTGTGTGTGCATATATATCTGCATCTGTATATGTGTGTGTGTATAAGGCAGTGGTTTGTTTGTTGTTTTTGTTGAACAAGACACTAGTCCATGGTAGGACTGAACCTGAGGCCACATGGTTTTGAAGTAAACTTCTTAATTGCACATTCATCATCTGTGCTTTTATGATGAGTATGTATGCATATTATATATACTCTCTCTTTACTCTTTTACTTGTTTCAGTCATTTGACTGCGGCCATGCTGGAGCACCGCCTTTAGTCGAGCAACTCGACCCCAGGACTTATTCTTTGTAAGCCCAGTACTTATTCTATCGGTCTCTTTTGCCGAACTGCTAAGTGACGGGGACATAAACACACCAGCATCGGTTGTCAAGCAATGCTAGGGGGACAAACACAGACACACAAACATACATGCACACACATATACATATATATATACATATATACGACAGGCTTCTTTCAGTTTCCGTCTACCAAATCCACTCACAAGGCATTGGTCGGCCCGGGGCTATAGCAGAAGACACTTGCCCAAGATCCCATATATGTGTGTGTGTGCATATTTCCACTGAGTCACTAGGTTCAGAGGAACATTGTCAAGCCACTCGAAATAAGAACTCCAAAGCAAGAAGTCTGAAGGTTAAGATATGCGTCCAACAAAGCAGATCTTATGGATTGTGTGTACATGTGTGTGTGTGTGTTTACGCATATAAATCTGTGTGTATGTGTTTACGCATATAAATGTGTGTGTGTGTGTGTAAACTGTACATGTGTTAATTGCTATTACAGCCTGTTGTAATTTTAACATTTGAGTTTTTTTGTATGCAATCTGCCGCTTTCTTTGTTTATTTCTGCCATGTCTGTCTTATTTCTTCTGTCTTTTTAATTTTCATTTAATTTACCAGTTGTTGTTGTTGTTGTTGTTATTATTATTGTTATTATTACTATAATTTCTTGTTGTTCTTTCTGTAGTTGCTCCATCTGGCTGCTTGTAGTTAGTTCTGCTTTTGCAATCACGTTGCTCACCAGTAGACTGTCTGTCATCTCTAATAAACCATCTCTCACTCTAGGCTAACAAACCAGTATTAGCAATCTGCTTATCATCTCTCCTAACCCCTTAAAGTCTTCATGTTCTTTCACTCATCTTTCATCTACACTATATATAATAATATCTCCCCTTAATTGAATGTTTTCTAATTATTTTTATCATTATGATATGTTAAAATAATTTGTTGCCATTACAACTATCAGTATAGTAAATTGACTCTAGGATATTTTTTTGTTATTCTTTTAATATAAATCCTTATGGACAAATGCTGGGCTGTCTTTCTAAGAACATTTAAATAAATCCCTGATTAGAACTCAATAACTAAGATCCACATTACATAAATCAGTATACACACAATAACACAGAACCACGAGTACATGTTTGAAGGGGATATTTCTAGAGTTAACTGCTTTGTTATATGTATATGTATGAATTACTACATGAAGTTTTTATACCAACAAATGTACAAATACGTGTGTGTGTGTAGTGACATATATATATTATATATGTTCGTGGTTACATAGATGTGTGTGTGTGTATTATTAGTATAAACATGTGCATGTGTTTATGTATATTTGTGTGTCTGTGTGTGTGTATTTATGTATATATATGCACACATGCATCATCATTTTATAAATTTGCCTTTCCATGCTGGCATGGGTTAGATGGGTGCTTTTAAGGTAGCCTTTTTAGTTACCTCTTATGACAAGGCACTTGGTACACAGGTTCTGAAAACCAAGCACAGGTGTGTGCATTTGCATGTGTGCATGCAGGTGAGTATATATATATATATGACCAGGCAGTGCATTGTGTTCTTGGTAAAAACATTTCATTTCATGTCGCTCTGCAATTGTCTCTGACATCTGACACATGGTGCACATGAGCACCTGTACAAGCAATATTGATTTGATGGAGGGAGTGAGTGTATGTGATCACTATAAATCCTCATCTGTCGTTTATCGACGAGGATTGTTGTAAATGCGTGTCACTATCATTAAAGCAATGTTGGCCATTTCCAGTCTTTCAGGAGCAACACCTCTGACCAAGGAGAAATGCTTTTTTGAAAGTGAGGGTTGGTAACAGGCTAGTCATTTGGCCATAGAAAGTTTGCCTCAATGAATTCTACCTGACCCCAGTATGAAAATGCAGACGTTAAAATAGTGATTGTGTGTGTGTGTGTGTGTAGGTGTATATATGCTGTGTTGTGTGTGCATTGATCATTGTATCTCATTAAATTTCACCAATTTGTTCCATTTAGGAACATATGTGTCATGTTTTACATGTGAAAGGGGTTGGGAAGCACCTAACATGTTATTGAAGTGAAATAAATGTGTGTGTGTCTTTTAGAAAGTTGACTCAGTCCTTCATTATTTGAAGTTTCAATTCATAAGCCTTAGTCAGTTGCTTTCAGATCAGTGATGAAGACAGAAAAGGATGGCTTCCAGGTGGGAATGTATGGGTGCCTATATTGGTTGGTTCTGTTAAGGTATTTCAACGTGTCAGGTTAGCAATAGCAAATGTTATAATGTTGTTCCATGTGTGAAAACAGACAGTCAAATTGTACCAGCTAGTTTTCCACATCTAAAGTGGATTGGTCCTCAAAAGTAGTTGAAAACATATGCCTGCCACTGTTCATTGTTACTTGGTCAACTGTCTGGCTATGCGAAGTTACCTGTTGGTATGTTTTGACGGCTGTTGTTGCTTGGTGTTAGCAATGGTAGGTAATTTTGGTGGTCAGTGCTACCTCAGTATGAGCACACAGGTGTTGTTTATCTTAAAAAATAAATTTTTTTTTTGTCTATGGGCCACATAGCATTAAGGTAGTCTTTCTGTGGTGTTAGTGGTCAACGGTTTGAAGTTAATTAACATGGTGTTTCCCTAACGGCAACAAACTGGTAGGTCAGTTTCCCTGTTGATGGATACTGCAGGCTGTTGGAGTGTATGCAGATTTTCATGAAGGCAGCAGTAACAATTACAAGCTCCAGGTGAGTAAGGATGCCCCCCCGTGATATTGGCAAAGTCATTTCCTTGATCCCCCTGTCTGCTGATGAGGCAAGATAGGGATGTAGAGTTTTCAACTCTCCAGCATCAAAAGATACGCATGTGCTTTGTAAATCTTATTTCAAAGTCATTGACTGTTCAGCCAATGCAGTTTCTTGGGATCACACTCAGTTTGGCTTTATAGATCGTAGTGTTTGATTCGTATGAATTCCCCTCTGAACAGTTAGTTGTTTCTTGAGAGTTGTATGCTAGGCTATGGGTTGGTCTGTGTAGATGTCTTCAACTGAAACCGCTAGAGAATGTACTTTTCAAGTGCACAGGGTTCTACCCCCCCACACACACACACATTACAATTCCATGTGATCAAGAAAATGTGACTGAGAGGATTAATGCGCAACAAGGTGATGACAGAGAGAACCAGTGTGAGAGAGCATGATGCGAGAAACGTATTGATGGGAGCAGGAAAAGGAGGGCAGTGATAGCAGCTACACACTGGTTGTTGGCAAGAGGCTGAAATAGAAAGACAACTGGAGAAGTATGATGGAGGAAGTGGGGAATGAATAGTGGGAATGAATGGTGAGCCAAGAGGGAGTCGTGTGTGTGTGTGATTGAGAGTTGCACATGACACTATATAGAGACAGAAGTGGTAGTAATGTGACAGAGAGAGCGAGAGGGAGAGTATTGATGCATAACATGGTAAGAAGTGGGTGGTGGATAGCAGCAGATATGGAGAGTGTTAAGCGAATGTAAGTTGTAGATGTAATGAAAGAGTGATGTAGAGCAGAGTAAATGATGGCTAGTAGCAAAGAGGAGTAGTGGTTAAGGATGTTGTTCAATATGGACAGACCCAATACCATTCCTTGTTACAAAGGCAGCTTAGTAGTGAGAAGGCGTTAACCCTTTCATTACTGTATTTATTTTGAGATGCTCTGTGTTTCTTTCAATTATTTTAAATATACCAAAGAATTTAGTAAAATAACTTAGTTATCATTAAGCTAGTGTTAGGAACATAAATTTTAACCAAGATTTGGTGGAAGATTTGAATTCAAAACTCATGAAAACAAGACATTTGTACTAAAGAGCCAGAGCCAGTTTCAGCTGGGTTGGTAATGAAAGGGTTAATGTGTGTTTCTTATATATACACATTTAAGCAAAAACAAACCTAGTTCACAACTTCACTGCATGTATTTCGATAGCATGGTCTACTCCCAAAATACAAAGTCTTTATATAATATATTAGACAACATTACAGAAATAAGTATTGTTATGCAATCAACCCAGTTCACCAGGTGATATTTAGCCAAATATGTTGTCCAAAAAATTTATGAAATTGCTATTTAATTTTCCAAAATCTATTAATGCTTGATTAACTGAATTTCCTGCTCTTTAAACCAGCTTGTAGGTAATGGAACCATTCAATAGATACATGTGCCCTTAATGTGATTCTTAAGGAAAGAATCAACATGTGTATGACAAAGCTGTAGTTTTCAATTAGAAATACAGACCATCTAATAGGCTTCTATACAGTTTTCACCTATTCGATTTCTCTCACAAGGTATGGGTTGGCCTAAGTCTATAGGAAATTCTATTTGCCTAAGATGCCGTGCAGTAGGATTGAACTTGGGACATCATAGTTTTGAAGGAAACTTCTTAACCATTTCGCAATACTATACCTGTGTGTGTACAAACGTATCATTGTCATCATCACTTTTCATGGCCAGGATTGAATGGGTTTCTGTAGTTTAAATCATTCTTATTCAGAGTCGCTTTGGAGTCGCCTCCTTCTTTGGTGTGTTGGGTTGACCATATCCTCTATGTATGTTTGTGTGCGCGTGTTTGTTTGTTTGCATGCATGCACTCACACACACACACACGTACATACGTATGTATATATATATACACAAAGAAGCATACAGCAGTTTAAGAATTCAATAAAATATACATACTATAAGAATAACTCACAGATTACATTATATTTCTCTTGCTCATTCTTTCACCAGCTTAATCTTTCTCATCTCCATTATAATCAAATGGTCAATCAGTTTTACCTTTGTATGTTGTCAATGTTATCAACTGACCATAGCATGTATTTTCCCTTTGTTTCTTCTATTTAAGTTTTTCACTGCAATTGCTATTAAATAAACTTATACTTGTTAGCCTAATAAATCTTCTGCAACCATGAAGTATATTAAACAAAATAGCTACTTCTACAATATAATTCTGTCCACAAAGAAAACAAAAAAACAGCTTTGTATCATAGTTGGTTAGTTAACTCAACACACTCATCCGGAAATATTATGAAATAGAATAAAGTAATCTTGAAGCATTTCAAAAATATAATCATACTATGTGGATTAATGCTGTACCATCTTTATACTGTTATAGAACTATGACTAATACCAGAGACCATTCTTATATATTTATACTCCAAAATTACAACCATCTTTATGTTAGCACTTAAGTCTTACAGAGTGCCATTTTGGTTTCCTTCTGTGGTTTTATTTCAATATTTTAGCCATTTCTTACGTATTATATAAAATTTCAAAAATCGATTCCAATATATTTTTTGATGTTGATATAATAATAATAATAATAATAATAATATCATTGAGGAATTAGATAAATAAGACTGCAGAAATTATGATTCCTACAGTTGGTTTCTAAAATGTTAGTATACAGGAAAAGCTAATGGAAGCTAAAATTAGGATTGAATATCTGTGGAAAATTAGTGTATTGTATTTGTTAGAAATATGGGATAAACATGCGTGTTTATCACACATCATTCTCAGAACTGAAAGTAGAAGTTGTTGCAATTTGTTCTGAAAGGCATCGGTGAGGGATATAATACCAATCTAACGAGGATAAAATTACAATAATGAATATGATTGCAGGCTGAGGTTTATGCAATGGCTAAGCATACTCAGAGATCCAAAAATTATTTTATCTTTTTGTTTATGTGTGTGTGTGTGTATATATACACACACACACACACACAGTATATCCATCATCATTTTTAACATGTCTATAACCTTTGTCTTGGAGGAATATGAACAGCCCCTCCTTGCAGCAAATTAACCTGTTAGCATTTAAACCAGCCTTATTTGGTTCAAATATTCTACTTGTTTTGTGTTTAAACTTTTCAGATCTGGCCTTTCCTACCTTACAATGTCATTCTAAAAATAATTATATCATTGAAATCTTGAAGCTACAAAAATAATGCATAATTAATTGAACACATTGTGAAGAAACAACATTCCATGTGCCAGAGTAATCTGAATACTAACGAGTTGGTCACATTTTAAATGGGAACTCGTCACATGATAACCTGTGCTGGGATTTTTTTACCCCATAACTGAAAAGAAATATGGATAATAAATTTTTCAGATTATTAACCTCAGTTTCAGAGATAGAAAACGTTTTTTCCATTATTTTCATCCGCACAGTGTTTCCATTAGTTGGATCACTCGATTGTTTTCATTTACCTTATATATGATAATAGCCAGCATTGGTACGAGGAACTGTATTTAAATATGTACATGTTTGTGTATGTATGGCTGTGTGATAAGAAGTTGGCTTCCCAACCACATGGTTCCAATTTGGCCCTTCTGTATGGGCAAGTGTTTTGTATTATAAGTCCTGGCCTGACCAAATCCTTGGTAAATGGGAACTGAAAGAAGTTCTGTGTGAGTGTGTGTTTTTGTGTCTCCTTGTCTTGACATCACATGATGGTTGTAAACAAGTGTCACAGTCACACAAGCAGCAGTGTCATTCATTTCTAATATTTCCCCCATAGCCTGACATGTTCTCACAAAATATTACCTTGGTTGGAAATAGGTAAGGCTTGGTTACAGGAAGGGCATCCTGCCTTAGAAAAATCTAAACTCCATCTGACCCCCACAGGCAAGTGACATAAAATGATGTGTGTGTATACTGACTCATATAATGCAAGAATTACTCCTAAATTTAGTGTTTAGGAAATACAATCTTAATTAGCTGCAGTTAACAAATAAAAGTTTGTAGTTTGAAACTAGTCTGATATTGTGTAACTAACGAGGTACAGTGAAATGTCAGTTGATGAATATGTTAGTAGCAACAAGAGATCAAAACTAATCAAAACAGCTGAAAGGAAATATTTCTCAAAAATTCGGCCTCCAAAGATGAAATCTTTCACTTAGTTATATATTCTGAAAATATAAACTTTGCAATAAATATTTACAAAGAAAAAATTTCTATACCATATTGGTCAGTCAACTTCCAGGGGATTTGACATTGATATTTATACTATAGCAATGTATGCATGTGCACTTGCGCACACTCACACACACACTGTTATGCAATATTGGATATCAATGTCCAGGATGTGGGTGCTGTTTCAGCCCCTTATATTTTTTTTAAGAAAATCTAGTATTTTAGGTAGGCGCCTCATAAATACTCTGCAAATCAACAGAACCCTGTCGATACTCTTCCTTTCTGTGTAATGCACACACATATACACACACACACTCTTTCATATACTTGTAGATACATACATTCAAACACATAAAGTTACTGATGGTCCAGTTGGTAGTGTGATATACTAGCAGTTAAAAAAGGTTAGCTGTTTCTAGTGCTTGCTATATTTGTGGTGAAATTCTTAACAGTAAATGTCCGAGTACATGCTGCATGTTAGGAATGGTTCAGTACTGTATTTAGGGGGTCACTTCAGAATCAGCAAATAACTTGCTGTGCTGAGTTTAGACCAGCCATTTCTACAAACAATGCATCTCTCTATAGCTTCCCTCCATCCTGGAGTCTCTCTTCATACACTATCTACCTATCATGCCATATATATAATCACCGTCATCATCATTTTTATGTTCACTTCCTTCAGGCTGGTATATAATTTAATATATATAAAGGGGAAATAAGACTCCACTGTCACCCCCAGCTGTTTTGCTTAAATTTTCGCTACATGTGTCTCTATTATGCTGCCATTGCATTATTTTGTGCATGTGGTATGTAATATGTAGACATTGTGGTTAGATTCTTGATCAGAATGTCTCATAACCTAGAGACGGCCCTGCCTCCATGCACTCAATCAAAAATTAAGGATCAAGAGAAAGCAAGTCGAATATTTGTATAATCGAAGAAGTGGGTCATAAGCAGTTTCAGTTCAGCCTTAAATTGTCATCCATTTCCTTGGGTGCTTTAAGTGGTGTGTACTCTGTTGCATACATTCTAACTAGGTTTTGAGAACTTCTTCCCTTTATTTTTATCACTCGTCTCAAAGGTCCTAAAAACTAAATGATCATGGGTACTAACTTTCTCTCCCTGATTAAAGGTTTAAAAAAAAACTGTAAAGGTCAACTGTTTTTTTTTATATAACCTTGACACTTGTTGGCATGGCACCCTATATTGTCACTTAATATGCACATCCTTTATCCAGCTGACTGATGAGAGATTAAAATTCTCCTCAATTTGCCCCGTATGGTGATACTTTACCATCTCTGTACTGCACCTACCTCCAGCTGACTTTTTTGTTAGGGTTTTATTGTTTGTATTTAGTCACAAATGGGATCTGCTGAACATGTTCATGTTCTTTGTTCCCTTTGTGTACTAACTAGCCATCAGTCAGCTCTACATTGTACACTCTTACCAGGTGATGTTGAGATTATCTTAATTCTCTGTTTCCCAATTAGACAAATTAAAGTAGGAAAGTTGGGAGGAGATTAGTGGAGTACTTTATGAACCATCTCAAATTCATTAAGATATCCACTGTCTTAACATTAATTACCCATATTGATACTTATTTGCTGTTGTCTGCTTAAAACTTTTTGTTTATATTAGTATTGTTTTTTTTATCTCCTGCGAAAGACAGACAATTCATGATAGATTCCACCACTATATAACCTAAATTGTTTTTCAAAAGTTAATTAATTGAGACAGCTATTCTCCCATTCAAGAATTGTTATATTTGTTGCACTAAAGTTAATTTTTATTTCTGCTCCGTGAATCAAAACTGCAAATAAAACCTCGTTTTTTCTGTGATTGACATGTCCTTCCAATTTCTTCTGCTTTTGGCTATTTCTGTTGTTTCACTAACCCAAATAATATAGCAGCAGTGACTTCATGTATCTCTTCCATGTACATATTTGCATCATCTAATCTTCAACCAACAATCTGACTTCAATTCTGGCTCAAAATTCTGAATTAGTTGTATTGAATATAGTCTAGTTTTAAAATATCACTGAATTGTAATTATTAGCAACTTCAGTTTTACATTTTGTGCTTTCCTTTGTCATCTTAAAAAACCGATGTTGATAAGTTGAGAATATTCGTTTGTATAAGTGAATTCATAAACCTTTACATGGTCTCTCTCTTCTGTAAACACACCTCATGACTGTTACTTTACCAAGGCCATTTTGAAATGTAAAGACTAGTATAACAAGTTCATGCTGCTATATTTGGACATGTAAAAAATTAGTAGAAGTCATCCAGTAGAAATGGACTACACGCTTCTATTATATTGGGTAAAAATATCAAGTTATACGTCTACATTTACTTGGGTTCCAGCTGTGGTCTATAGAGCTCGATGTAAGAACATTGACAAACAGAAATATAGCCAAACCACCATTACTCATGTGGGAAATAGGTTTCTACCCGTTTCTTTTATGTTCTGAGAAAGATAAGAATGGAAGAAAAGTAACTAGTTGGTCGGTCAGTTGTCCCCTTTGACTAAACAGAAATGAAGGTCATGTTAGTCTACTTAGAAGACACTTGTTATGACAAGAAGGCCAGGTAGATGTCATCAACATAATTATCACCTGTATATCTCTCCCTCTCTTTGTTTTCTGCTAAAGACCAATGAATGTGTATGTGAAATCTCTCTCTCTCTAGTCTCCAAACTTTCTCTAATTCAATAATGGTTGAGATGTAACACAAATCTTTAGTTTCCAGAGTATTCTTTTGTTTTATTTTACTTTTAATTTGCCCCATCTGTACATACAGATGAAGTTTGGTAAGTGATGTTGGAATGTTCTCTGCATGATTACTGAAAAAAAAAAAAAAAAACCTATATGCTTGTTCTTACAACTGTCAATGTGGATTGAGAGCTGTTTATTTTTTGTTATTTCTTCTTTTTGTTTTTGTTTTATTCTGCTGCCTTGTATTAAAACACCAGTTCATCATGTTTACTAAATTTTGTTTTTGAACTTTAAAAAAAATATATTTCTCAAATGAATTAAAATGATCCTTCTGACTTTATATAATTTCCATTCAGTATTAGAATTTCTTACGTTACTGCAAGATATTCATAGTTTCTAAAATCTTGGCGGTGCTCCAGCATGGCCAAAGCCAAATGGTTTTAAAGCCACTAAACACTTCAGTTGGCACTTTTCTCGAGTACAGGTTGTGTTGAATGCTTTAGCCAGTAGCATGTCTGCTTAACTTTCAAATACATTTATGTTTTTTCATTAACTGATTTTGCAAATTAAGGTAATTTCTCTCATTGGAAAACTTAATAGGAATTCTATGACAGACTATCTTGCTATTAGTTGAAGTTCTGGAGTGACATTGGAAAGTTTAGAAATTCTTCCGGACACATCAAAACCCTTTATACTTTTAATTCCCATTTATGGCCTAAAAATATTCCACTCTTTATTAATTTAATTCATATAATGCAAATGTTATTATTACTACATAAATTTTTTCTCTATGCCATCTCTTTTGTAGCTTTTCAAGTCAGACTTGAAAAATAGCGGGGGAGTCTGAATTTATTTGTGCAACTGTTTTACTTCCCGTAATATTGATATTTATAACTATCTGGATTAATTAGGAAATTAACATCAGTTAATATGAAGACTGATTTTAGTGTGCAAACTTGATAAAAAGCCTATATGACAATTAGTGAACATAATGAGTATATTAGGATTATTGGAAGATCAAGAGATGTATGTTTACTAATTAGTAAAAACTGATAACTAGTATCAATAACAACTAATTGATATAATGTTAATCATTTACTACTGTGGCCTTCAGTAAAACTAAAAAAATATATTTATATTTTTAGGTAATTTTCTAGCTTCTCAGTCTATATAAATGTATTTCAAGGACCAATAAACTTTAATGAATGTCTCTTTTGTTTCCAGCCCTTCATGTCACCCAGATTTCCAGGTGGCCCACGTGCCCCTGGACCAGTTCGGATGCCAAATCAAGTAGATTTTAATGTAAGTTTATTTCATGTCCATATCCTCTTTGAGCTTGTCAGTTTTTGTTAATAGATATTACTGGACCATCTTGAAAATCCTTACTATCCAGTGTGGAGTTTATAGGTATCTCACCATTATTAGTATCACAGCTGTCATCATTTTTGGGAATCATATTCTTCAGCTATATAAGAAATTATCAGTAATTTATATTAACTCAGATTCTACAAAACTTGGTTCTAACTATGAAAATCTATGACATATTACCATGTATTGCTACATTCTTGTATACAACATATACACCCATATAAATATGATGTACTGTACAGGGACATGACATGCATTAAACATGCACATACACACATGTATATAGCATTGTATTGATATGTATTACTTATACAATGTCAGCAGACTTTAGGACATGTGTTGACTTTCATTTTAGATAATGAGATCTGTTCTTCTGTTTGAAGGATGACAGAGTTTAGAGAGATGTGGTTGTCATATTGGAAAGCCTCATAATACCCACCCCCTTTTATTGTTTAATGAGATTTGATGACATTAAACATACAGTAATTATATAGAAACTGGATTGAAAACCCAGCAATGGAGCTTAAATTACTTTTTAAACCTTTTACTCCATGAGAAATGTGTGTGTGTGTGTGTGTCTGTACACACACACACACACGCATTTCCTGAATTCCCACTGACCCTTTTTTTTTGTTGCTAATGCCTAAACGCAATTGGATGATTTGTATTTGTCCATACAAGCATGGGTTTGATGACTTTGAAAATCTGAACATTTTCATAGCTGTAGCAAGCTAAATAATAACCTTTTAATTATGAGTGACAACCAAGAGTGATCCGAGTGAAGTAATGTGTTTAGATTAATAACACACATGACAGAGTATCCTGGAATTTGATTAAAAAGCTCACATAGCTGAAGATAGAGTAGGAGGGCATTATTTTATGTTGATACGTATTGTATATTATATAACTAATAGATATTAACTGTATAATAAATACTTAGTTGTTATAGTTAGCTTATCAATATTTTAGCCTGATGGTCTACTCTTTTAGGGAGTTCACCCCCCATGCCAAAACAGACAGTGAAGCCCAGAGCAGTCTTCTGCCTAGCGCCAGCTCCTGTCACACCATCCAACCTGTGCCAGCATAAAAAACAAATGGTAGATGATGATGGTGGTGGTGGTGGTCATACCTTTCTATATTTGAAAAGTGTTTGCTACAAACAAAATGTGAAGCAATTGTAAGATTTATAAGAATATGTTCTGTTGCATAATTAGATATTGTAAATACTTTTGTGTTTATGATTGTAGCCTCCAGGGGGAGCTGCTGGGCAGATGTCAATGCCAAACAGTATGGACCCAAGGCCAGGTAAGCTTCTTTTCAGTTAATTATTAAAGACATTTCTGTTTTGTTGTTTTGATGATTTCCAGGTGTATATAAAGTAAAAGTGATTCTGATATATTTGATAGGTTGGTAAAGTGCTGGTATACCAGCTGAATGGCCAAAGAGCAGTTGCGTATAAATATTCAATGTTGTTATTTAATTAACCCATTTACAGCAGAAATCAGATATATCCACTCAAAATTTCACTACTCTTAACTGTGAAAAGCAGTTTTATACACTAGTCTATCCTGAAATGTCATGTTTGAAACTATTTTTTTGTGTGTGTGTGTGTTAAAATATGTCAAGTTTATTGAGGCAACATGACTTGCAGAAAATATCAATTCTAATTTTTGGTAGACATTTAACACCATTACTGGACTAATGATGAAATTTAGTTTTGTGGTTAAAGGATTAATTTGTAATTAGAAGGAAAGAAATATTTCTCTTCTCTTCTATGTAATGGAAACTGTTGTAACCACTGATGGTTTTCTCTTGAAAGTGAAGTTTTCACTGGTGCCATAGCTACCTAATTGATTCCAAGATGTCACAGTAATGAACGATCAACCAGCATGGCCATAGTCCATTAACTAAAACCCAGTAAAAGAGTTATGCTAGTTCACACTGACTTTATCAAAATATTCAAATGAAATTGAGAATAGTAGTTGTTTAAAGGAGAAGCTTCTGGAGCTTTAATGTCTGTGAACCTGAAGAAATTTGTACAACCGTCATTATCTGCTAAGTATCATTTACTATGAGAGGCTAGCTAACTGATCCCTCTGCCACTGTTGTATTAGATAAGTTGTGGCTGTTTTCTTTGCAGATATCTGTTCACTAAGTTGCATAGTTGGTCATACATCAATCTAAGGTGGCATTGTTGGTCTTAAATCAATGTTTTCGGCCTATTTGACTGCGTCTTCTTCACTTCATATTACTCAAAGATTGAAATATTAATATTAATTTTCAGTATTGAAGATACGATAGTGGGGCTTGGTTTTGAAGCCAGAAGCTTGATATGCCTGGCTAAATATATACTGTACACCATGTTCTAATTGAAAATGTTAATACAGTTCTATAATTAAGAGATGAGGAATTATGTACGTTATTTACATTTGACGGATATTTGGCCTCATCTTGTTTGTTGTTAATATGTTTTGGCTGATATGCCCTCCAACCTTCATCAGCTGTCTTCATCAGCTGTCAAACAATTGTAGTTGGGGGGACAAACACAGACACAAACACACACGCATAATATATATATAAGAAGGGCATCCAGCCGTAGAAACATTGCCAGATCAGACTGGGTCTGGTGCAGCCTTCTGGCTTCCCAGACCCCAGTTGAACCGTCCAACCCATGCTAGCATGGAAAGCGGGCGCTAAACGATGATGATAATAATAATAATGATGATGTGTGTGTGTGTGTGTGTGAGAGAGAGAGAGAGAGAAAAGATAAGTTCAAGTAGAACAATTTAAACTTTTTGGGGTGACCAAAAAGATATATTTCTAATAAAGATTCTTCATATCAAACTAATAGCTTGGTATCGCAAGCATTTAAAATATGAAAATAACAAGTAAAATGTTTGTTATAGGCATGTATAAGATAAAATCTTACATAAAACACAACTAACCATTAGAAAAAATAGAAGAGAAGAATGTCAAAAGATTTTTTTTTTAAATTTAATTTTTGCATACAACCGTTTCGAATGATAATACCAACATGTAAGAAAAAACATGGGAAAAATTAAATTAATTACAATAATAATTAAATGAAATTAATTTAATTATGTATTACCATTCTCCTCAGTGCAAAAATATTTAGAAAAACATCAGAAAATTAGAAGGAAAACAGAGATCTTATGTCATATATATCAACCAGATATTTGTAAATAAATTGTGAAAGGGGAGAAAAAAAAGAGATATAAGAACATGCCAAATTCACTCACGAGGCTTTGGTCAGCCCGAAGCTATAGTAGAAGACATTCTTTAAAATATAGAGTTGAATTTCGTGTAGCCACCTGTTGGCAACTATTCTCCCCCACCCATTTTATAGGGAGTGTTACCCATTTTTCTGGGCTCTTTTCACAGCTATACCCCCATTCGAAATTTGCATTAGTTTTTGTATGGAGGGGAAAAAAGGATGGAGTAGGGCTTGTTTGTAGTGTGTAGAGAAAACGTTAAACTTGCCTGAAAAAAAATAAACATGGTCTTTCCCCACCAACTTAGAGACATGAAGAACTATGAAAGAAGGCAAATAAGTACTGGGGGTGGGGGAAAGAAGGGAGAACTAACACTTGATCGTTCTAGAACTCTCAGAATGAGAACATAAACACCCGAAAGACTTTCTCTCTATTTATTACTAAATGTCTTTCTCTCTTCTTCATTAATAAAAGTAAAGAAGTTAGAAAAGATTTGTCGTATTTCAGTCTAATTGTCACTGTCTCTGTTTCTATTGCTTCACTCCTTTTCTTTATGGTTAAGAGAGTGAAGGTGCGTGGCCCAGTGGTTAGGGATATTTGGCCCACGATCGTAAAGTCAAGAGTACAATTCCTGGTGGTGCGCTGTATTCTTGAGCAAGGTACTCTACATCACCTTGCTGCAGTCCACTGAGATGGCAAAAATGAGTTGTAGTTGTAATTCAAAGGGGCCAGCCTTGTCACTTTTGTGTGAGGTTGGATCTTCCTGAGAACTAAGTTATGGTATGCCTGTCTGTGGAGTACTCAGCCACTTTTGCATTCATTTTACAAGCAGACTGTTCTGTTGATCAGATAAAGAAGATCCTCGTCGTCGTAACCGATGGAGTGACATTGTTAAAAAAGAGTCAAAGGAAAGGAAATATTCCATATCGTAAGGCAAAAATGTCGTGTTTTGTATAAGTAGTGAAAGCTAAGATGAAATAATTTCTATTCCATCTTGTATTCATTCGCCCTCAACTCTTGCTCAGTTTGCTAACAACAACCTGCGCATCGGTGTTTACCCGAGAGCTTAGCCTCCAGATCTGTGAAACCCACAAATCCCGCTGTTAGGACCGGATTAACACCCATAGTGACCCTAACGACTAAAAAGATTTCCCTGTTGCTATATAGGATCTTTTTTCGTTTTCTTCCAACCACTTGAAGATATATCTTGCTCTAGTCCACTCAGCTGACCAAAATGAGTTGTAGCTGTAATTCAAAGGAGCCAGCCTCATATTATGTGAGAGGCTTAATCTCTCTGAGAACTATGTTAATGGTATGCATGTCTGTGGAGTATTCAGCCACTTGTGAGTTAATTTTATCCTCGTGTGGTAATGAAAAGTGAAAGTGACATCCATTATTTGCTGTAATTATTTGTCTTTGATTTAACAATGTGTCTATGTATCAATGTGTCAACTTTTCTTTCGATCTACGTATCTACTATCTCATTTTCTCTCTCACTTCTTCTGTGTCCCTCCTCTCTCCCGCCTTTAATTTAACAATGTGTATATGTATCTATGTATCAACTTCTCTTGCGATGTGATAAACATTTAAAAACCCAAAACAAACACCATCTCCACTCACTGTTGCTCTCGTTTTCTCTCTGTCCTGCTCTCTCCCGCTTTGCCACACTTCTTCTTTTGAAGTAGGTACACACGCCACCTGTATATCCGTACAAAAACAACAAGTTGGTGTATTAATGTTATTGATGAAGAAATAAGATTTGAAAGGCTAATCTGAATTCTAAAGTGTTAATTGGGTCTTATCAACATTGAATTTTAACTATGTCTTCCTTTCTTGTTGAAAAAAAACAAATCACAAACACCATTGTTTCACCCACTTCAGTCAACAACATAACATTAGTACAGTGTCACCTACAATATTCATCATAAATATATCCATAACATTACTCTCATCATCATTTCTATCAGTTCATTTATTTTTCCTATTTTCCAACAGGTCATCCTGGAATTGGTCCAATGCAGCGAATGAACCATCCTGGTAGAATGCAGGGCCCAATAAACCCAGTTAGTAACATCTTTTATTTAACATATTTTCTTTAGTTTTCAGTTACCTGTTACTTCTCGTTGCTCAAATATCATTGACCCGTAGCTGTCTGTTTTCATCACTAGTTATTTTAGCCAGGTAAAATATAGCAAAAATAAGAGTAGTAAAATGTAGTCTGAATTAAACTTCTTTTTTTTATAGTCACCATTTACCAAAGTGGCTAATTTACTTCAATTGATTGTAGTTTTAATTAGCAGTGACATTCACAGCTTGGTTTCACCAATGTGAAGTGTAAACTGTTTGGTCTTTGATGATTTAAAGCTACAAGAAGTGACAGAAGAAGGTGTGGTTTGATAAGGGATCTTAGAGAAATTAATGAAATGCTATCAAGTCGTGTTGATACTCTCTTTTACTCTTTTACTTGTTTCAGTCATTTGACTGCGGCCATGCTGGAGCACCGCCTTTAGTCGAGCAACTCGACCCCGGGACTTATTCTTTTTGTAAGCCCAGTACTTATTCTATCGGTCTCTTTTTGCCGAACCGCTAAATGACGGAGACGTAAATACACCAGCATCGGTTGTCAAGCAATGCTAGGGGAACAGACACACAAACACACACACATATATATATATATATATATATATATACGACAGGCTTCTTTCAGTTTCCGTCTACCAAATCCACTCACAAGGCATTGGTCGGCCTGGGGCTATAGCAGAAGACACTTGCCCAAGATGCCACGCAGTGAGACTGAACCCAGAACCATGTGGTTGGTTAGCAAGCTACTTACCACACAGCCACTCCTGTGCCTATGTGAAGTTGTTTGTAATTTCTGTCTTCAGTGATGAAAATCCTTGTTCAAAGCAATGAGATTTTCCTTCTCATATGACAACAAATCCTGCTTTTTGTAATGGGATAGCATCAACAACAACAACAACAACTTGTTTCATTACCTTATCCTCCATGTACACAAATCTTGTGGAAGGAGTAATCTGCATTATTTAAAAGTTTATTGTTGAAAAAATGTAGAGATGAACATATATGGAAAACCCAATTTTTTCTCTCAAGTGCTTGTATGCCCCAATATTAGACTATTTTCTTTGGTCAATATACAGTGATTGCTTATAAGCTTTTAAGTTTATAAAATATTATTATTTACATGAAAAGTTGTTGAGCTGGCAGTTGTTAGCATGCCGGGCAAAATGCTCAACGCCATTTTGTCCACCTTTATGTTCTGAGTTCAAATTCCGCTGAGGCTGACTTTGCCTTTCATCCTTTTGAGGTCGATAAATTAAGTATCAGTCAAGTACTGAGGTTGATGTAACCGAATTTACCCTTCCTCCCAAAATTTCGAGCCTTGTGCCTATAGCAGAAAGGATTATCTACATAAAGAATTGCAGGTCAAGGGTGGATAACCTATACAAAACACAAATATTTAGTTTGCATGTGGTAAAATTGTAAAACATGAATATCAGTGTTTCCTCTGTGTCTTCTAAACACTGACATTAACGTTTTAATGTGAATTATAATTATCAGTTTAGACACACATTCTTCATGAAATGTCCTTGGAGATTTTGGGTTAGAAGTTATGATTATAATAACACTGCTGAAAATATTTTCTAGTTTATCAGTAGCAGATATTTTTTTAATTGCTTTTGAATTTGTTCTGAAGATTGGGGGGGGGGGGGGGGGGCACATTGGTTTATTACTTTACCCTCTTGTGGAAGTTTACGCATGAAAATAGGGGCTTTATCATTGTTCTTCTTTATGGTGTAGACTTGTATTTTTCTACTTACTAAACTGGTAATAATAACAATAATAACTTGTTGAAATTGTATTGTTATTTTTCTAGGTATATGAAACAATACAGAATTACGGTGGCATCAGAGGTCCACCTCCAAACAGTATGGGTCCAACAGCTCCTGGTGCCATGCCACCCATGAGCATGTAAGTAAAGATTATTTTTGATCATTTTTCCCTGTAGTTATTGCAAAAGGAGATGCACAGTGAACACCTGTAATTAGGCACACGTCACAATCCCCATATATACTTAAATAATTCAGTTGTCTGGATTTTTCAATCAGTATTTTGGTTTATTTGGACACTGGAGGCAACAAGCTTCGGTTACCAAGCTCCCTATTGTTAGGTTTCTGAGGTCAGAGTTGCTTTTAATATCTCTAAGTTTCAGAAACAAAGAAAGGAAAACGGAGTGGTGGTGGTGGTGGTGGTGTCAAAAATGTCCTCTAGAGCGGCATTAGGTGTCATTTTCTTTGAATTAACTAATTATGCACCTTCAGCCGAATTTGAACTTGCTGTCTTACTGTATATATAACAGTTCAACATTTCATTTAATTCTTTTAGGATAGTTTTCAGCTCCAGATTATTTCTTATTTCACTAAAAACAAGAAATTTCTGTTTGCCCTTTAATTATTTGACATCACAAAGATCATCATCATCATCATCGTTTAGCGTCCACTTTCCATGCTAGTAAATCATCTTCAGGCTATACTGAAATTCAAGGCTAAAAGCACTGGTGCTGGTGCCACATAAAAAAGCACCCAGGACACTGTGGAGTGGTTGGCATCAGAAAAGGCATTCAGCCATAAAGGCCATGCCTGAACAGCCAATGGAGCCAGGTACAGCCCCCCCCCCCCAAGTTCCACCAGCTCCAGTGAAACTGTCCAACCAATGTCAGCATGGAAAACGGACATTAAATGATAATGAGGAGGAAGAGGATGATATTCTTCAATTCAGTCAGATTTCATGCCTATTCTAATCCAATTTGGAGAATTTATTTTTAAGATGTGTTGCAAATTTTGTAACTTAAATACAGGTGAAAATATATATAGAATTGATTGAGAGGAATATTTAGTATTTGTTTATAGTTTGGCAATAAATTTTGAGCCATGTTTTTACTTGTAAACTTTACGAAGCTTAACCAGCTTTTCCCAATGTTGATATTATATAAATGCCTTAGATAGAGATAGGGCCTGATTTTTCCTTGAGACTATTTTTCATTTAACTTATGCCACTGATCCCTTTTAGTTCAGTAACAATTTGAAGACCACAATAGCATATACCAAAAAGGGATTCAGTGGTAGACCTAAACTGTCACCCAGCTTAGCACCATCATCAAGCTCTTGGGTACTTTTAACGGAGTCCATTCTGTATTCAGACTAGGTTTCTGTCTCTACTCCATCCACTTCTTACTAAGGTGTGTGTGTGTGTGTGTGCACGCTAGAACATGCACACATCATCATGTTACTTTGGATTGTGTTAAATATTGTGGAATAAGAGATCCCTTATTTTGGAAAACAGATATGGGTTAGTATCTGGCTGTAGAACCATGCCTCATCATAACTAATCCATGCAAATGTAGAAAAATAGATGTAAAACGAACCAAAAATAAGAAAATATAGAAATCATTATCAAATGTGTTGCTTTGAAAACCTTATTAAATTTTGAATTACTTTTAAGGCAGTACAATTACCCTTGTATTGTTTTTAAATAACTTAAGGGATCCATGTAAGGTTATAATGTAACAATGTTCACTTCTCTTTTCCTATTTTTTCTCAGGCCTGGTGGACAAGGAAACAGACCATGGCCCCCAACATCTTCATCAGTAAGTTATTTTCTCTACTTTTTTGTTTAATAATAATTACAACATATAATAAATTAATTTGTTTATAACAGTTGAAATGGCAGAAGGAACAGAATATCAGCTGAGTTGCACTGATGAAATGAACACAGTCAAAGAACTGACAATTATAACACTGGCCTATTATTGCAAAGTTTAAAATATTCTTCCAGAATTACCAAGTGTAACACTGTTATAGAATTACCAGGTGTACTAGTGTTACAAGACTGTCATATGTATTACTGTAACAAAACACTGTGACACAGTCAACAAGTTAATGCATTTTTACTGGTCTTAGGTGTAACATTTACAAGACTTCCAGGTGTAACATAGCATTTAGCTAGGTGCTGTATTTTACCATTATCTATGTAATAGCTGTGGTGCATATTGTTAACTATTAACTTTAAGGTTTGGGTATATGATAACTCTGTTTTTATTTGAGTGTTGACTTAGCTTTTGTTATGTGATAACTGCATTTGATAATTGTATGGTCTGATCATATATGTTAATTAATTCTAGATAAGTTTATAAAAATATGGAGGTATTGTATATCAAAATCTTGTTACTTAAATAAGAAGTTGTGTTTTCCTCAGCTTGATTTTCTTAATATTTTTTTCATCCTTTATTTTTCTAGATAAATTATTCATCAGCATCACCTGGCAGTTATAATGTAAGTCTGTTCTCCAGCTTCTTCTATAAATTACTGTGATTTTTCTTTTTCTTATATGACTTGTCTCTTGTTCGTCTCCCTATTGTTTAAGATGTTTGTTGTGTATGTGAAACATTGAGGATTCAGTGACTATTCTACTGTTATTAAATTCACTGCAGAATCATTTTGTACACAACAAATATTGTGAAACCCCTCATTTCCCTTGAGCAACTGTGTGAGCATATTTATAAGATCTATTGTGGACAGATGATTATGATATAAATGAGATAGTTGTTTGAGTTGATGTTTGACAACCTCACCTTTGTACGAAACAGCAGTCTAGTTTTGGTTGAAAGTCATTCTCTAGTCTTTTTTCATATAATTGTTTTGTGATCCCAATTTAACAGAAAGGATTATATACTTTCTGATATTAATATGGTATTATCGAATACTTCAGTATCAATCATTTCATTTCTGAAAATAGCGATAATAAAATGCCTGTCAGAGACATCTGAGGAGAGCTTAATGTAGCTATAAGCGAAGAGAAACAATAGCTGGAGCTGGAAGAGAATATTGCAAGCTGCTAAACAGAGAATAGGAGGGAAACCTAGTTTGAAATAGATCTACTATGCAAGTTGTTTTAGTGGTCTTTGTGGCTGGGTGATATATGCCACAGTTCAGGGAAGGCTCCTGGTTCAATCCTCGTAAAGGTTGCATTTTGGGAACAGTAGGAGAAAACCTAGGAGTCATGACCTAGGTGGACCTGGTTACCTTAATGTGCCAGGAACACTTGCTTGATAGGAGTTCTGAAAATTTCTGCTGCTGTCTGCTTGCCATGTAGTAAGTTTCCACTTTGAGCTCTTCCTAATATCTTCATTGGTGATCAGTCCAAAATGAAATTATTCAAAAGTTTAAAGTTCTGTTTCCAGAAAATATTTTGATGCATGCTTCTGTTAAAAGCAGTATTTGTAGAGACTGAATGAATTAGATTAATGTTGTTCTTCAGCTGTAACCTGCTCTGATTTAGCAAGCCTACTACCAAAGATATTCTAGTCATAACTGTACATCCTTCTTTTAGGTATTAATAACTACATTATTAGGTATCTAATACTACATTAACCCAATGTATCCCCTTTACTTTTAAAGATGACAATATATAATTTGAGGGTAGTTTAACTGCTAATTCTAGCAAGCTACTTGGCTTGACCAAATGAAGATCAGTATGTTATGTGAAGTCTGTAAATATTTGCAAATGGTGATACATGTTGAAAGGTATAAAACTTGAAGTTTGCTATTCTTGTTTTTTTTTTTAATTTTAAATTCCTGCTATAAAGTATTTTTCCGACTATTTTAAGGGTCCACCTGCTACAGGAGGGGCTCCAGGAACGCCGATTATGCCAAGTCCACAAGGTAGGGACAATTGTATTTCCTTGACATCTATTGATTGATTGATTGATTTATTTATTTTTTCTGATTCTCTTTGTTATCATTGAAGGTCCAGTAACTGTGAGTAAACAGTACTGAACTATTACTGCGCTCAGCTATTCTATTGTACTGCTGGATAAGACATATACAAATCTTAGTTAAATTAAGTGACAACAGGTTCCTCTTCTACACATCAAATATCCTCCCAGCAAAACTAATGGAAGAATAGATGTATAATAAGAACAAAGAAAATGAAGAAAAAAACGATCATTTGTTTTCAAATAATGAAATGATAATTTTCTTTCTGCAATTTATAGATTCTACGAGTTCTGGTGATGGCATGTATGGCATGATGAAAGCTAGTATGCCAAATATGGCAGGGGTGAGTCCAAAACTATGTTTATGTAGCTTACAAATCAGTCTTAGACTGGGTCTGTGCATGTATATATATATATATATTCTATAATATGCACACACACTCACACATAAACACACACACACACACACACACACATATAATTCATAAATTTGCATCGAGCATGAATTGATTTGTAGCTTCTCATTCATAGTCATAATTAATTTGATTTTTTTTGTTTGTTTGTTTTTGTCATTGCCTTAGCGTCACATTTTTGTTCTGTAATTTCATAGCTCTTTAGGAGAAATTACAATATCTCGAACCAAGTTTGTTTCTTGGATTGTAGGTGATGATTGTTAATTAACTAATGAATGAATGAATTAATTAATTAATTATTATTATTCATATTATTAAGGTGGTGAGCTGGCAGAATCATTAGCACACTGGGCAAAATGCTTAACAGCATTTCATCCATCCTTACATTCTGAGTTCAAAGTCTGCAGAGGTTGACTTTGCCCTTCATCCTTTCAGGGTTGATGTAAGCGACTTATCCCTTCCTCCCAAATTTCAGACTTTCTGCCTATAGTAAAAAGGATTATTATTATTATTATTATGTTTTCTGATTTAGGCACAAAGCCAACGATTCTGAAGGGGAAGGGTCATTTGCAACCAGTGACCCGAGTACTAGTCATTTTATCAACTCAGATTGTTGAAAGGCAAACTTAGTTGAATATGAACTCTTAATCTAAAGAGGCAAACAGAATACCACATGGCATTTTGTCTGATACTCTTAACAGTTCTGCCTAACACCATCATCATCATCATGAATGGCAGTGGTTGGCAGATTCGTTAGAGCAATAGACAGAAAGACTTGTGATATTTGTTCTGACCCTTTCTGTCTTCTGGTTTCAAATCCCACTAGGGTTAACTTAACCTTTCATCCTTGCTAGATTTGTAAGATAAAGTACAATTCAAACACTAAGGGTTGATTCTATCAACAAATCCCTTTCTCCAATTTCATATCTTTGCACCTGCATTAGGAATTATCATCTCGTCTTTGTCCTTCGATGTTCTGAATTATGTAGTTATGTCCCTTGATGTTCTGAATTTAACTATCACTGAAGCCAAGTTTGATCATTCTGCAGTTGATAAAATAACTACCACATATATACCAAGAGCTAATTAAATCACCTGTATTCAGTTCTTATAAGTTTTGGGGTAGGTACCAGTATTAAAAAAAGCTATTGATATTATTTCTATAAATAGGATATTTCTTATTGTGATAGAAAATAGCACAACATTTACACACTGCTCAATAATATTATATATATATATATATATATATATATATACACACACACACAGTTAGTTAGCGAATTATTCTAATTAAGTTCATTTATTATAATGCAGAATAAATGAACTATAATTCACCATTATTTATTCAGTATTGTCACCGTAATTATTTCAAACATTGGTTATCAGTATTATCTCTTTTTTTTTTAATTTAAAATAAATGTGTGTATCTATATACACATGCGTACACACACACACACACACACACACACCACACACACACACACCACACACACACACACACACACACACTTTTCAATGAGAAGTGAGGTGGCCAAGTTGTTATGATGTGAGCAGCTGGAGTTCATACTTGGCTGCAGCTGTTACATTGGGTCATTACTGACTTCACTGTCACCTCTGCTTTAGTGAGGGTGGGTTGGTATGAGAAAATACTTAATTTATTTGTAAAATACCTTCTTAAAATCAATGTTAGCAATTGAAAACGTGGATGTGAAATTGTTAACAACACAGTTGTGTATGCACCTGTGTGTGTGCACACACTTATATTCATTAAAATTCATTGCGATATTATTGATGTCAAATTGGCATTTCACCCTCCCAGGATTGATAAAATAATTACCAATCCTATAGAGATAGGAGGGAGCCCCCTTTTGTTTTTTTTAAATGTTTGTATTGTCTCCATCATCATCATCATCATCATTAGTAAATGTTCCACGGTCTTGTATCTAATTCTGCTACTCTTCCTTATTTAGACTTTTTCACTAACCAATCTGTTGTCAGCTATTAAAACGTTATTGCTTGTTTACTATTAGAATTTCTAGACAATATTTACTTATTCGATTAGTCTGCTCACTGTTAAATTACATTGAATGTTTATTATTATTATTATTATTGTTGCTGTTGTTGTTGTTGTGACTACTACTATTACTACTACTTTTGTGAAATCAGTTGGAATGTGTCGATTCTTCATGGTGAAACAGAAGTTTTACCAAAACAATAACAAAATGTATGTTGTTTGTCGTTTGTGGACTGAGTGTTTCCCTGGAAATATCAAAGTGTACCAGAAATAACAATAACAATTTAAATATCTAATCAAGCAGTTTAATTTGGTCCCAGTAATTTGGTGAAAGTTATCCATATTAATTATATTACTTTCGACATTTTGTAAAGATTAGCATTCAGTAGCAATTCTTGTTAAATCCACTGCCTGTGATCCCTTTTGAAGTACAAATAGTGCAGTGGAATCCTCTGGAATTGATTGCAGATGATTACTGAAAGCATGTTTGGTATGATATTAGTAAAGACACTAAATTGTCCTCTTTCTCACCTTGCATGATATCAGCTTATATCTATTGGCTTTTGTTTGTTGTTCTCCAGAAAAGGTTTTTTTTTTGTTTAAAAAAAAAATTAACTAGTCTATTATGTACATTGATTTTATTGTATATAGTGTCAGAGTTGTTGTTAATTAGACAAGATATTTTCATTTGAAGCAAAAGTTATCTTCTGTACCCTTCATAGGGTTTAGTTTAATTTAATCAATAATGTGAATAACCTAAAGATAAATGTGAAAAATCTTTGATCTGAAAAATAAATTTTAAGTTCTTGTTGTTGTAAGAAAAAAAAAACTGAGCCTTAAGTTACACTTGTTTTTATTAATTTTTTTTTTCCAAAAGATAAAATATTTGTAGTGAAATACTTATAAACTTATCTTGACAAGTACAATCCAGTAACCAATATGTCTGTCTTGAGACAAGTATTAAAATGGTAGTTAGATATTTTTTAATTCCAAGTTTTTCTAAATATTTTAATCCTCACTGTCAGATGTTAAGAGATGTCAAAGTACATGCGATTAGAAATATATAAGCACAAACTTAAACGAGTTAATTTGTCTTCTTCTTAGTCTAGTTGTCCAAGTTTTAAAAAAAAATTAATATTTCTACTTTTATGTTAATATTCAATGTCCTTTTTTTCATTTTGGCCGAAAACATGAATTAGTGTGTTGCAACAACAACTGTTTCACCTGTTCTTGCTATCGCCCAGCTTACAATCATTGACTTTCTAAATTAATCTTCATTGATAAGTGGACATCAGTCAGTTGGCGTGCTACGGTTATCTTTTGGTAAAATTTTACCTTTCCCATGTCTTCATCTAACATCTCTCTCTTCTAGGTAATGTTAAGATGAGCCGTATGTAGTATCAACTCCCATAGCTTGTTGATACCAACAATGTTGACTGAAGATATAGGAAGACCTGACTTGCTGTCTTGGATGGTGTTTACCACTATTTTGCTGCCATAGTAACTGTTTATTGTCCTGCTGCTGTGCACTTACTTAACATATACACACACATATACTATAATTTGTGTGTGAGCATGTGTGAATATGTGTGTGCGCATATACATACTCACACATCAACTACCTTTAATTACTGTGTCTTGCTTTATTGCACTTTGGCTTCCCCCCTCCCTTGTGTGTGCTGTACTCTTTTTACCAGTTTCAGCCATATCCTGTGGCCATGTAGATATCTTTTATCAGACTTGACCAACTTCCATGCTGATGGCTTCTAGTCCCCTTCCCACCCCTCTACTCCATCTTCTCTGTGAGTCTTCAGAAACTAAATTACTTCGTTATTTTGGCCAAATCTTTATTTCTTTTATATTCTATTATAGTTCTTCAGATTCTTCATGGATTTCACTCTGTGTTGTTTAACACAGTACTAATTCTCATTTCTCTAGATTCTCTAGATTTAGAGTTGTTCCCAGTCTTTTGTGTTCAGTATTTATTTCAAATTTCTACAATCCACAAATCTTTCAGCTAATGTCACAGTTTAGATTTTAATTAAATTTGAAAATGTAAAATAATTATCTGAAGAAAAAACATTTGCAACTTAACACATTGTTTTGTTATAAGGTCTCTATCATTTTCAAAGTTGTTGAGTGCTTGCTTTTTTTCTTTTTACTCACTCTTCTGCATAAAATACTTCTACAGACTGTTTATCGTTTGAAAGAAAAATATTAAGTATTTATCATATCTGTAAATTGGATTTTGGTATGACAAAGGTTGGCACTTATTTTTTTAATCTCTTCAGCCCATTCTCTGGTTTAATAAGGTCCAACCTCCTCTCAGTTGCACATTCTGTTGTTCTGCCCATCCTTTGCTTTTCTGTATCGCAGTCACTTCTGACCTGCTTCCCTGTTTGTTGCCTTTGCTAGTTTCCACCGATGGGAGGACCAGACGGAGGAATGCCAATGGGAGCTGACATGCCTGCTGTGATGAACGGTAAGTGAACTATCCTAGCTAGCCGGGCTTAATGATACAGTAGCAGCGAGTAAGCTGTTGCTGATGGTGACCACCAACCACATTTACCCTTTTTATAATGTCAACAATATTCTTGAAGGAAATGCATCTTTTTATTTTTGTATTTGTTTAATGGACTGTATTTTGTAACAGTGAATGTGCCATGCAATTATTTTACATAATGTCAGGATTGGTAGCGTTATTTAATGAAATATTTTCTTCTCTGTCTGTATTCTCACTTAAAGAATATGTAGGAAAGCAGAAAACAGGGATTCCAATAAGTAAACTTTATATAAGACGTATAAGGTGGGTGTCACAAAAAGGAATAAAGAGCCACATTTCAGTGGGATATACATGCAACAATGTGTTTGTAAATTGCTTCCCAGACCCTAATATTCTTCCAGAATATGTTGTAAAGATAGTTTTATTTGTCAATCCCTTCATCTATTTGTTACAGAACCTACAAATGATTTGAAGTTTACTAAATGAATAGAAGAGTTGTGTCTAGTATAATATTTTACCTTTGGAGTTAAATGAAATTGAAAATAGTCTGGTTGTTCATTCACATATAAAATAAATATATATATATATGTATATATTTCATCTACAACTGGTAGTTATGTTTCTGATATTTGTCTTGATCGTCTTGTAAAAATAGGTAGAGATGTTAATACAGGCTAGTGTTCAGGTATGTATCTTGAAAATTGTTGTAGGGACACAGAAGCATATATCCGTTCTTATAACATTAAAAACAAACAAATAGGTAACTGAAAATTCCTTAAACAGTTGTTGTTCTAGGTTGTATGATAATATTTTAGCAAACTGAATTTTTTCCTTTCTCTTTTGCTGACAAAGCAATGATGTAATTCTTGTCAGCAAGGAAAGCAGTTAATCTTTTGCTATAAAATTTATTGGTGGATAACTGGATAAACTATTGGAAATCAACATCTTTCTTCCACATTCCCATCCACCTAATTTCTTTATCTGTGTTAAAGGTGTTTCTATTTCTAGCTCTTTATATTTTTATGTATTTAAAAAAAAGAAACTCTCATTGGATTATTTTTCTCTTCTGGGAATATTCATTCTCCTTGATTGGGCTTGTGCTTTTACAGTGCCTTTCAATAAGAATAAATCATTTCACTCCTTTTCATTGTTAAGTTCACTTCAATTTCTTCCACTTCTACTAAAGTGAAAGCTCCACACAAATTCTTCAGGAGACACACTTTTACTGTTTTCTCTTCTTTTACATAGCATGGAAATCTTCCTCAATTCTTTTGTTTCCAGAAATTGTCTTCAGCATTTAATGGAATGCTGCATCATTTGATACGTTTCTCAATATTTCACCAAAAATCTAGGAACCAGTTTTGCAGCCACTAATGATTTGTGCCATAACTGCTTTGTTTTTCTTCTTTTTTTTTTTAACTCCACATCAGTACTGAAATATACTCTCCTCTATCAACTCACTCACTAATGACAGCTAATTGATTGCTAATTAATATTTGCTGCTTTACTAATCATCAGCTGATTCTTTTGGTTGTTTTGTGTGATTTTATTTAATTCTTTATTTCTTCCTTCTCTTTGTAGCCTGTTCAGTTGGTTGCTTTAGGCTGGACACACATATTGTCCTAGGTTGTCATTAAACAATATGCATTATGATCTTAACTTCTTTAGGACATCTAAAGTTTCACTGTACCTTTTCTGTGAGGGTCTTTTCAGCATATTGAGATTTCATCTTCAGGATTTCATGTGGCAATTAACAGGAGAAAAACTCAACAGCTTTGAATCAGCAGTAAACTGAAATATTTGTTTTGTCTTTAAATATTTGTTGGGTATATATATGGTTGGGTAGACAAAGGCACTAACACTAAATCAGTTCATTATTTGTTTTCTTATACTTTTATATTTCATATGCATATCATGTGATGTATGTGTGGTTGTGGTTGTGTGAAGGTTTGTTTTTTTTTACTTTTTCTTTAAGAATTTTTAAAGATATAAATGGAAATCCTTTGTATTTTATGTTGTTGGCTGTAAAATGTTAACTAACATTCTTGTTCCTTGTTTTGTTTGCATTGAATTGTCAATGAATAAAAAAACCTTAATAAGGTTGTTTAATAATTTTTATCTGGTATCTTAAAAATTTTGAAATCTTTAAAATATATCATAAAATATTTAAATATCTATATTTATTTAAAGTTTGGTTGGTGAAAGGCGGGACAGAAAGAGAAAGGCAAAAGAAAGACAGCTATTTGTGTTTGTAACTAATATTCAGTGCTCAGGCATATACATAGTTTGACTCTTGCATTTATGATAAGCTACCAATATTTTAGTTTTGCAATCTACTGTTTTTTACAAAATACTTCCTCAAATATCTCTCACATGATGCAAACAGGCCCCTGAGTCACTCTAGATACCAGTATATATATGTGTACGTGTGTATATATATATATATATATATATATATATATATATATGGCCTTAAGACTACAGGGCAACCGAAGGGAGACAACTAATTACTCCAGTTTACATTTCATTATTCATAGTATTTGAGGTTCTTACTTCCCACAATTTAAGAAACTGTCTAATTAACTACTGGGTTTTAATTAGTAGTTAATTACCATGCTACCCATTCAGTATTGGTTGAACAGTTGCTTGTCTGTTGGCCTATCATTAAATCTACTTCTGAGATTTAATCATTTTAGGGGACACCTTGCAAGATCCTAATCTCTTTCACACACACATACACATCTCCTCCCTCATTAATACATAAGTTAGATTCTTAGAAAATCTGATAAATTTTGCAATGAAAAGTTGACATATGTTGATTTATTAAGCACTTCCCCATTTTTTTGTGGGATGTAATTGTTTGTTGTTGTTCATTTGACCAACTAACAACCCAAACTATTCACCACTGCCATTATTATTATTACTACTACTACTTCTACTACAGATTTCTCTGTTAGTGTATCAACAGTTTTGAAATTTATGTGGATTTCTTTCTTTTCTTCTTTCCAAATTCCATATTTTTTTTTGCCAACTTTGCTCACTCCAGGAGAGATGGATGGTATGAAGAGTTCACCCCCCAACGGTCCAGGCACACCTCGAGAAGATTTACCCCCTGGTAGTACTGGTGAAATTGGAGGATACAGCCTTGGCTATCAGGAAAACGTAAGTCAGATCAGCTTGTGAATGCACTTTGGCCTAACTGAAAGAGAAGAATACTGCTGTAACCTAATGGTCACATCAAATGGCTATGTCACTGATCCATCCTTCTGGTAATGGTGCCGTTTGCATGAGCTGGCTGTCTGAAGCTTTACTTTCTCATTCTTCTGCTACTCTTTCTCCTTTCTTTCTGTCTGTCTTTCTTTCTTTCTTTCCTCTCTCTTTTTCTCTCCCTTCCCAACCTTCCTCAACTCTTTCTTTTACTTCACCTCATTTACTACATATAACCTGCTCCTTCTTTTAAACCCTGACTTCATTCAGAAAAAAATGTCAAGAACATGAAGAAAAAAAGAAGAAAAAAAAACAAAGAAAAACTTGAGAAAACCTGACTTCTTTGCCATTCACTAAATTCTATTAAACAATCTTGATGGTTATCAACCCCCTTCTATTTAACCTTTAACCTCTCTTGTATGACTATAATTTTTTTTTTGTTTTTTAAACAGAGAGAATCTTTGTAATTTCCCTCCTTTTTTCTGCTGTGACCTGGTTCCTTATTCCTTGCAAGCAAGTGCATGTTGGTTGCCCCACACTGCCCTATCTCTCTCCAGCTAGCAGCAAATTCAGCCGAATCCTAGATAATTTATACACGTCTAACTTAAACTCCTGCAAACGTTATCACCTCATTATTCGCCAACATCATGATGCATTCTCACCATCTCAACTGCCAAATTCACGCTCATTACGAGCAAGCGTTTCCTATCTATATTTCTATCATATTATGATTTTTCAGGATCAAAATGAATCGGCAGCTATCCTTAAGATAAAGGAATCTATGCAGGAGGAGGCAAAACGATTTGAAAAAGAGGCCGACCACCCAGAATATTTCATGCCATAACTGTTAACGGAAAGAGCAAGTAGCGTGTAAATTATTCTGCTATTTATGGTTTGTATTTATGGGAAGTGAGCGCGAAGGAAGGAAAGAAGGAAGGAAGTAAGGGCACTGCCACCCGACCATAGCGCTGAGCTGAGACCCAGGTGTTGGCGAGTGTACTGAGGGATTAGGGCCTACCTTAGCACTGTTTGTTTACTCATTGTGTTCCATGTCTTAATTTAATTATTATAACTAATTATTATTATTATTATCATCACAATTATTATATTTTTTTGTTTTTACTTTTATTTCCAAAATAAAAAGAATATATTTATATAACTGTGTGTATGTATGTGCATGTGTGTGTGTGTGTGTTTGTATATATATATATATGTATAATTGTATGTGTGTGTGTATATATGTATATTTATATATAAATAAATAATATATATATATACATATATATGTATAAAATTGTGTGCATATGTGAGTATATATACATATGTATATATGTAATATATACACACAGCACATACTTATGCAGTTACAGGCACACAGACATATATACACATATATATGTATATGCGCATGTTTGTGGTGTGTGTGTGTGTTGGTATATGTGTGTATGCATGTGTATATATGTTTGCATTTGTGTGTGTGTGTGTATAATAAATATATTTACACACGCACACACACAAATACACACATACATTATATATATATATATATATATATAATATATATATATATATATATATATATGTATGTATATATATATATATATATATATATATATATCCTATCCCTGCCCCATTCCATTGTTCTGAAACAAATCACAAAAAAATTCTTGCCTCCATTTTGCTACTACATATTTCTTCAATTTTATTTTGCTTGCTGTGACATTTTTTGAAGCAGTCACCTACCCACCTGTTACTGATATTTTCTTGTACCCTGTCTCCCATGTTTCCTATCTAAGGAGTCGGTCTGATACAGACTATAAAAACAACTTTAAATGAAATTTAAGAAAAGACCCTGCTATAAAAACAAAAACAAAAAAATGTAACAAAACTTCTGTTCTACAACAAGTTATTTCTACATCTTACTACTCCTACAATTATAAGTGTAACAACTATTATTATTAAGCTCCAGAATATTGTGTACTCCGTGAGAGAGAGCTACTGTCCCAGCTCTATTGTGATAAACTGTACTACTATTTAGACAGACCAAAATCTTCACCCACCCCCCTTTATGATCATATTGTTCTAGCTCTCTCTCTCTCTCTCTCCCCACCCAACCCCTTTAGCCCTAATCCTTTAGTCTCACATAACACCCCTGTGTTGTGGACAAATAGAGGATTGTTTGAAGACAAGGAGTAAGTCTTCAAGGCAAACATTTTAAGAACTTTTTCATTCCATTTTTGCATTATGTTTCCACCCCTACCTTATATATATATATATATACATATATATATATATATATATATATATATATATGACTTTTATTTTTCTCCCCCCCTGCCCCACCCGTCTGTATAGTGTGGGTAGTGGTTGGTTGTAAGATTTGTTTTCTTTCCCCCTCTTTCAGACCCCTACCACCACTTCCTGTATTCTTGCTGTTAGACTCTAAAATTGTTGCCTGGTTAATAATGTTTAACAAAAATACCTACCCCCCCTCCTTTTTATATATATATTTTTTTTTTTGCTTTAAGCCTTGCATGTCTGTTTATTTTTCACATCAAACAACCAACTCTATTGTTGTTTAAAACCAAAGCAACAACAACTACTGGTCAGTTCTGATCTCATGGTTAAATAGGTTCAAGAAAAAAAAAAGTGAAACAGACTCCTCCATCCTTACCCTACCCACTTGGTTTGAGGTTATTTTCTTCTGGTTGATGCATACCAATGTAAACCACTTGAAAGGGTTTTGTATTAAGCTACACATTATTATTATTATTATTATTATTATCATCATCATCATCATCGGAGTGGTAGAAACAATAGAGTGCCGGACTAAATGCTTTGAAGTATTTAGTTCAATCCTTTTGTTTTAGGTTCAAGCCCTGATGAGGTCTTTTGTCATTGCCTCCTCAGATAAAACTTGATAAAACAAATACCACTCATACACTAATTTTGATTTAATTAGTTATGACCCTTCCAACAACATTTTTGTGACCTCATACCAATATAAGAAATTATTATTATTGTTTTTATCATTATCATTATTATTATTATTATCTGAAGCATTATAACAAGTGATATGTTAAGTGAAATGAAAGAGCTCCAAGCTAAATACTTTATGATATTTAGTTACTCTCTTTCCTGTCCCTTCTCTTGTAAGTAAAAAAATCTCGCCAGGGTCAACTTTGCCTTTCTTCCCTCCAGGGTTGATAAATTCAGTACCAGTTATGTACTAAAGGGTTGAGGCACCATACTCCCCCTCCCCCACTCTCCTTCAGCAGATGGCTTTGGGCCTAATTAACAAATCATTAATTACACACACACACACAAAATGGAAAAACTTCAAGTAACATAGCCCTACCCCATTAAAAAAAAAAAAAAAAGAAAATTTCTTTTCTGTGGCAGGACAGGTGTTTGACCCCACCCCCATTTTTATTTTAAAATTTTTATTTGTTTTTATTGTTTCAATATTTTCAATCTCTCCTTTCCCCCCTTAAAATGTTGTGTGTATGTGTGTGTGTGACAACAATGTTTGTGTCCCTTGTCAGCCCCTTCTGCTCCAATGTCACACAATTCTTCTCTTCACCAATTTAAGATGATGGGTGGTAAACAATGAGCTTACTCGGGGGGTGGGGGTCCATAAATTTTTTTAGGGTGTGCAACATGACCATACACCCCCTCTCTCTTCTTTTTCACCCTTCTTCCTCCACCTTCTCTTCATCATTGTCATTCTAATGGTACTCTGAAGTACACATGTAAAACATATATACAAAAGAAATTGAGATTTTAATTCTATATATTTTGCATTTGTTTGATTATGTGGGACGGGCATCAAGAAAATGTAACTAGATACTAAATCATCACAATTACTGATTTAATCATTATATAAACAAAAAAAATTATAATAAAGAAAAAAATTTGTTTTTCACGAAAAATTATAATCTATATAATTAAACCAGCTCTGAACTATTAGATTAAGCCAGCCCTTCAAGTATAAAATAAAAAAACCATCCCCTAAACTGCAAACTGAACTCACAAACTGTTGATAATGTCTGTGTTGGAAGATGATCTTCCTCTAAAATGTTCTTCTCCAACCACTAAAGATTTATAATAATAATAATAATAAATTAATAACTATTGCTAAGTAAGCAGCCATGTTGGAGGTTGTTGTTCTGTATATTCGTTAACTTGTCTATGGCTGATCATTTTAAGCTACTTAATTCAGCTTTTGTATTTTTAAAATTAGAAGGAAAAAAACAACAAAAACATTCTTGAATATAAAATGTGTGTGTGTGTGTGTGTGTGTGTGTGTGTGTTTGCACTCATGCATCAAATGAAATATATTTCCATGCATGTGTAACATCTATGCGTATGTGTGTATGTATGCACTTATATGTGTGCGTGTGTGTTCATACTCTATAAATACATTTCAGAATGGGCAAAAGGTCAACATGTCACTATGACCTTGGTACCTAAGGGTTTTCTTAGCTTAGTGGGAACTAGTCAAATCCTGTTGCTTATTAAACAACATTAATTTCTTCCCTTTACCCCATCCCATCTCTGTCTGCCTCTCTTGCTGTGGCAGGTCATACACTCCATCTAATCATAAACCATGCTGTTTTCTTACACACTTTGCCTAACCTGTTAAATCCGCTGCTGTTATCAAGTGTGAATCTTCCACTGTCAGATCCTCCAATGGGAGTTTGATGTTTTCCGCTTGATCACTTCATCATTCATTCACTCACAGACAGCAACTTTAAAAGACTTATTTATTATTTATTTATTAAGCTTGTTATGTCTCTACCCTTCCCACCTCTTATTGGCTGCATCATTACTGGTCCTCACCATCCTGCAGCCAGCCCAGTTTAGATAAAGGGTAAAGGTAAATAAAATGCTTAAACCTGAGTAAAGATAAAATTATAACCAATCTATTTCCTACTACATGGAAAAAAACAAAAAAAACACCTTGGACCCTCTATCGTAGCTAAGAGGGGAAACAGTGGCACTTTGAAGACCTTATTGTAGATAAGAGGGAGAACATTGAACCTTGAAACTGGTACTCTTTCTGAGAGAGAAAGAAAGTTGTATCTTGAAGCCCTAATGTAGCCCTAATGGGGAAAAGTCAAACCTTCAACACCTTCTGTAGCTAAGAACCCCAATGAGATATATAAACTAATGTACAAACTTAATTATAAACTAATCTTACTAGGCACATCTCTTCTTTCTCATACATCAATTTATTCTTTTTAACCCCCTTGTCTCTCTCTTCTCCACTATTCCCCACCCCTCAATCCAGTGTAATGATTGTAGCACCATTTTTTTTAGGTGTTTGGGTTTTTCTCTTTTTTTTTTTCGTTTTCTTTAAAAATCATATTCAATGATTTTTTTTTATATATATAAACTACAAAGGAAACCAAGAAGACAGAACACTAACAACAACAACCAAAACTGTGTATTGCCCCATGCTGTCCTCTCTAATTGTACATAGCCTGACAGCCTGACCCTAAATTATACAGGGTCCACCTTTTATTGTGACAGAGGGCTATATATATATATATATATATTTTCATATTATCAATTTAATGTCATTACAATTTTTTTTAAAAATTTTAATTCCCTTCCCCTCTCCTCTATATGTAATATCTGCCACGAGGCCTAGCATAAGAAGCCACTGCTTTGAACTTCACCATCTTCCTGTTCTTTCTGGACCCTAAACTTTCTCATGATTACCACTAATTTTTTAAGCCGTATTTTCATTTCTTTCACTTAAAATGTTTCTTACAATATGTGTTGAATACATATTCAAAGTTAAAAAAAAAAAATTTTTTTTCCTGTGTGTGTGTGTGTATGCATCCATATATATATATATGTATATATATGTATATATATGTGTGTGTGTATAGTTCATACTTTGAAAATGTATCAACATCTTCTGGCTCTGTTAAAGCCATGAAAACTTGTTCATAAACTTCAAATTTTAATCCTTTAGATCTACTTACTAAAAGACCAACTCTTTCAAACCCCACACACCCCTGTTTAAATCTATGTCGTCTTAGTAAATTTTGTTATTTAATTTTTTTTCCTCCCTAAAATTGGGTCTCTTCCTCCTTCAGTTTCCTTAAACATCTGGGGAACAGTTTTTCCAAATCAAAATGATACAATTCAGTGGCTTCTGTTCTGTGTGGGAAGTGTTGGTTCTAGTTACAGCTCTTTTCACCGTTTTCTCATTTGTTGAAAGTAATTGGCACATTAGACTGGACCAAGAAGTATGTAATTCTCTAATTTTCTCAATGGAAATGTTAAAATTATTTAATAGAAAAATATCATTAAGCTTAAAATAAATCTAATGTTTTATTACATTTTAGATTTTTGGGGGGCATAGACGGTTTTCTTTATGTTTTAAGCAGTAAAACATGAATATTTTTTATTTCTGTTATTTAAAATTCTTCCTAGTCAAGTCTTCAGTGTCTTGTAATTGTGGTGTATAAGATACTATAATAGCAATAGGTATTTGATGTAAAAATAATGGTTGGCATTTGAAGTTAACTGCTCTCATTTCCTCTAAAATTATGAGTAAAGATCTATGGGAAGATCTAGGCTTGATTGTGAGTTGGATTCATTTTCCCTTACCTTCCATCCTTAATACATGTGGAAATATCATTAATATCACATATAAATCTCCTATGGCTTTCCTTTAAAATTTCAGATTTCCTCTCTTTACCAGAAACCAAATGAAACAGTTCCAGTGCCAAATGCTATATAATGCTGCTCATATCACCTCATATGGTTATTACAATTTTGGTTTCTGCTAATTCTTACATTTCTGCTCTGTTGAGATAGAAGGGGTCAAATCTGAGGCGAACAATATTAACAGCCATATAACCAACATTGAGATAGTAGTTGTGCAGGGAATTCTGTCTGAAGTAGCACACTCTTTCTTCCATATTAACTGTGTGAGTGTTCTTACACAATATTTATTCATCTTCTTTCTATATTCAACTTTAAACAGTTGAATCACTGTGTGTATGTGTGTGTGTCTGCACGTGTACCACCTGCCAGTAGCCTACTCCAGTGTCTCAATGTAAACTATGTCTCCTATCAGCATCAATAGTGATGTTTTGAATGATGAATGGTTTCTGTGTTTAGAACTCATCCATCTTTACATTACGGAAGCAATTCTCCACATCTATTTATGACTGCCAAGAGAGACTTTGGTGAAGCTAAAGATTGATCTTCTCCTGCATGTCTGAACTGAATACTCTTGGTTAGTTCCAGATTATTTTGTCCAGTGTGTGTGTGTGTGATTTTTAGAACAGGAGAGTAGTAGGTAAACTTGGTGTGTGTGGCGGGGTGGTGGGTGGAAGAATGTTTTATGGAACTTTAATTTACTTGGTACTATTACTACTACAAAACTATTACTGTTACTATACTACTTTGTTAATCCAAATTCTCTGAAATCTAATCCATTACATTTTTCTTAATCCTTGTAAATATTTACAGTAATTGTGCCAACATTAGTAGAATTAGACCCCCTTCCTAACATATATCTATATTCTTGCCTACACACAGCAGTCTTATATCTGGCATGCTAGATATAAATTAAAAACATTTTCAATACAGACTCCTCATTTCAAGTTTGTCTATTGATCATTTTAGCAGCTTCTGGTTCCAATTGTATGTGCCCATTAACTTCTGGTTCCAGTTGTGTGTGCCCAATAACATCTGGACCCAGCCCTACATGTCCAATAATTTCCGGTTCCAGTCCTATGTGCCCATTATGTTAACAAGGAGATTTTCTCAAGCTAAGAGCTCTTATATTGAATTTTTTTTTCTGTTGTTATATCATTTTTTCCCCACCCTAACTGTGGTGGACATTTTTTGCATTGTCATTTTTTCAATTTGAAAAAAAAAAAATTATTTCAAAATTATATTTTTCATTTCTTTTTTTTTTTTTTTTTCTTTTTTCTATTTATTCTTGCTGGCTTCCCCCAGAGATCATGTCTAGGCATCAGGCAGCTCCCATCAAAAGCTGTATGTACATAAACCCTCAAAAATGAGCATTCGATGCTGTTATCAGGTTAATATTTCCTTGGCACTGATCAATGTCTGTTCAATTTGAAATTACTTTTACAGTGTTTCAGCCAGTGTTATCCTCTTTCAAATTTCTGACTTTTTTTTTCTTATTTATTCGTAGATTAGCCAAGGAAAATTTAAAACTATGTATTGTGAGTTGTGATTAAAATTTAAGATTTTTTTTTTGCTCCCCCTTTGTAGATTTTCTCAATTATTTTTTCTTAAATGTTTAACCAAAGAAATTAATTCTAGGAAAATATTCCACTTATTTTAATTTGATATTTTTCCAAGTCAAAATTTCTCTTTTTACCAATTCTGTTGGGTAATTTATAGCAAAATCAATTGTAGTTGTTTAAACTTTTTATGCAATAATATCTTAGACTATAAGAGGAAGACTGACTATCTTAGTTCCTAAGGACTTGTTTGGCTTTAAGTCTCTAACATTTTGTCTTCTAAACAGTAAATATTTGGCTTGATTTAACTAATCTAGCTTGTTGTAGTGGCAGGTTATATAAAAGGTTGGACATCATACTGTAGTGGCCAGTATATGAAAAGACAGACGCAATACTGTGGTGGCCAGTATATAAAGGGACAGACACAGACGTAATAGTTATTAGGAAATGTAATATTATTGTAATAAAAACAGGGTTACTAATTCTTCAGTGCTATCCTTATAGTTGTGAGAGACTGCGGAAGTTGTGTTATTGTAGATATAGATCTGGTTCACTAACTGTGTATGTATATATATGTATATATATATGTGGTGTATATATATGTATATATATTTACAGGTCAAAACTGAAATATAAGTTACAATCTGGAGACCCCTTTAACTATTACTTACCTTTGCTGTTCAATTAGATTTGCTTCTCAAAACCATTATCTTTTTTTTTTTCCATTATTATTATCATCATTATTATTACAATTATTATTATTATTTACCTCTATATGGGTTGTGACATTCCAAAATATTTATTTTAGATAATTCCTTGCCATTCTACTACTTAAACAGCTACTATTTGCTCTATTACAGGTGTTTCTTGAAATGGTTCATCAGTAAGGATTCACAAAACATCTCAGTTTCATTAGATTTACAAATATAAATATTAAAAAAAACTTTAAAAAATAACAAAATAAAAAAAAACAGCAAATTTTTTCTACTTTTTCCAATTGTCTTACAACTGTTGGATGTAGCTAATTGAATGCAGGGGTGACTGACAGCATGTCTTTGATGAAGCAAATGATTTTCACTGAAATTTCATTATCAGTTTTGAAGAAATAGTTTCATATGACTGGTTTGGTAATTCTCATGTTTGGTAAGCACTGTCCAGCTTTGTTGTAGCGCTGAAAGCTGCAGCAATTTTATCATCTTTTCATCTGCTTCAAATTAATCTCTCAAACATCTCATTTTAATAACATATTTCCATATTTCTCTAAACTTTCTTTTGCCATTTCATAACTACAGTGACCTTTCTCAGTAGCCATTCAAAGAACATATTATTCTAGCTGTCTTTTCCATTGACTGTAACAGCTGTTGTCTTAATGTTTCAGCTTGACTCGGTTATCATTTTAGTTGCTTTAGAACTTGTTACTATTGCATGATGAAGTAGCAAAGACGATTGACTTTTGTATAAGTTTCTGTGAAATCTCTAGTGACATACATATTATTATTCTAGTTGTTGGTTATAGTTGTGTTTGATCTCTTTAGATGAATGGTAGAATGGTTTAGTTGATGGATTAATTCCCATTCATATTGAACCATTGACCATTTTCTCTCACAGGAGAAATTTATCTTGAACTACATAACTATTGGATAGTTATCACCTGAGACATTCCTCTACAAACCATCTTCTGAAGAGACATTTGTCGCTCTTTTTATACTTTTTCTTTCTGGAATGAGAATGTTTTTATCTGGACAGTCGTTATGTGTTGATTAATTTTGTCAGTTGTGGACAGTCTACATTGTTATTATTTTTTTAATTTTTTTTTTTTTAAAATCTAACTGGGACATTTTGTTTTTTGTAGCAAGTAGGTTTTATTTAGTTTTATTTTAATGTCAAAGTGTAAATTGTTTGAAGTTTTGTTAGGAAGGTTGTGGATTGAATCACATACACTGTCTACCTCTGTAGAGATGTTTCACTACTTGCTTGCTGATTGCTTTCCGTTATAGTATGGCTTATTGATTTTCTTGAATTAGCGTCCCCTGCTCCTCTCCCTGGTAATCAATATTTTTTTTCATACCCAGCAGTTAAAAAAAAAAAATTAAAAGTCAATTTTTGTCTTAAGTTCAGATTTTGCAAAATTGTAAATTCATCATATCTCCCTACTTCTCTTTACTTTCTCTATAAATACTAATATTCTAAGAATTGTTGGGAGTAGAACACTTTAGTTCTGACTCTTGTCTTTTACAGAAAGCTAAATGGAAGTTTATTTAAATCGTTACCTGGCTGGAACACTGTATATTTAACTTTCAAGCACCATACTTTGTTATAGCACTAATTCGCCCCACCACTGCTCATTTCCATGGATGTCTCCCAATAGGTAGCACTGTTTCAGCATGTCGTTAGACAGCATCACTCATTTAATTGGAAGCCAACTGATCTGTCAGACCGACTCCACTTTGTATTTTTGTGCCCTTCACTCCCTGCCCTCACCCTTAAAATGACCTGTTGCTAAAACAAGCTTTGTACATCGCAAATCTCCTATTTCTCTAACTTCAATGACAAACTATATATTGAGGGTCTCAACAGTGTTTTCAGAGAAAAAGAAACTTATTAATAATGAAAGTGAGAGAGAATGCATCTTTTGTGTGGGTCCCTTGAATGTGTGGGTCCCTGAATCCTGAGAACAATCGAAACATTCAAGGCAATATTGTATCATATGATCTGTAGTCATTTTGTATCCATCTTCACATGTTGGAGCGGTCTCATCAAATAACTTATTGTCCACATTGTGTAGAGATGATGCCGTCAGTTTTTAGTTTCCAATTTGAAATGTATGTTCTATATTGTATAAGACTCATGTAGACATATGAAGGGTAATAAAGCGGCAGTGAGACCTTTGGAATTCAAAATTGTTCATGCATTCTGTTTTTATTTTAAGGGGGATCATTTGAAATCTATCTCGATTTCTAGTCAATGCTGTGCTGATGACGTACTCTGCATTCATTATACCTATTTGAAATCCTATTTAGATGTTCATTGTTAACAGTTTTTAACAGCATCAAATGATTAAATTGTAATAATTAGTGCCGTTTTCTTACCAAAATTTCTTACCATCAGTATATGGTCTTTTGAAACTGAGATAGATTTTTAAAATTAGATCACCCATTCATTGGGGTACACTACATTGGATCAGTTTTGGATAGTTTCCTAGTGTAAACAACTAAACTTAATCATTTTTACCACTAACAAATTGGTAATATTTCGTCAGCAACGCTGTGCATATGTGTATGTATATACACACATATGTACAATCTCTGTTGATATGTCAACTTTAGAACTCCATTAAATTATATTTATTACACTCTATGGTTAACAATTTTCCTCATTAAGATATTAATATTTTTTATCATTTAATTATTGATTCTTAAATAATCTGCTTGTTGTTTCATAGAAATAATCTGTCCCAGTTTTTGGTAGTAAATATAACAAAACTGAGCCATTGTGGTGATTAATCCCCACCTTTTGTGAATACCATTGATTTCTGTTGGGCTATGGTGAGATAATGCATTTCATTGGCAGTGTGTGTATGTGTGTGTGCGTGTGTGTGTGTATATATATATATATATATTATACACATACATCCACACATAACATATATGTATATACTAAGAATATATATGTATATGTATGTATATATACATATGCATGTGTACATATGTATGTATATATGTGTGTGTGTATACATATGCATATATAGATATATATATATTAAAAGCTGAAATTTGCTGTTTAAGGCTGCGTTATTCCACATACATTGTAAGTGAAAAAAGTTTAATATATTTTACTTCCGTTTTCATGAATTCTTCAAAGGTGACACTTTTCAAACAGGTAGCATGTTTGGACAGCAACTGGACTTGTACTCATGGTAAATGTCTCAATGTGAGTGTATAGCACACAACTTTTGCTACAAGCTACTTAATCACTACAACCATCTTCCTATTACTTAGGTTAGTAGGATACTTTGGTAAACTTCAATCCTGAACATAACAATAACTTGATATGCTGTACACTACTACACCACTATATTGCTTTTATTTGGCCATCTATCTTCATCAGATTAAACACTTTTCACAATTGGTGTACATGATGCCATGATATGGAAGACAGTTCATTTCCTATATGAGTTAATTACATTAATAATGATAATAATAATAATAATAATGATTTTTAATTACATAATAATAACAGCAGTAGTATAGAATTTTGCATCATTTGTATGTAGATTAAATGATTGAATTTAGATCATAAAACATGTGTTCTATAAAGGAAATTGACATCAAGGTTGTTCCGTGCATATTGAAAGGACTAGATTTTGTAGATCCATTTCTATTAGCAATATATAATATTGAAGAGGCCCATTGTTGGCAGGGTACAATTTTCAGGAGTTTATTAAGTTAATATAGATTTTAAACCTTTCACTATTTAAAAGAGCCAACCAGGTGAGTATACTAAGTTTTCTACACTGGGATAGGTACAGTTAATATCTTGTGAATTTACACTGTACAAATTTCTACCAATTTAAAAAAATTTAAAAACAAAAAATAATTATTTTCGTAATTTAGACAGAAATTGAAATAAAAAAAAATTATTAAAATTATTTTTTTTTTTAGTCATTTCTTTCTAAAATTTGAGCAGCAGCAAAATACTCTCGTTTCTATTTTGGATTTCGTATTTGCCTCCAGTTTCTCTTCTACACACATACACCTATCATCCATGTGATTGAATTGTAATTTTAAAAACAAAGGGGAATAAATCAAGTTGGTTGTTATGGTTAGTAAATCTGTTAGTTGCTAAAGTAGACTGATGTCCACTTAATAGAACAATAGCATTAGATGTCAGGCATGGCTTTATGAACAAGAGAAACAAGTCCAATTGCTAGCTTTTGATTGCAGTTGTTAGGAGATAGAATATTTTTATGTCTGTTATGATCTATTGAATAATTCTTGACATCAACAATAACAACAGTAATAATAAATAATTTGTCTTGAATGCTACACTGCTTATTGCTGATAGTGACGCATTAATGAAATTGATGAAAAAAGTTTATGAATTCATCCAAGCCAATGCTGTTGATCAAACACATTACTAGACGATACTTTTTGCTTTACAAACGAAAGGCACTTAGGGCTTCAAAGTTTAATTAAAAATTATTAATTTAAAGCAAATAAAGTGTCATGCCTATGAATTGGAAACTATTTCTTCCTGTGTTATTATTTATATTTCTAAAAATCTATTTTACAGAAAACAGTTTAGCTAACACACATATATATATATTGACTCATAAAAGTTCAATTTTTGCAAAAGCAGCTAACACATTTTCACAGACAAAGCATCCCAAATATTTTACTTTTGCCAAATTCTTAAACTTCATTTTGTATTCTTTGCTTTTATAATGTTTTTTACATTTCTTAGGAAAACATCCCCTTAAAAAAAAAAAATTGGAAACCTAACTTAAGGTATTGTCAATCAAAGCTCAGTGAACCAGTTAGATTATCTATATCACAGTGTTTAAAACTTTGTGTAAATTATGTCTCTCCTCCTTTTCTATTATTATTATAATCATCATCACAGTCTTCCTGTTAACTTATTTCTTATCTTTATCATTAAGTCAGTTAAAATAGTTATTAACCCTTACATTTAGATAATTTAAGTGTATATATATATATATATATATATATACATATTTCCAAATTATGTTACAATTGAATCAGCATTGAATCTTTCACTAATCCTATGAAAGACTTTTTATTTTTCTATCTTGCCTTTTTTCATTTTTTTTACCTGACTCTTCTATTTCAAGCTAATATAGTCATGCAATATTCAGGTAAGTACTTTTTTTTACTCTCCCCTCAAAAATTTGATCACACTCACAACCTTTTGAAAAGTTTTTCCTCATTGTTACAAAATCTATCTTCAATTCAGTGAATAAATATGCCAGTGTTAATATTGGCGAATTTCTTCCAGTTTGTTAGCCAATTTGAACATATGTATGTATATATATATATATATATATATATATATATATATATATATATATATATATATATATATGGAAATTTGTTATATTTTCCTAGAATAACAGTTTGATCAGTGCCAATAATTATTGAACATTTTAAAAGAAATTTTACATTTATATTATGAATATGATTTCATTTTTTGCAAAATTTCTTTTGTCATAAGAATTTTTTTTTTTCATCTCCTTAAGCATTCTCTTCCAGATTTTCGCTAATTCTCATTAGTTTAGTAATAATCTGCCTGTGGGTTGGTCATTAGTTGTATTTTTTTACTTTCTCAATTCCATTTCTTTATTATAGAGGTGGAGTTATATTGTTCAAAGGCTGTCCATCTCCCACTCTTCATAGTACTATGGTTTTGTATTGAATCCTGTCTATATACGAAACTTATTTAATGTAAATTTAACAATAAATAGTTTTCTGTTTATATGTATATGTATCACATGGGTTTGATTATTTAGACTTATATATTTTTCTTGTTAAGTTATTGTAATTTGAAAGCAAGGTGTTAAAACTAAGAGATAGGAAATGTCATGATGTTTACAACCTGTGTGAAGATCGAATAGCCAGCTCTCCCAACAAACTGCTCAGGTAACTTCACACCACATTTAAAAGACACTATATAGCTATTGTTGCAAGTAGCCATTTTAGCCATTTTGAAATAAGGCGCCAATTTGTGGTAGCTGGCAATATGACGTAATGTCGTATTGCCGAAGAATTATTATTGTCATTTTTTCCTTCGGTTAATATAACTGATCAACTTGACTTAAAAAGAATCGAAATCCATTACAAATATTCTTTAAGTAACTTTTTAGAATCCTTATGTGAGCACTTATATTAGCCAATGGAAAAAATGACAATAATAATTCTTCAGCAATACGCCATTACGTCATATTGCCAGCTACCACCAATTGGCTCCTTATTTCAAAATGGCTAAAATGGCTACTTGCAACACTATATATTCCTTTAATATATTTATTAAGCAGCAAGCTGGCGGAATTATTAGCACACCAGACAAAATGTTCAGTGGCATTTCTTCTGGTTTTAGGTTCTAAGTTCAAATACCACCAGAGATAACGTTGCTTCTCATCCAAAAATGCACCGATTAAGCACTAGAGTCGATGTAATCAACTAGTGCCCTCTCACCCATTTTCAGACTTTGTGCCTATAGCAGAAAGGATATATTTATCATGTTGGTTCAAGTCAAATAATAGGTGGATTTTTTTTACATTTCATCAAGACTCTCTGACAATCCTAGCAATTTCCTATTTGATGAGCCATTAAACTCACTGTTTTGGTGTATCTTAGTATTTCTCATCACCTGACTTTTTCTGTCATATCCTTGCCTCTTTGCTGTGATGTTGCCCCAGACACAGAATCTTCTTATATATTACTGCTGTGTCAGGTCACATGTTCACCTAGCTAGGTTTAATGTTATATGTACTGAACCAGATGTATTTAACTCTTTAGCATTCAGATGGCTCTGTCAAATGTAATGCTTCATCATCAGCATCGTTTAACGTCCATTTTTCCATGCTAGCATGGGTTGGGCGGTTCAACTGGGGTCTGGGAAGCCAGAAGGCTGCGCCAGGCCCAGTCTGATCTGGCAATGTTTCTACAGCTGGATGCCCTTCCTAACGCCAACCACTCCATGAGAGTGTAGTGGGTGCTTTTTACATGCCAGACGAGGCTGGCAACGGCCATGATCGGATGGTGCTTTTTACGTGCCACCGGCACAGGTGCCAGACGAGGCTGGCAACGGCCACGATCAGATGGTTCTCTTATGTGCCGCTGGCACTGGTATCACATCAATAATTTCCATTGATGTTGATCGATTTCGATTTTCTCTTGCCGCAACAGGTCTTCACAAGTAGAGTTTTATGTCCCAAGAAGGAAAGGTATGCATAAGTGGACTGGCTACATCCCAGGTAGAGGCCATGGGTTATGGTCTCACTTGTCCAGCTGGGTCTCCTCACTCACAGCATACTTCCAAAGGTCTCAGTCACTAGTCATTACCTCGGTGAGACCTAATGTTCGAAGGTCGTGCTGCACCACCTTGTCCCAGGTTTTCCTGGGTCTACCTCTTCCACAGGTTCCCTCAACCGCTAGGGTGTGACACTTTTTCACACAACTATCTTCGTATTATTTTGAATTAGTCAAGTATGTCCTCATAGCTTTGAGATTTTGATAATGTTATTATCATGAAACAAGTAGAATATTTAGGTTGGGATATGGCTGGTTTAAATGCTAAAATGTTAAAGGTATTGGTTAAATTACTACTTGCTGTTTCTACACTTCACTTTAGTTGACTATTAATGAAATGCTATTCTTTATTAAATAACAAACCCTGAGTTAGTACCCTACCATTATCACTGTCAAAAGTGTTACATTTATTCCATACATGAAAACGGCTTTACAGAAATTTCTAGTAGATTTATTTCAATTCTAACAGACAATTCTCTTCAAAACTGTCAGTATGTGGGGTGTCTTGATGCTGACAGCCAGGCAGTATTACAGCTTCACTCATCTCTCATCTTTGTGTCTGTCTTTACTTGATATACACAACATTCCATGCAGCTGGTTTATAGACACTTGGTCATTTTAACACTCCTTCTCTACATCTGGCTAAACCTGAACTATTATGAGTCTGTGGATGACCACATATAAAGATAGGTCAGTGTTCTTGTTTATTAACTTGTGCCCTGCTGTTGTTCACTTCATTAGGCTTCTCTTTCATTATATCATTTCAGTGTTAGGGTATTTAATTGTCTCTGCTATCTTGTATATAGCCAACACTCTATACAAGGTGTGTAAATGACATGAAAGTTTTCATGTATGTCTCATAGTGACATTAATGATGTGTAGGGGTATGAAGTGGCTGCAGTGCAGGGGTGGGATTACATGTTGTCTAGCTGTAGTTAGTGTAACTACCGAATTGAGTGTATGCGCTGTTTGATAATGAACAAAGTGTGAGTGCAGTGGTTTCAACATGGAGAGCCATACGGATATCATATAAAGCAATTCAGAAGTATCTTTTGGATCAATAGGAGGAAACCTTGTAGGACAAGATTCAAAATGCCATAAATTAGGTTATTTGCGAAACAAGATGCGCACACAGGCACATTACACACATACATTTACGAGGTGGGTCAGATGTCTCTTCAGCATTTAAATGATAAAGAAAACTTTTATTTAATATTTTGCTTTTTAATTTTTAATATTATCTTTATATTGTTATATATTGTTTAGAAAATGTCAGTATGGAAAGATAACCGTTCTGCATTGCCTAAAAATGGTATAGTATAACGGTACTTCTGTTCAGTTGTTTGGGGCATATCCAGTTTAGCTGCCTATGGGTTGCTTGGGTGGTTGATAGCTATCCTGGAATTTCTGAGCCATGGCAGTTAGAGGGAGTGAGAATAGAATTAAGGCAGTTTAATTAATGACGAAGGAAGGTTACGATTAAGAAGAGGGAGAGACAGAGAGAGGGATGCACAAGAGGTTCTTCAAGAAACTCATCTGATCTCATTTGTTAGCTGGGTTATGTTACTGTTTGGGGAACTTTTATTCTGCATAATGTGTTTAATTACATAAGCAAAAAAAAATTGTATTCAATGCATATATTACAGAAAAATATAAATCAGTCTGTTACAAAACATATATTCTCACTCTTCTAAGTTCCATATTTTACCGTCCAACCCATGCTAGCATGGAAAACGGACGCTAAATGATGATGATGATGATGATGAATAAGCAAGCTGATACTGACAATTTAGAATTTTGAATATCGCAAGTTGTCAGTCAAATAATAGTGCTTAATTATTTATTTCTATTTGGCATGAAACTGAGAGTTGCAACATACTTTTTATAAAGAGGAGTTCTACTTTACACACAAGTGTGTGTGTGTGTGTGTGTTCTTGCACACATACACACACGTGTAGACCTGTTGAGATGCTGTGCTGGAGGAAATCATCTAGTCTATGCAAAACATTAAAAATAGAAAACAAAGAAAAAAAATGATACTGTTGATGTAGGAAATTGTTTCTGTTTGTTAGGTGCAGGAGTGGCTGTGTGGTAAGTAGCTTGCTTACCACCCACATGGTTTGGGGTTCAATCCCACTGCATGGCAAGTGTCTTCTACTATAGCCTTGGGGCGACCAAAGCCTTGTGAGTGGATTTGGTAGACAGAAACTGAAAGAAGCCCGTCGTATATATGTATATATATATATATATGTAAATATGTATGTGTGTGTGTCTGTGTTTGCCCCCTCCCCCCAACATCACTTGACAACCGATGCTGGTGTGTTTACGTCCCCGTAACTTAGCGGTTTGTCAAATAGACTGATAGAATAAGTACTAGGCTTCCAAAGAATAAGTTCTGGGGTCAATTTGCTCGACTAAAGGCGGTGCTCCAGCATGGCCGCAGTCAAATGACCGGAAAAAGTAAAAGAGTAAAGAGTATATCTTCTTCCACAGCCTTAATTTGATTGAGATTGAGCCTTGTGAGTATAAATGGAAACTGCTCAGTGCTAATATTTACTTGGCCATTGAACCATAGGAAAAAAATGAGTATTATATATGTGCACACACACACATTTTATGTTTACTTTTCCATTCTTATCTGGGGTTGTTCAAAAGAATTTTGAGGCAGTGTTTTATGAGCTAATGCTCTTTCTGTCACCAACACTTGCCTGTCATTCAAGTAAAGCAGTCCCCTCCCCAACTAGTTATCACAAGACATGTAGTTTGTAAGGGAAGTAAACATGAAACCACCATTTTAGCCAAAGAAAGTCATACAGGTTAGATTCTTCGTTTCCAATCTTCTGTAGAAAATATGTCTGGATGTAGAAAATCTTCTCAACAAATCCCATCTTAAGTGGATATTAACCCTTTAGTGTTCAGATTATTCTATCAAACATAATGCTTATTGATTCACATTGATTTGAATTAATCATGCCTTATCTCATATCTTCAAGATGTTGATGGTGTAATTACTTAATGTAGAATAACATTGTAGGGTAGGTGTGAGGGCCTGGATCTGGTCAGTTTGGATAAAACAGATTAACTATTTTGGCCAGATATGGCCGGTTTAAATACTAAAGGGTTAAACAATGATCTTGATATATAGACATACATCATTTTCATTTTTACATGTCTTTCCTTGTTAACATAAGTTGGTTGGGACTTTTTAAGGCAGTGTTTTATAACTAGATGCCCTCTTGGTAGCAGCACACTGAAGTGATTGGCATTAGGAAGGGCATGCAGCCATAGAAAACATTCCACAACATACAATTGGAGTCTGAACAGCTCCATGTCAAACTGTCCAACCCATCCCCGTATGGAAAGTGAGTGTTCAATGATGATGGAGACACGCAGTAATGACTTTATCTTTTGCCCTCTATTTGTTTCAGTCATTAGACTGCAGCCATGCTGGGGTAACAGCCATGCTGGGGCAACACCTTAAAGAATTTTTGTGAAACAAATCAACCCCAGTATTTATTTCTTTTTTAAGCCTAGTACTTATTCTATAGGTCTCTTTTTGCCTAACCGCTAGATAACAGGGATGTAAACACATCAGCACTGGTTTTCAGATGTAGGTAAGGGACAGACACACACAAACACATATGCGATAGGCTTCTTGCAGTTTCCATCTACCATATCGACTCAAAAGGCTTGCTATCCGGAAAGTGGTTGCTGACTTGTTATTGAGTGACTAGCTTTTGCACTAAAATTACCTTCCGCTTATGGGTCTCCACGATGAGGAAGACTCAAAAGAATAAAACTTCTAGGTTTCAACATCTCTTCAATGAAGAATACAACCACAATGAGTGACTGGTGAATCACAAATTGCAACTTCTGCTGCTTATCTAAGCCCTTCCGTCTCCATACAAGGGAAGAAATTATAGTATTTCATTGCCACTGATGCATGTGACACCCCCAAGCACTGCAACCAAAACGATCTTTTGTCATGTTTTGCTTTGAAGAACCCTTGTCTTGCCATTCATTTGCAGAGCAGAAAACGATAAGACAAGATGTGCTTGTACACAGGATTTTATAGTGACAAATACTTGTGCAACATGGGTGCCACTCTCTCAGTAATTGCAACTAGCAACAGGTTATAAAAAGCATAATGAACAGCCATAAACAGTAGTTTTCAAGTGAGCCTGTTCTCCTAGGTGGATTTACTTGTACATGTAAATGTACATGCACACAAAGATAGCTTTGCATCCAGTATTGGATGGCCACTGACTTTCTTGAGTACATTCACCTTTTGAGGTTGCCAGCGTGGCTTCAGATACAGCGTGGCCTGTACTAGCTTATTACTAGCAGTAGGTCCCTGGTCAGCAGTGATCTGACCTCTCTCACACACACGTTATGTTTATAAAGCGAGAGAGAGCGGGGACCCCCTTGTGTTATGATAAGAGTGGAATCGGGATAATTTCACAAGTGTAGTTGGGAGAGAGATGAAATTTATTCTGTAATAGTCTCTAAGTTTGCATATCAAAGCAATTTTCCATGTTGAAAGAATCTGCTAATTGAATATAGCCTTATAGTTGAAAGAGTTCTGCGATGGAAGCCGAGTTTGTTAAATAAATGTTTTGTTGAGTGTTTTGTCACAAAGACAAATTCTTCTTTTAGTGATACTTTTGTTTCCTTTCAATATTGATATGATCTTATCTAGAACTGTACCAGACTTGTTGATGTTCACAATGTTGGTATATGTATATATATATATATTTATATAGTTGATTGTATTATTGGTTAGTATAGTCGTTGTTTGGAGCCATATTTGTTGTATGATGTGTGTGTGTGTGTGTCTGTGTTTGTGTATTATATTATCAGAACATTTTAGGTTAATCAGGAAGGGGTGGGGGTCGGATATATTACTTTGTCTGGTTTCTGGTGCATGATCTGTCTGTATCATATTTATTGATGTCTAACAACTGTAGCACCTACACATGTCGTTACACTGTTTACAGTGCTTTATGTTAGGCTGTGTGGTGTGATGTGGGGAAGTTTGCTAAGTTCTATGGTGTAGAATAGGAAGGAATATTAGGTTCCGTGATATTGTGTGTGTGTGTGTATGCACACAAAAGACTGTTAGATCCTATGATGTTGTGAGTAGGAAGAAATACCATTTTTGTGCATTTTGTTTCTCTGGTAAATATGGTAACGCTCTTGTTTCCATATTTCTTTTGGGACACACTGTCTTTCTTTTGATTAATTTAGTAAATAACAAAGAATTTATTAAAATAACTTTATGCAGGTGTTTGGAGTGCAATTTAACATAAAACTTCATTGGAGGATTTTAATTTAGATTACTTTGAAACAGTTAGTTTAAATCCTAAAAATAGGTAGAGTCCCCAGCAGGTTGATATCAAAAGAGTGAAGTATTTTGTCTCTTGAGATCAT
>NC_043004.1:48335930-48345930 GCF_006345805.1 Octopus sinensis | reverse complement strand
ACCTGGCAATTGCTGTCAAAAGGCTCCTGTCACCAATGCTGTGTAAAACATTCAATTTTAACTGCTAATGGGGTTTATTTTCTAAAAAAAAAATAAAATAAAATATAAATAAAAAATTAAAAAATGATGAAAAAGAAAATAAAAATCATAAAGGAAGAAAATGCAAAAAAAAAAATTCAATTTCTTTTATTACACTTGGCCATACATATTGTTACCTGTTGGTATAGACTTAGTATGGTTTTTCAGTGTCGAGTGGACACAAATTGAAGACCGTTTTCAACACCATCATCCACATCATTTTAAAGCATGGTTGCATGCTGGTTAAGGATTATTATTTTTTTTTTGTCTTTTCATGAAAAAAAACAAAACAATATGGGGAAAAAAAAACTATTTTAAAAGAAATATGAATAAAGTAAACTGTCCATAAAACAATGTACTCTGACATAATTTTGTGGAAACTTCTCCAAACAACGACCGACTTGACAACCTTGCGATACCATATATGATTTTAAAACACCAAAGCATTCATGGCTGGCAGAAGACATTATTCAGTGCTGTAGTCGACACTATCGAAAAGGTTGTTGCTATTTTCCCCAGCACACTTTCATTTTTTTCAGGACAATACCATGAACTTCAACCATTGCAGCCCTTACCCACCCCAACACCACATCTTGTGGAATAACAAAACACAAATAAACAGGAAACAAACTGAAAAAAAAAAATTCCAATAATAATAATAAAATCCTGTATTAAAGCTGAGTCACATAAGACTTCAGTTATGACTGGTTCTTTAAGACATCATAAGCTGATGGTTATGACTGGTTCTTTATGGATATCATAGTGTGGTGGTTTGTTAAAATTGGTTCTGTATGGTATCAAATCAAACTATGGTTATATTAAGACATTGATTCTGTATATCATAAGGTTAAGACATTAGCTGTGTATTACACTAGTGTTTGCTATTAAGAAATTGTTTATGTGTGATAATAGAAGGTACTGTTTAAGATATCAATACTGTATAACCTCATTATATGGTGGTTATATACTTAGGACTTACTTCTGTATGATAATGCAATATTGGGAATATGTTAAGATATTAGTTTTGTATAATATCATTGTTAGTAGTTTTGGTATTCTATGGAATGTAGTATGTTAAGAGATTAGTCCAGCATATCATGATGATCATTAGGCTATGTTATTGATTTATTATAATATCAAAAGAGCAGCTATGTTAAGACTAGTTCTGGATATCATAAAATAGTTGTACTACGACAATAGTTCTATATATATATTGTTAGATATTAGTCTTATTAAAATAATAGCTCTGTATGACATTTGATTTAACACAGACAATAAGATCTCTGTCAAAATTAATTGGGGTGTCTGAGTTTCTAAGAAATCTCTCTCTCTCTCTCTCTCCCTCCCTCTCTTTCTCTCTCTCTCTCTCTCTCTCCCTCCCTCTCTTTCTCTCTCTCTCTCTCTCTCTGTTTCTGAACATGTATATATGTTTGTATGTATGCATTTAGATATAGGGACGTGTGTGTAAAGCAGGCATGCATTATGTATATAGGTATAATATGGACAGTGTCTACATATATGTATGTTTATGTGTAAGTTAGTAATATTTATCATTTTTGTTTTCTTCTGAGGACTCCCTTCAAGCCCCCTCTCCCCAACCATCCAGACTTTTTACTCACCTGTCATCCATATTCTTGTGGTTCTCTGTTTCCTGGATGTACTTCCGGTACCCTTCATCTCTCTTGTGTCCATCTGTTTTGATTCTCTTAATGTCTTCATGTCCATTTGTCATTACAGATTATTATTATTATCATTACACTTGAAGATGGTGATGACTGTGACAGCAGAATACCAAATTAAATGTCTTACAGTAACTAGTTTCAGTCCATCATCTTGGACCTAAGCTTTATAATCCCGCCGAGGTCACATCCCTTTTGGGCTATTAAAATAAGTACCAGTAATATAATGACAATGTCCTCCTTGTACAACAGTGGCCTGAAAAGCCTAATTAACAAGCTGTTGACGTTGCTTTTATTACTTATGGTGTAATATATACATGTGAAGAAGAAAAACAGAATGCATCTAGGAAAAGGAAAAAACAACAACCAACCCATCCACCACCACATCTATGTCATAACTGATAGCTGATCTTTGCTCCTTGTTTCCAACACATCCTCCTACATATCATACCATCACTGAAGATTCACATCCATCCTCATACTTCTCCCCTTGCTGGGTGATAACCGATTTGAAGAATGGTGGCTTACTGTAAAAAAAAAAAAAGAAAAGCAAAAAAAAAAAACCAAAACAAAAAAAACTAGTCTCCCTACAAGACACACCTGCTTCTTCAAGTGTTTTCACATCAATTTTTTTTGTTGCGTTCATATTGTTTCCTTTAATGATTCTGTGAATACTTTTCATCATTGAGAAACCTTGTAAAAAAAAAAAAATTATATTTCCTTCGACTTACATTGCACACACACACACACACTCACGCGCACACATGCTCACTCACACACACACACACACACACACACACACGAGACTAAAGAACAAAGCTGCCTCATCTATTCTATTTTTTCTTCCATGTCATACTCCATCTGCGACTTAACTGGTAATAGATGTCTGTTCCTCCTCTGACTTTTAAGTTTGGTCTATCTCCTCATCCTCCCCCCCTCCTCATCCTCTTCACACACTTTGAAATCAAGGTATCTGTCTGTCTGTCTTCTCACACAATTCGAGGGGGGAAGAATGTAGCTTTACTGGAGTCACATAGCAGTATTGGTCAGTGTTGTAAACATAGTGTATTGCTACAAATATGTATGTATGTATGTATATATATGTGTGTGTGTGTATGTAATATATGTGTATATATACATATATATATGTATATGTGTATACATACATACATATATATATATACAAACATACACATATATATATATGCTCACGTACACACATACAAAATGGATTGTGTGTACACCTGCATAATGTGTGTATACATTCATATATAAATATATACACGTAAATACACATACAATTGTGTGTAATACATTACTATATGGTATGTGTGTTTGTATATATGTATATGTAAATATATATATATGTACACATTTATATAAGTATTAATACGTGTGTATGTCTATACTATATATATATATATTTTATGTATATAAGCACATTTGTATATGTATGGATGCGTGTGTGTGTGTATGTATGTATATATATATATATATAATATATAATATATATATATATAATACGTTTGTGTGTGTCTTTGGCTCCCCCGGTGCCAGCCATCATTTCGTGTGAATGTGTCTATGTATGTTTGGTACCCCCAGGTCCAACCATAATCATGACTTAAGAAAACAGACCAAAATTACCTCAATCACATTATTTTCGACTAAAAACTAAACCCTCTAACTTGAACTAGTTTCAGTTATTTCCCTTGTTTTGTGCTCTCCATATTTCTGGTTTCTTATTTATTGTACAGTTTCTCTTGTAAAGAAAATGTTTTCTAAATATATCTGTAAGTATACATGTGTATAATATATAGTATATATGTGTGTATACACACACACACACACCACACATATATATATATAAATATGTGAGTGTGATAGTGTGTATGTTTATATATGTATATATATATACACACACACGTTTGTGAGTATGTGTGTGTATGTGTATATATATATATATATTACATATATATACATACATGTGTGTACATATATATATATAATATATATAATGCATATAACATGTGAATATGTGTGTGTGTATATATGTATGTATATATGTGTATGTATATATATATAATCGTATGTATATATATGCACACATACAAATACATATTTATAGATGTGTGTGACTATATACATATATATATATATATATATATATGTATATGTGTATACATACATACATATATATATACTGTGTATATTTCTATAATTTTACATCTCTACAGCACATCCTTCAGTAATGAGAGACTGAACCTTTCCCCCTCCCCCACCTAGCAGTGAGTGGCTTAAATGATCTCTTGTAGTGATGATAGGAGATACCTGTAGTAGTTGTAGTAGTAGAATAGTACTAATGTATCCCCCGACCCCACCCGACCATCTTATTCCGGCCTCATCTTCCTACATGTTTGTAAGACGAGACTTTCTCTATTCTAAGTATTTCCTGTTGTCCAAATACTTGCTGGTGTACACCCAGGAAATGTACATTCTAGGAGGTCTTTCACGGTTCTCTTCTCGTAGGAGTTGTTACTTGGTGCGACTCTTGAGATGCATCGGAGTGGAGCTTCCGTGTAAGAGGGAGGACAGCTGGAGTATTTTCTATGAAAATGTAACAAGGGGAATAACTCTGACACTGACAAACATGTCTCTCTTTTTAGTTTTAAGGTTTTTTTGTCTTTTCTCTCTTGTCTCCCTTTCCTTTGGGGTTGCCCTTTAGTAGTGCTAGTAGTATTGGAACTGTCTGGCTGGATGGTAAAGGGGTCAAGTCAACGTAAAACAGAACCGGTTTCATTAGGTAGCCCTCATTAACCCAATCACCCACTAAAAAAAAAAAAAAAAGATATAAGGACATTAAACACTTCTATTTTTTTACTCATAAGTTTACTGGCCAAGCTTTGCTCATTTCTATGGCTCTTTCTCTTCACTTCAGACCATCCACTTGAGTTCATTCACTGCAACGTAGACTGGACAAAGTAAACTCCAGGTATATTTTGGTCATTTTATATTAACACTACTTGACCAATACGACTGTATTCATCCGGCGAAACTCTTCAATTCAACATGTCTGGGCCGAACTGATTAGTAATAATAATAAGTTAAATTTCTCTCCCTACCTGGATTGAATTTGGGTGAATCCTGGCAACTAGATGCAAGTCACTCTTGAAATTGTACACTAAAACATCAATAAACACAACTTGGAAATGTAGTCAATGCTTTCTTTATATCTCTGGCCTTCACTTTTGAAATTATCTGAGATATATTTATATATGTGTGTGTTTGTGTTTCATTTTTCAGATTCTTTTAATGGTAAATTTTTGTTGTAGGACGAAAGTTTGATAAATATTGAAGTGTGCTACTTTTTGAGACATCCTTAAGTATTTGATTTATTCTTGTGTTCAGTGTACTTATGAAGGGGTGCTGAAAAGTCCCTGACTTTAAGGGTATTGCGAAAGGCCTAGCTGGAGGCTCTACTTTTCTAGCTCTTTTGCAGGGCTTAGAAAAATTGAAGGACTGCTACAATATGTGTGTGAATCTGAAGGTAATATACTGAATAAAGTCCTAATTAAATGATCCCTACCCCTGTATTTACTTTTGTCTAAAGCCAGGAACTTTTCAGCCCCCCTTTGTATGTTTAGTTATTGTTATAGTATTTAGCTCTGTGACTACACTCCTGTTTTCAGGGCTTGTGTATCTTGGACTGATGTGAGCACACTTGTGTATCTGGATCCACTTTAGTCTTTCTATTAATACAGAAAGAAATTTGAGGGAAATTTGGAAAACAATTTCTCAAATATTGAGTAACCAGCCATTGACTCCACTTTAGTCTGGTTATACACCATACTTATTTCTTTACTACCCACAAGGGGCTAAACACAGAGAGGACAAACAAGGACAGACAGAGGGATTAAGTCGATTACATCGACCCCAGTGCGTAACTGGTACTTAATTTATCGACCCTGAAAGGATGAAAGTGAAAGTCGACCTCGGCTCCTCTGCTTTTTATCTTTGCGCTTTGCATTGTGGTTGTGTAGTAGTGGGTTTTTTTATCACTAAACACAACAGTACTATTAATTTGCTTTGTTCATGACATTGCTACTTCATGTTAGATTGCAACTAGGACTAAGCTGATTGCCAGCTCAGACTGAGCTTAAAACCTCAGAGATACCAGCTTGGTAGATGAGACAAGGGAAGCTCCACATCAATCGTGGGCAACCTGCAGTCTGTGCGACATTGTGAAGGATACATCTAACAGAAAAATAGCTTGAATTTTTTTTTTCCGTGACGCTACTTGCTTGATCATGAGTTATGTCTCATGTGCCTCTCTTCTCAAAGAAAGGTTGTCCATGCTTTCTCTACACGGCCGCTTGGTTTGTTAGACATACAATCCAAATGCCCCTCAAATCACACCTACACTTTATTTGTCAAAATTTCAGTGTCATTCATACTGGAATTCTAACTGGAAATTGAGACCAGGGCAACGTTTGTGTGTGTATGTTGGCATAGATTACAAACCCACTTGTAAAGGTTTCCTAGAGTTAATCATGGATAGAGACCTGGCTGCATTGCTAAGAAAGTCACTTTGTAGTTGTGTAGTTCAGATTCGATCTCACTATGCTGCTCTCAGGAAATATGTGTGGAGTTTGTTAGCTGTTAACTTAATCAAAGATTGCGGTGTGTGTGTGTGTGTATATATATATTATATATATATATATATATGTGTGGAGTTTGTTAGCTGTTAACTTAATCAAAGATTGCGGTGTGTGTGTGTATATATATACATATATATATATATATATATATATATACACACACACACCGCAATCTTTGATTAAGTTAACAGCTAACAAACTCCACACATATATATATATATATATATATATATATATATATGCATTTGTATGTTTATGTATATATTATGTCTATATATTACAGGGGTTGGACAAAATAATGGAAACATCATAGCATCATAATTTTGAAATATCTATAAAACCGTCAAAAGCTTGTTTATTTTTATGTTTTCAGATTTATTATTAGTGTTGCTTAATATGTTTTGCTAAAATTGGTGTTTCTTTTCAGTTATCATCAGAAAAAGGTAATTAAAATTCATTAAAATGACAGATCTATCGGACTTTCGAAGAGGTCAAATTGCATGGCAGGCGCTAGCGTAACGAAAACAGTCGAAATGTTTGGTGAATCAAGAAATACTGTCTCAAATGTAGCGACAGTCTTTGAGAGAGAGAGGGGGAAAAACCTCGTTGAAACAAAACTCCGGAAGAAAACCAAAACTTTTAAATAGTGACCGTCGGACTCTTACATGAATTGTTAGAAAGGCTCACAAAAGTACAGCTCCCGAAATGACTACAGATGTTAAGGACCACCTCAAGAACCCAGTTTCCACAAAAACTGCTTGCCGGGAGCTGCACAAAGCCGGATTTCACAGGAGGGCTGCAACCAGAAAATCACTACTTTCAAAAACAAACGTTGCAAAGCGTTTAGAGTGGAGTAAAAACCTACACCATTGGTCATCCTTTACCTTATTTCCGACCACCGACTGAGTATACGTGTCGAGACAGCCAAAAGAAGCATTTGACCCAAACTGCCTTCTTCCAACTGTTAAACATGGAGGAGGACCTATGATGATCGGGCTGGGGGTGGGGGCTATATCTTGGAAATCCGCCGGCCCAATGGTTTTTCTTCATGGCAGAATTAATAGTCAAGACTTTTTAAGCATTTTATCTGATCAAATTCATCCTATGGTTACAGAACTATTTCCGGAGGGAAACACAATCTTTCAGGATGATAATGCACCAATTCACACAGCTAAAGTTGTTACTGAATGGCACAAGGAACATTCTAGTGAAGTTGAACATCTTATCTGGCCACCACAGTCCCCAGATCTCAATATTATTGAACATTTATGGTGCATTTTAGAAAAATAAGTAAGTGGTTGATATCCTCCACCATCATCATCACTACAAGAACTGGAGACTGTTTTAGCTGAAGAATGGACAAAAATTCCTTTGGAAACAATTCAAATTTTGTACAAGTCCATACCTCGTAGAATTGAAGCTGTAATTACTACCAAAGATGGTCCTGCTCCATATTAAAATAAATTTGTTTGAAATTTTAAGGTGTTTCCATTATTTTGTCCAACCCCTCTATATAGGCACAGGAGTGTGTTTGTAGTAAGAAGTTTGCTTTCCAACCACATAGTTCAGTCCTCTGCGTAGTACCTTCGGCAAGCGTCTTCTGTTATAGTTGCAGGCTGACCAAACAAAGCCTTGTGAGTAGATATGGTAGACAGACTGAAAGAGTACTGTCGTATGTATATGTGTGGGTTTGTGTTTTCCTGTTTTGAGATCGTGTGATAGTTGTAAATGATTGTCACTCTCATAATATTGTCATTCCTTCCCAATATTTTGCGAGAGCATGTCTGGCCATGGGGAATTATTATCTTGCTTGGAAACAAGTAAGGGCTGGCAACAAGAAGGGCATCCGACTGTAGCAAATCTGTTAGTCCCATGCAAGCATGGAAAAGTGGAAGTTAAAACGCTGATTTTGTTATAAGTGTGACTGTAATATATGTATTACACAGTCACACATATATTTATGTATACACATTATATAAACATATGTTTATGTCCTTGTGTGTGTATATGTATGTGTCATATATATATGGGTGTCTATCTTGATGTATGGGTTCAGAATATGCCTCAAACATGTCTGAAATTGTAAAAGTTTGTATCTATTCATGTTACTGCTTAACGCTGTCACCCCGTTCAGAAACAACTGTAACGATTCGTTAAAAAATTTCTTTGTCTTCGTATTATTTCGATCATAATTTACTATTTGCCAAACGCACACAACGGTGTTACCGTCGTGAAACCGGGATTTTCTACACTTAAAAAATTTCGGTTTTGGTTTGGAACCCGACAGTGTTGATAGCCCAGAATTGGGGTGGGGTGTTTCTCTGGAAATACCCTACCAGGACCTAAGATATATATATATATATATATATATATATATATATATATAACGTATATGTGTGTGTGTATGCGCGCGCGCGTGTACCTTGCTTATTGATAAATAAACGAGGACCAGTGCTTTACGAACGAAGTCCCTTGAGGTATTAGTTCTGCATCGTATTAGACCCTTACTACAAAGACATGCAGTGATTGGCTCATTGGAAAATAGCAATATCAATCAAAACGAGCATGTGTGTGAGAGATCTGTGTAGATGGTGGTAAGGTAAGAGATTTATTGTAGGTCTAATGCAGGGGGGTCACCGAACTTTTTTCACAGCAGGCCAGATAATTGAGATTGACGAGCGCAGGCGCATAACCATTTCGTTCAATACAATACAGTGAATACTTAGAAAAAAGACAACCGACATATTTATTTGCCAAAAAGTTATCAAAGAAGGCGCACATATCCGAATCTCACAAACTAAGCAGCAAAGTTAGTGAGATTTGTGAAACTGGTGTTTAGCTTTTAAGATATCAACATTTGCTTTGGAATTGCTGCACCCAACCAAGAGAACTGCTTTCAAATGTTCATTAGTCGACCTTGTTCGATGTGTTTACTTCACATACTTCGTTTTTGCAAAATGTTTGCTTACAAACGTAAGTTGTTCCAAACACTGATGCCATACCAGAGAAAAATTTCTTCAACTTTGAAAACTCATCGTCAGGTAAGCAACGATAAAATTCAACAAATTTTCTTTCTCTGTGCGTCTCTTTCAACAAGTCATTTGCTTGCAAATCAATGAGGCCCAGCTGTAGTTCCTATGGCACGTCACCAAGGTTACAACCAAACTGATTCTTGAACAGAAGACTGTTATTCTCAATTCTGTCGAGATCTGAAAATCTCTACGAATAATATTCTACGGAAACTCGAGGGTGACATTTGCGCTTCCAAAATATCTATTTGAAACACTGAAAATGAGAGAAGGTTCCCCCTTACAAGTTGTGCTTCAAACAAAGATATCTTTCTGCGAAATCTTTTGATGATTTTGTAGAGATCACAGCTAAGGTTATCCTTTCCCTGAAGCTTCAAGTTCAATTCATTCACGTGGGATGTGATATCAACCAAAAAATGACAACTTTGACAGAAGGTAGGATCTGAGAGAAGTGGATCAGCTCTATCCTTTCAGTGAGAAAAATATTTCTTTTCGGAGCTTATAAAAACGAAACAGGACTTTACCGCAGCTGAGTCACCTCATTGCTGTGTGATAAGTT
>NC_043004.1:48328430-48330930 GCF_006345805.1 Octopus sinensis | reverse complement strand
GCAGATCTAAAATGTATGTCGTACATAACACTACACAAAATAACTTGTTTCACCTGAAAATATCAACTGCTAATTCCTCTGTATTTCTCTAGAGCAGTGGTTTTCAACCAGGGTTCCCCGGAACCTTAGGGTTCCGCCAGTACAGTCCAGGGGTTCCGCAAGAAGTTACAAAAATGCTAAAATCGGCAGTAATTTTTAATTCTCCTGTGCAGATATGTGTGCATAAGACTATCAAATTATTGCACAGGGTTTCCTCGAGCCAGAGGAATGTTTCCTTGGGGTTCCGCTCCAGCAAAAAGTTTGAAAAGCACTGCTCTAGAGCAACATAAAAATCTTAATGGTATTTATTTCCAACGACCTTGAAATTTCAAAAAAATGCCAAGGAGTTTATTCTACAAAATTGTCTGTGGTATAATTCAATTGGTGCAATTTAACAAAAGAGGATGGGATGTAAGTAGCAAAGAAGTTTGACGTCAAAGACAATGCTGTGTAGATCTGGAAAAAGAAAATCCCAATACCGACATCTGTTCGATTAACTATTTCAACAGACCTTTACAGTATATAGTGATTTTTCTGGGCGTTTTATCAATATTTGAAAACCTGTTTTGGTTTAATTTTCATGAGAATGGCCCTATACGTTGGTTTCAAAATTTGGCACAAGTCCAGCAAATTTGGGGAAGCTAGTAAGTAAGGTAAAGTCGACTTCGGCAGAATTTGAACTCAGAAATTCATGACGAAAGAAATGCCGCTAAACATTTCGCCCGGCGTGCTAACGATTCTGCCAGCTCGCCACCTTTGCAGATGTTAGTATTGGTTTCAAATTTTGACACTAGGCCGGTAATTTCGGAAAAGTCGATTACATCGACCCCAGTGCTCAACTGGTACTGATTTTATCGACTCCCGAAAGGATGAAAGGCCAAGTCGACCTCGGCGGAATTTGAACACCGAGCGTAAAGACGGATGCAATGCCGTTGAGTATTTTGCCCGGCGTGCTAATGATTCTGCCAGTCTGCAACCTTTTTTGTAGATGTTAATATTGACACTTAATTAGACACTACGCTTTATTAAGGTAATGAAGTGAAAGAATCGTTAGAAACGTCGGATACTTTATTTCTTTACGCTTTTCATTCGGGTTATTTTTTCTCTGAGTAACTCAGCGGGATCGACTTTTCTTTTTATCTTCTGAGGAACCAACAAATATATTTTAAAATCTGTTTTGTTTTTCTCTGTTTGTGGATTAGACCATTGTTCTTAAAAACCCGTTTTGTCAGTTTTCCAAATGCTAAATGGGCTCATCCAATTCCGTATTCCACATTCTTTTTCTCATATGCGCAGGTGAAGTTGTTGACTTGGTTTCACAACACCAACCTAACTAAAAGGTAGAAATGTATTGATCGCAGTGAGTGTCGACCATGCAACCCTATCCCATGTTGCAAGATCAGTCGACAACACCCAGAGTGATAGTATTACTGGATATATATTTTAGTTGACATAATAGCGATAGCTTTATCCTCCACACTCTTACTTCTGAACTATTGTCATGTCCACAACGTACACTCTTTCTTAACCTTCTCTAACTAAACATCATTCACATGTAACCTTGACGCTACCTCACAATCCAGTAATATTTGCATGAGCAGAGGCTTTGAAAGCACCCGCCAACGAGGACAACAAAATTGTCTCTTAACGATAAAAACGCGCGCGCGCGCACACACACACACACATACACACACACTAATATCAACAAAATATCGCACTTAAACAAGAGCAACACGCAACTAAAGCCCTCTTAATCGATTTAAATGTAAAACCTTACTTTCACTGGTCTTTTTCCATATTCTTGACATTGCTGGCTAGAACCGCAGCTACTCCCCACCGCATCCAAAAAAACCCCATGGCCTTTCTCTTCAGCGAAAATACTTTATCCCCTAACAATCGCTGACGCTCTTTAAATCTCAGGTGAGACCCACTGTGAGATGCTGATCCGGCATCTGGGCGATGCTGCTACTGCTGCATAGGCATCCTAGACCGCATCGAGAGAAAGGTCATCGACTAATTGGCAGACATGCTCCAACCTCTGACCTGCAACCATGTTATGTCCTCTTTCCTATCACTACTACAATAACCTCAGTTCCTCGGAGCAAGCTGGTTATATCCCACCTCGGCTATAGTGCTTCCATATCATTCATTTCTCCTCTCGCTGTTCATGTTGTGTAAAACCTCCCGAGGTCTGTATTAACCACCATGTCCACTCCTTCCTTCCTAGAATGTCATCCCTCTGGAACTCTTCCTCCCTACTCATGTCTTTTTCAACAGGCGTCAACTTGCAAGAATTTATTTAGCTACTGCATCGTCCGCAGACGAACATCATCAACCACTTCATCTACAGAATTTCGTATCCTGCATTGCTCTTGGTGGGTCGCTCTTCACTAGACCAGAATCTTCAATCAGCTGGTCCATAAATGTCCTGGTAGGTGGACGCCTAAGTCGTTTTCTGTGT
>NC_043004.1:48305405-48315405 GCF_006345805.1 Octopus sinensis | reverse complement strand
GGTTCGTAAGCAAGCTACTTACCACACAGCCACTCCTACGCCTATATCATCTATGTTGGATGATAAAAGAAGAGAAAAAAGACTGGAAGAGGATGGAATTTAAAAAGTGATAGAAGCATAAAGAAAAGAGAAGAAACGAATTTATTACAAGAACCAGATATTCTAGCGGAGGTTGGGTCTAAGTTTTTACTCAGAACCTAATTGGACGAAGCATAAAAATTATTGGACATGAGTATCATTAGCATTGTTCTAAGCGGTAATAACATTATTAGCAACTAATTTAAAAGCGGCACTCCGTGCAGACTTTTGAGCCGGCTCCTGCGGGGAGCTAAATAGCATGACCATAATAAGTCTATAATGACTATATGCCTCGGTGTGGCTTAGTGGTTAGGGTGTTGAACTCATGATCGTAAGGTTGTGGTTTCGATTCCTGGACCGGGCGATGCGCTGTGTTCTTGAGCAAAACACTTCATTTTCACGTTGCTCCAATCCACTCAGCTGGCAAAAATGAGTAATCCTACGACGGACCGGCGTCCCGTCCAGGTGGGGAATTTCTACGCCACTGAAACCGGGAAACCGGCCCTTATGAGCCTGGCATGGCTCGAGAAGAAACATTTATATATATATATAAGCCCCGGTGGTGTTTGATCAGAGATTAAGGACGGGTGAGAATTAATTCTGTAATGCAATCCTTCTATTGTTCCAGTCCCAAGTTGAATTCTATCTGTTGACCAATTTGTCCCAAAGTTCTTCTCACGGCGTAAAATTAACGAAACGAATGTCATTTATCTCCCATTTGATCTCTGACGTCATCTGACAAAAATGCCAACCAGGATGGCATGAATCAGCGAAGCATTATCTGCTAGAAATAGCAACCTAAATGCTTTTAAATCAGGCCCCAATGCTGGATGTTCAAGAACCAAAATAAAGGACAGATTTTCAGTCCCGGGATCATCTGATTCCAAAAAGGTATAATATGTCTATATAGAACAAATTTAGACTGAGATACAGGAGTCTCAGAGGGCAGACAGAATTTCGCTTTTATCATTATAGATAAGATGCTGTTGTGAAGTACAATTCCATATTCAGGTGCCCTGTGTATGCGTCATAAATGTGCACACATGGCTGTGCGTTTGAAATTTGCCTTGCAGCCAACCACTTGGCTCAAGGTTCGATACCACTGCCGCTCTAATGCATAAACCGGAAATATTACGTGACTTCACATATGAAATGTTTGCGTGCAAACAAGGGTAACTAGAAATTAGAGCTATACTAAACTCATTCTTTTATTCTTTTACTGGTTTCAGTCATTAGACTGTGGCCATGCAGGAGCACCGCCTTTAGTCGAACGAATCGACTCCATGGCTTATTCTTTGCAAGCTTAGTATTTATTCTATTTGTTACTTTGCTGAAACGCTAAGTTAGGGGACGTAAATACACCAATATCGGTTGTCAAGCGATGGTGGGGGTATATATATATATATATATATACGACAACCTTCTTTGTCTTTTAATTAGAATTTCATGTGTGTGTATCACATAGTTCCTGGTTCAGTCCCACTGCATGGCACCTTGGGCAAATGTCTTCTACAATAGCCTCGAGCCGACCATAAGCCTTGTAGTGGATTTCGTAGAAGAAAACTGAAAGAAGCACGCTGTATGTGTGCGTACGTGAGCGTGTGTGTGTGTGTGTGTGTGTGTGTGTGTGTGTGTGTGTGTGGTGTGTGTGTGTGTGTGTGTTTGTGTCTATATTTGTGCCCCACCATCGATTGACAACCGATGTTGGTGTATTTACATCCCCGTAACTTAGCAATGCGGCAGAAGAGAACCGATAGACTAAGTACTAGGCTTACAAAGAATAAGTCCTGGGGTAGACATCTTCGACTAAAAAGAATTTTAAAAGGTGATGTTCCAGCATGGCCGTAGTCAAATGACTAAACAAATAAAAGAATATGCACACATATATATATCAAGTGGTGACATGACCGACCAGACCATCAGTTTTGTTACACGTAGCTGGACACAATGCGTTTTATATCGTTTTAGACACCGAATGACACCATCCCGCTGGCAGAATGAGCAGGCCAACGTTTGCGCTGCCCCTCCCCGACCCCTGACCGAAAAGGAGACTTGAGCAACGTGAAATTAAGTGTTTTGCTCAAGAACACAACATGCCACCCGGTCTTGGAATCGAAAGCACGATCTAACGATCGTGAGTGCATCTACCAAACCACTAGGCCACTCACCTTCACACACACACACACACACACTGCCTACATATCAGACATATATAGTATAATCTGCATATATATATATATATAGAGAAGAGAGAAACATTCTTTTCTTTGTAGTTTGATCGTAGGTGCTATTCTTGCATACGGCCGACTACCTAGTAGTCTTGCCCTTTGAATACAAACACACACACACACACACACACACCCCCACACACACACACACACACACACACACACACACCCACACCACACACACATTATATATATATTAATATATATATATAATATATATATAATATATATAAATTAACTTAGGGATAAACCACTTGCCTAATAGTGGTTTTATCTCTATTCAATTTATATTTATACTGGAAATTTGATTTAATCCTAAATCTTATTTTTCCTGTAAGTTTTGGATATACTCCCCTAATATTATTATTATATATATATACATACAACTTGACGACTTACGACCGAGCTCCGTTCTGACTGACAGGTCGTAAGTCGATCTGGTCGTATGTCGAATCTATATTTTCATTCAAGCGCAACTAATGCTTGAAAGCGACTAAGTGAGAGATAGTGGCAGTCATTACCTTCGGTTTCCCGAAAAACCTGTTGACCCATGACCTCTTTAAAATATTTTTAGTCATGGGCCAACAGGTTTTTGGAATCTGATGATACGCCATAAAGCTAAACCCTTTATAGACTGGAAACCTAGAGTAATCCCATAAACCGGCCCCTCTCCATTTTAAATTTATACTGTTCTACATCTTAGAGTGTGATTCTTGTTTCGGATTTATATCTTTTACAAACAATACATATATGTGTGTCTGTATATATATATATAGATAGATAGATATAGATGTATATGTATACATATATAGATAGATAGATAGATAGATAGATAGATAGATAGATAGATAGATAGATAGATAGATAGATAGATAGATAGATAGATAGATAGATAGATAGATAGATAGATAGGTGTATATATATAGATAGATATAGATGTATATGTATACATATATGATTGATTGATTGATTCTAGTTTCAGCTCACGAGCTGTGGCCATGCTGGGGCACCGCCATATATATATATATATTTTTTTTCGTTTGCCCTTATTTATAAGTTGTTTATAAAATTAACCTTTAAAAGTATTTTTTGATATGCTGGCCATTGATAAAAAATTTTTTCGAAAAATGTTATTCTACATTAAATATATGTACAGTTGAAAACGAAAAAGGATGGAGATTTATTTACATCCCAAACTTATTAAAAAAAGTTTTCTACAGCATATATAACAATGACCAACATATGTTTCAAGTGTAGCAACTACACACATTGCTCCGTATGCAATTATGTATCCTAGTCGCTACAATTTCATCAAGGATCCATCACTTATGACGTTTTCAAAGTGAACTAATTCAAACAAGCTTCCAGCGTTGGTATTCAGTTGAAGGTTATAGCGTTACTTTTTAAATCAAATTGAATTCTAGTCTAATAATCACCTCTACTCGTATTACAGTTGAATCGTGGTTTATAAAAATGCTCATTCATATAACAATCAGTTGTAGAAGTTTTGTTTATATTTTACTGAATGGAGTACATTATTTATTCAGAGGTAATTTCACTTATGTTTAGGTTTATAACCTCAATGAATATTGTTATTGTTATTACTACTAAAATCATTTTAGTATTATTTGCAAAAATATCATTAATTATCACAATCATTATGTTAACTTGTATAATTACTATAGATGGTAATTTATGTTTCTTTAAATCGTTTAAACGTATATTTAATCCAATGTGTACATCTCATAGTCTGTTCCTGTCTATTGTTTATAATAGTATATTTAGAAAAGAAAATTTAGTACATTTTCTCTACACAAAGGTTACATTCATTATCGCCTATTCTTTAAGGTTTTGCTTTACTAATAATTCTCCAAGCAATCGAAAATACTTTGTTACCATCTTTAAGTGCCCAAATAAGCTTACTGAGGCTGGTAGTATTGATTTTGTCCCTATTTCTAAACGAACTTAAATGATTGGAAATTCTCTACTCAATATAACATGTGCTAGCTCTTATATAGAAATATTCTCTATTCTCTGAGGTAATCTTACATCTGTATACAATATTTTTATGTTTACAATCAGAGCCAAGCGGACAGACCCTGTACTTCGCACGATCGCAACTAAGAGTTCTAGTACTTCCATCACTATCATCCACTTCACCTATTCTAGATGTGATTTTTGTATTCTCCTGTCTATCTTCTATGCTATTAGTCCTCTCCACAGAGACAACACTCCGAGTACTTTGCCCTCTAGGTTTCATATTCACTACTTCCAGGCCAACTGTGGAGCTCCCTCGAGTCTCTTCAACTCCATTGATTGTCAAACCATAGTTTCAATCCTGGTACCCAGCTATGTTACCTACGGTTTGTCCGCTCATGTTGACATTGTTGCTATTTATTGATCTATAATTATAATTCTGGTTACTATTATATTATTGCTACAACTCATATGGAAACCTTTAAATTTGCTATCGTTGTGTGCAGCTATAATTTGTGCTAGATTTTTGCTATTACAGAAAGCTAATCTAATCTGATTTTTTTATTAAAAACCCTGCAGTATTTACTGCTTTTTGGAAAATGTTTAGTCAATGCCGAATAAAACAATTTCGGTATATTGGAAATTATTTGTTTCCCGAAGGGAATTATATACCATTCGATATAGCTAGAGGTATCCATGTTACTAAGATATGTATTTCTATTTCTTGTTAAGCTTTTTGTAAATGTGTGTAATCTCCTTATCTGGTTCTTATTACGACATTTGCTGTTATATTTGACATTATATTTGTCAATCGTGTATATATTACTATTTATAGAGTTTATGTATTGTTTACCTACACTATCTGAATAGGACCTCTTAGTAGGTCTCTAAGCTACTTTGTACTTTATTTGCACATATTCAAGTAAATTTGTATTCTTCATTTTGTTTCTAAGAACTCTATTGTTATATTCTAAATGAACAGATTTCTTATCCTTTACTCTTCTTACTGTCTGTTCTATTTGATTAGTGGTGCTCTCCATATTAACCTTACTATCATGATTATTGATAGTATGGTCCATCTCGCTACTTATACTATTTGTACTATTACTACCGTTAAGGAATTTTAATTTTTCTCTATATCCTGCTTTCTCTAATGCAAAATCATAAAAGTCTTCATTAAGTTTAAATACTTCCTCGTTCGCTGAGAGTTTGTTGATTTGGATTGATATATTTTCTATTATTGATCCGATTATACTTTTTGGGTGGATGTTATTTTTATGAATGTATCTAGGGTTTGTATTAGGTTTATGATAAGGCCTATGTATACCTGAACTTAGATCTAAATTAACATCAAAAAAGTTAACTTAGTTATATTCCCCTTCTATAAATACTGAGTCCTGTGTTTTTAAAGAACCTAAACATTTTTTTCCTATATTTTTCTGTCCCGGTTTGAGGGATTAAACGGTGAAAAGTGCATCATCCCTATATAGTCTGCTACTTGTGCAGAGTCTGTGGATCCCATAGTTATATCGAACATCTCTGGTCTATACTTTCTCGCCCAGTACTTTCCCTCAAATTTTATAATTGATTTCCTAACCGCTAAAATAATGTCTACAAAGAGTTTTTCATAGCAAACATAAGCATCTGATTTAAGAGGATAAGATTAATTGAAACGTAATAGTTAGATATGTCGATTTGCATGAATCTTGTCTTATTTTTATCTAGGATTTTAGAAAACCAGTCATACGAACTAGACCATAGTTTAAGCTTAAGGACAAATGAGTTTAACAGTAGGGTTAGTGTAAAAGTTAAGATTATGGTCCTTATGATTAATTCTAGGGGTTTTAGGCTCGTGAGGTTCAGTTTTATCTGCTAAATAATATTTTTATAATACCTTTGTCTTGCAGATTAAGTTTTTAAATGATGCAAGTTACCTGTTTTATCCGCGTGTACTAAAATTCCTTATTTTTACTTGAGATCCTTAGTTAGGGAGTATAGTTTCTGGATGTGCTTATTTCTTCTTAGTGAGAGTTAACAGAATTCAATATTCCTAACAATATTCCATCATTCATCTTCAAAGTCAGCTCGATGTAGGTTTGGTGGTGGATATTTCCTCGTTTTAAAAAATCCCTATATCTGTTCATCTGTTGCGTTGTTAGGGTTTTCCTCTTTCTTGTCATGGAAGTACGCCGGTCATCTCAATCTATATGTTGACTTTGAAGAAAAGATCTTTAATATATTCTTTCTTTGGCGGTATTCGAATATCTTCAACGGATGCGTCGATATTAATTCTCTCCATTCTCTGGTACACCGCCTTATTCGCTCTTTAAAACAAACGGGAGTTACATTGAAAAGAGTATAAAAGGGGTAAATGTTTCCTGGTGGATGTCGAATTATCTCATAAAATGGTATAGATACAGGCTATCCACAACATTCGAATAACATAGTACTCACGTATAAAGAGATATTGGTACTTGTAAGCTCCACTTGTTGGGTAGTTCCTTGTTCCTATTCAGAACTGCAAATATTCCCTAGAGTATACAATTATACAAGTATATATATATTGTGAACATAATGAACAATAAAGGGAAGAGCAATGTTAATGTCAACACAGAAGAGACAACGTTTAACACATACGTACTGCATTATTGTATTAAGGTTTAAAAGGAAAGAATTGAGAAGATCTCGAGAAATTAAGTGCACTACAAGGAACAATGATATATATATATATATAATACATTAAAAGTCAGCTTGAAACTTACTTGCTTGCAATGCTACCCACCCAAACTGGCGCATAATGGGAAAATATTATGAATTAAGTTACCCTGAAATGTTAATACGAACGGAATAGAACAAGTTTCGCGTAAATCGGACAAGTGGTTCATAAGATATTAGATGTTTCCGGGGTATAAATTCCCAAAACGGTGTATATTGGGAAAATATTCTGAAAATAATCTTAACCCTGAAAGGGAACAAACTCTTACATTTCGATTAGACACAGTGACTTCACAACGAAAACATACGATTTTTTTTTACAGTAAACGTTTCTATTTTCGCTTTTGTTAAACACAATATTTTAGACATTTAGAAATATTTCTAAATAAATGCGATTCCAAAAATGTAAGTTGTTTGTACAGTAAATGTCAGTTGATACCATCTCTGGCAAGGGCTTTGAAATAAAACCAAGAAGAAGTTCCAGATACCCAGCTGAGTACTTGACAGACACTGACTTTGCTGACGACATCGCTCTTATCAGTGATTCTCTCTCCAATGCCCAGTCTCTTTTACAATCTCTTGAACAAGCCTCAAATTGTGTAGGTCTTTACCTCAATGAGGCCAAGACTGAATACATAAACAAGTGCCTGTCCAACAGTGATTGCATCATCCATACTCTCAACAATGCGCCCTTAAATATGGTTTCTGATTACAAATATCTTGGGTCATACATATCATCATCTGGAAAAGACTTTCTAACTAGAAAGGGTATGGCCTGGTCAGCCTGTAATGATATGCATAAGATCTGGTCATCAAATCTAAGTAGAGACTTCAAAATTGAAATCTTCAAAGCCACAGTTGAACCAATTCTACTATATGGCTCAGAAACCTGGACGTTATCAAAGAAGCTTGAGAGGCGGTTGGATGGAACCTACACTCGCCTCCTTATGAGAGCTCAAAATCTTCGTGGAAGCGCCATCCAAACCAAAATGCAAATATATGGGAAACTACCACCTGTATCATCTCTTGTGAAAGGTAAGAGAGTCCAGTTTGCTGGACGTTGTTGTAGAGCTGAAAAAGAGGTAATTTCTGCTCTTCTCCTCTGGAAGCCATCTACTCGCAATACCAGAGGGCGCACACTCTCCTACCCTGATGTAATCTCCAGGGATACAGGCATCCAGCAACAGGACCTCCGTAATGCCATGATGGACCGTGAAGTCTGGCGTAGCATGGTAAATTCCATTGTCTCGACCACGGTCGAACAATGATGATGATGATGATGTACAGTAAATATTTATATTTTAGCTTACTTTAAACAGACAATATTTTAATGTTTTTAAATATTATTTTCAAGTGAATAAAATTACAAAGAAAATTTTTTTGCATACTTGAAAAATATTTTAAGTGCAAATGACTTTAAAAATACGGTAAATATTTCGTAAAAGACCCGTTCGTTACCTCAGTGTGAAATAGATTTTTTCCATAGGTCTTTTTTTTTTTAGTGCATTCAACGTATCTCACTTCCAAAGATTTGGGTGATATTTCTAGCACGCCCTGCTACTACGTAATAACTATTTGCAATAAAGGACCCGAAATACCTGTTACGTGGTTGCAGGGCATGCAAGAAATAGCATCCAAATCTTTCCTTTTCTGGGGAAAAGAGTCGCTTACGCGTAATTTCGATGTCACATTCGTTGAAAGCATTCGAAATAGCCTGGGAAAGAAAAAAAACACGAAACAAAACTCCGTTACTGAGAAACTCAGAGTTTCCCGATGACCCAACGGGTCATGGGTAGCTTTGTATATATATATATATATATATTATAATATTAGGGAATATATCCAAACTTACAGGGAAAAATTATATTTAGGATTAAATCAAATATAAATAAAATTAGAGATAAAACCACTATTAGGCAACTCAAACAGTGATAGACATAAACCAATATATAATTAACAAAAAATATAAATATAATTATCACCCAAATCTTTGGAAGTGAGATACGTTGAATGCACTAAATATAATTGATATAATATAATATATATATATATATAAAATATAAAATTTAAAATTAAAATTTTATTTTTTATATATATATATATTATATTATATTAATTATATTTATACTTTTTGTTATTTATGTATTGGTTTATGTCTATCACTGTTTGAGTTGCCTAATAGTGGTTTTATCGCTAATTTAATTTTTATATATATATATATAATCTATTATCTATTTTTTGTTTCAGTCATTACATGGTAGCCATGCCGGGGTGCTGCCTTGGGTATTTTTTTTTAGTTGAATGAATCGACCCCAGGACTTCTCTTTTCTATTTTTTCCTGTTTTTTTTTTTTTTAGCTGATACTTATTTTATCGGGCTCTTTTGCCGAACCGCTAGTTTACGGGGACGCAAGGACACCAACACTGGTGGTCAAGTGATAGTGGGGAAACAAAGAGACACACACACACACATACACACACAACACACACCACACACAACACACACATATATATTATATATATATATATATATATATATATATATATATATATCTATATATATATATATATATATAGGTCCGAGGCCTACAGCAAAAGTCATTTGCCCAAGGTGCTACGCAGGAGGACTGAAGCGTGAACCATGTGGCTGGGAAGCAGCATTCTTATCACACAGCCACGCCTGCACCTAGAAGACATTCGCCGAAGGTGCCACGCAGCGGGACTGAACTTAGAACTATGCGGTTGGGAAGTAAGTTTCTTACCACACAGCCACGCCTAAGGGGTCCATGTAAGCGTTAAAAATATATCATAAATGCAATGAGACCAGTTCTCTGTTACTCTGGAATTTTTCTGGTATCTAACTGGCTCATCGGACAGAATAGATAAAGGGAAAAAATTATCAGACAACATTCCGTAACAGTAGATCGACAGAAGTATTCGATTGATTGCACGATTGGACAGTCGATAGACAGGAATGTATGATTGGCTGGCCATCAACTGGCA
>NC_043004.1:48290405-48300405 GCF_006345805.1 Octopus sinensis | reverse complement strand
AATGTCTAGTAGTTTTTCCTCCGACTACTTACATTCCAAGTACAAATCTTGCGGGGCTTAACATGGTGTTTCATCCTTTTCGAGGTTGATAAAATAAAGTATCAATCTAGTTCTGGGGTTGATTTTATCGACTGAACTCCCCCCCCCTTCAAAATTACTGGTATTGTGCCAAAATTGGAAACAATTATTATTTATTATTTATTCAAATCTGAGTTGCCACTCGGAGTTTCTCGATTCTCGAATACTCATTTCACTTTACCTGTCAGTAACGATTTTTCACTCAACCGCAATTCCCTGCCCCGTGAAGCTTCCATAGTTATATATACTTTAAGTAACATAAAAGAAAAAAACTAAGATAACCTGTTACTCACTCTCTCTCTCTCTCTCTCTCTCTCTCTCTCTCTCTCTCTCTCTCTCTCTCTCTCTCTCTCTCTCTCTCTCTCTTCATATCTTTTATCTTTTACTTATTACAGTCATAAGAATGCCGCCATAATGGGGCATCATCTTGAAGACTCTTAAGTCGAATGAATCGACCCCAGTACTTAATTTTTTGTTAAGCCTGGTACTTATCCTATCGGTCTCTTCTGCTGAATGGATGAAAACACACCAACAGCGGTTGTCAAGTGATGGTGGTGGTGGTGGTGTGGTGGCTGAACAAACACAAGCTCAAAAACACACATACATACATACATACATACATGCATACATACATACATACATACATATATACATATATATACATACATACATATATATACATACATACATACATACATACATACATACATACATACATACATACATACATACATACATACATACATACATACATGCATATTCATATATATATACATATATATATATATACATATATATATATATATATATATATATATGTTCTACGTCTTTTTGTGGTGTCCTGTACTTACGTATATATATTTATATATGCATGTATATATACATGTAGATGTAGGTACGTACATATATGTTTGTATGTATGCATATATTTTATTTATTACACTATATATATATATATACGACAGGCTTCTTTCACTCTCCGTCTACCTATGGTAGGAGAGACTTGCCCGAGGTGACACAGTGGGACAGAACCTGGGAACCTTGTGGTTGTGAAGCAAGCTGTTACCATACAGCCACGCGGTGTGTGTGTAATGTATATATATATATATATATATAATATATATATATATATAAATATATATATATATATTTATATATATATATATATATACATATATATACATATACATTACACACACACACATATATATACATTACACATATATATATGTATGTATAAGTGTGTGTAGATTTGTCTATATATTACGAATATATATACAAACACGCTCAAACACTCACCTTACCTGCCTATAATGCAAATAAGATTCGCCATTTTCTAAAATAATGCAGCAATCTCCAGCCAGAATCCCGAACCAAGATTTCCCCAGACCAATAGAGAACAATTGCCAGCTTCAAATAACTTATATCAGCTTTTATCGGGTTCTATATAATTCCACACGGAATTCCAATAATTCTAGTGATGTCTGCCAGAACCAAACATCATTGAAAATATAGTTTTGTTTCCTCCTTAATGTTCACGAATCATCTATTTTAATGTTTCCACTTTCTATCTAAAATAGATTCAGTTGAACAGGTTTCCATATTAATAAACATAAAGTTCACCATTTACATTCTTAATTTTAGTTCGTCTCACGACTCACCAGAAACTTAGTTCTTTTTCTATGATTCTAACTTCATTCACCAGCAGTAATATATCACGTGTATCTAAACTCTATGCTCTCTGAATATCTCTTTTGTATATTACCGGCAAGTTCTTCAAGTTTTCTATTATCTGTTATTCCCTCAAATACGCGATTAACTCTTTAAGTACGGGTAGTTGCCTGTATATTCGATTCAAATTCTCAAACCGTTTTAAAGACGTATTTGATAATTATATTTTAAAATATGAATTTTCACGATTTAGTATTCTTTTGCTTTTGTTGTTGTTGTTGTTGTTGTTGTTGTTGTTGTTGTTGTTGTTGTTGTTGTTGTTGCTGCTGCTGCTGCTGCTTCTGCTGCTGCTGCTGCTACTGCTGCTGCTGCTGTTGTTGAGTGAGAGAGCAGCGCATGCCATCAAAGGATACTGGGGTACAAATATACGAAGCCCAATATACCCATCATGACTATCCCATTCCGCTCAACAGGTCCTTCAATACGATTTATTTATAGATGATGAATAAAATGCCTATGTTTACAGAAGTGAGTTATTCAAGCCCCAAAGAATTCCTCTCATTACATAACTACGATGCGCCCCCACTACTTCTGCTCGTGATCAGCCTCAGCCACCAAGGGACATGCTCAACTGGTTAAAGTCAAACAACTGACAAGTAAATTTGTGGTATTGAGCAGAACATTTGCTGTAGCCTATCTTTTACACCACGACAAAACATGTATATGATACCACTTCCATTCAGTTAAGATCAGAAGCCATGAGAGCCAGTACTTGGTATAGCATCAGGGTATATATTATTATTCGCATCCGTCATCTATTGCCGCTTGCACCGTTTGCTGGTTGACCAAGCTGGTGCACTTACTCGTCTGCTTTCTGTGGAAGGGGTGCCTTCTACAGGTCAGGGCCTCCATGTGCTGTCAACAGCCGCTGAATGGAGGGCCGGACATGCTGTGGTTGCTGATGCGCAGACATGCGCTCAAGCTACAGCATCTCAAGCGTTTCCTTTACGGTGAGCAGGTGTAGTCGCTGTTTGTCCGACTCACTTTTCTACAGCTCGTCTCTTTGACTGAGCTGTAAACCTGGATTAGGCGTAGACCGAGGAGGGCGCTTGGCACCTAGAGTGCCGTCAAACGCTCACAGCCCTCCGCCAGGCGAGCAATGCAGTCGGTAGTAATTTCACTTTAGCGTTCTATAGAGGGCTAGTGGAGGGAAAGTGCGACGACGTTCTTGGGGAAACTCTGGGCGTCGAGGAAGATAAACACGCCGGTCTCTTTCGGAGAACTTTCGGGCCTGGGCCTATGAACAATTTCCAGAAATCCATTGTCTGGCAGTGCTACCGAGGGACGTTGTCCGTTTCGGATAAGCTTTACAGGCACGGAAGTGCCATCAGCCGGGCCTGCTCAAGGTGTGCGCAAAGCGACGAAACCGTTCTGCACGCACTCGTCCAGTGCCCGAGCATTGCTGACCTGTGAGTTTATGTCGAACACCTGCTGTCGCGTGTGGGACGGATCCGGCAATCAGCTGAATCCCCAGTGAAGATTGCCCCGCTGCCCTCCTTTGGCCAGGAGGGGCAGGCAATTTTTATTTGTCTGGTGGCTGTAGCGAAAGAGGTAGTATGGTGGACTCGTTTGAAAGGGCTAAAGTCAGACACTTTCCTCTTTGGCCAAGCCCTCATCGACTTTTTCAAGTTACACTTACAAAGGAAGTTGAGGGTGGAGAAGGAAGTGTTGTCTTGTAGCAAGTTTATTAAAAGGTGGGTGAATGTTTGAAGAATTATCAGTGTGAAAGGATCGATTCTGAGCGTACACTCGTGAAGAAATGAAGGAAGGGCTCTTTCCCTGTTGATCAGGCACCCGTGGATTTTGTGGGTTTTTCTACGAGGACCTTAAAGCGCCTCCCCCTATTGGGATATTGTTTTTGTTTAATTTTCATGTTATTTACTGTACATGATTTGAAAATCCATTGTATCGTCTTGTGTTGTCGTTTATGTTTGTTTCATGTCCTTTAATATATCTTTATATTAGCCCTTGTGGACAATAAAAGAATGAATTATTATTATTATTACTATTATTATTGAGTGAGAGAGCAGTGCATGCCATCAAAGTGACACTGGGGTACAAATATAGCCGAATATACCCATGATGACTACCCGTCTGATAAGGGTACACCAGGCACGTGTATCACAACCATATGTGTACGACATAGTGATCTTATATCAACATAAACAGCGCATGACCTTGCGGGTGGGATCCAGTAAGAATTTTCTTCAGGTTGAGTAGCCCATCCCGCTCAAAAGGTCCCTGAATAAGGCTTGTTTAAAGATGTGGAATGAAACACGTGTTCACAGAGGTGAATTATTCAAACTCCAAATAATTCCTATCAACACATGGCTATGTTGCTCCCCCACCCCCACTATTTCTGCTCGTGATTAGTGATGCACATTATGCCAGCCACCAAGGGACATGCTCAACTGGTTATAGTCAAATAACTGACAAGCGAATCTGTGGTACTGACCAGAATATTTGCTGTAGTCGACATTTTACACCAAGGCGAAACATGTACATGATGACACTTCAAATCAGTGATGATCAGAAGCCATGAGAACTACTGCCAGATACTGCATCAGGGCATTTATTATCATCATCATCGTCGTCATCATCATCATCATTTTTATTATTATTATTATTATTATCCAGGTTTGGTGACATGAACAGACTTTAATAAGACTCTGCTAAACTGTTAATTCGAAATCTCCGTATACGAAACTCAAACATTTAATCACTTTAAATCTTATGGAGATAGAGAACCTGCGATAAACAAACACATTGATATATTTTAAAATATGCAATCTAAAGACAAGTGGCCAACATTGCCATTGCAATTCAGACTAAACGAAATGTCTGTAGGTCTGAGTGATATATTATACCTATTACCAGAACAGATCGATACATCCTAGCCAATTAGCAGAACAGATCGATACATCTTAACCGATTACTATAAGTGAACGATACAATACAACTTATTACCAGAACTAATCGATACACACACCCCTGTCCATAACTACAACTGATCGATTCAGTCCAACCTGTTACCAGAACTTATCGATACATAACAGTCTATAATGAGAACTGATTGATAAACCCCCGTCTACTTCCACAAGTGATCGATACCTTCTTTTCTCTTACCAGAACTAATCGATATGTAACAGCATATTTCCAGAACTAATCGATATATCATACCTTATCTAAGAACACAGTTTTACAAAAGAGTTTATATATATATATATACATATATATATATATATATATATATATATTCTAGCAAAAACTGTCCGACGAACGGGAACGTGAAACTCAGAGTAACAGGTTTTGTTGAATTATATATATATATATATATATATATATATATATATATATATAATGGTTTACTCGGTATCCATTGTATTTTTTCGGAGCTTCTGAAATTCTTTGAAGAAAATGCGGAAGTTATCTTCAGACCGGAAGCTTATTCAGAATGCTTACAAGAATGAGAACTCTGTTAAAGTCGCCCAAGGGCCAGATGCTAATGTGAAACCAGGAGATGAATTAAGTTTGCCACCTGAGAACATGTACAATTCAACGAACGAGTTTCCACGCAGTTCCCATGAACCCAACTTCACCGATAAGACTTGAGTTAATTCAAGATTATGAGAGATGACGTGCTTACAAGGATGTCGCATCCAGAATAAAGTATGATTTTTTTTCTGTACTCGAAATCGTCTTACCAAGACTTGTATGTTAGTTCTAGGCAAAGGGTTAGGAGAAAGAAGGAACGGTATGAATGTCACAAAGCAATCTCTCTTACTTTCTCCTTTCTCTCTCCCTCTCCTCTCTCTCTCTCTCTCTCTCTCTCTTTATATTTAAGAGAGCAAATAAAAGATGGCAATGAAATTATTGATAAAAGATTTAAATGAAATGCAGTGATATAGCAACAAAATAACTTATAAAAGAAGTGACAGCAATAAAATTCGATAAACGAGATGACGATAAGAACCGAAATAGAATAACATAGTTAAAAAAAAAGAATATTAAAACAAAGGAAAACGCAAACATTAAGCAAGGAACTTGTTAACCCTGAATCTAAAAGATCAAAGACATGTTCTGGAGGAAAAACAAGGAACACTTTATCCTATAATTCTATTATTCTAGTGGGGGGAAAACAACTTTGAGCATGAAACTTGCACGTCCTTGAAGACAACAAAGAAGCACGTATACAAAATAGTTAAATTTGGCAAATGAATGCTGATGAGGATTTCTTGAAAAAGCAGAACAAGGAAATGAAACTTGTTTGAAGACCTTCCATAGAATTAACAGTAGGAGAAGGACCGGACGTGCATCACATCGATGATAGAGCAGTTGAAGAAATAAAAGGATCTGATCACCAACAGAGTACACAATCAGTTCTGTATCTGTCAAGAGTAGTCAGTGCATGTTTGAAGGAACTAGCCAAGATGTGGGAGCAGTTTTCACACACACCCCAAACACACCTTCACCCACTTTCTTTTGGTGATTTATACAGATACACTACAGCTTCGCATGCCAGGACCTTTTTTTGTTGTTGTTGTTGTTTTGGCAACGGTAGATCGCTCCCATTATTTTAGACGCTGTCAGTCTAGCAACAGTCTTAATGTAGGAGTCTTATCTAAAGTGAGGCGTGAATTTAAGCCCTAGGAGTTATTCTAAGAAGGAGACAACTTCAAAATAATCCTTGGTCAAGATTTACCACTCAATTGCACATGCATCTTTTATCTTTTATCTTTTATCTTTTACTTGTTTCAATAATTGAATTTGCGGCCCTGCTGGAGCACCGCCTTGAAGTGCTTTCGGTTCAACAAATCGACTCCAGTACATAATTTTTGTTCTTTTTTTAAGTCTGGTACTTATTCTACCGGACTCTTTTGCCGAAGCGCCAGGTTACGGGGACGAAAATCAATCATCAACGATTATTAAGTAATGTGATGCGCGGGACTGGGCAAGATTTTTTTTTTTTTTGTAAGAAGACTGACAGTCATCCATACACGAAAGTTTACCTTCTCCGCGATACCAATATTTATTCTCAGAAAAAGAAGACCACCGACTTGAACCAATACAGTTTGGCATCAGTTTTTATCACAAATGTTGCTTTCATCAGAACGCAAAGAATCGAAACAAATATCGCAAGGCATCTCGCCCAACCTTCTAGCAGTTCCACCAACCCACCGTCCTGGATTCATTACCAGTAGAAAATGTCAAACATTCCAGGAATTCCACAATGTGATGTGATTGCACAGCTAACTTCTTTATCATACCAGCCTGCCTGTGCCATTACTACTGTCCCAAGTGATGATAAAACAACATAAACTAAAGGCTAAAATCGAAACCTGCACAATTATATAACTATCATATCTTGCAACAACGCCATCTCCATCTTGATAGCAAATTGTGTAGTTTATTATTATTATTATTATTATTATTATTATTATTATTATTATTATTAGTAGTAGTAGTAGTAGTAGTAGTAGTAGTAGTAGTAGTAGTAGTAGTAGTAGTAGTAGTAGTAGTAGTAGTAGTATAGTAGTAGTCATATACACTTAACAGATGGAAAAGATGGTATTGATACATCGATTAGAAAGCTTATTTTTTCCTTGGTGATCCCTGACAGCTATATCCGGCCTATTGGCCTTAATTTCTCTACCTGTGTGCATTGACATATCCCTGGGAGTAGTTGCTTTCTCATTTACTGCAACATTTTCCGGCGTGTGCCTATACCATCATTTTTCTGTTGTTATTCCAAAGTGTTGGCATAGTTTCCAGTGTATGTAGATCCCAACTCTTTCGTGTCTGAATATATTCTTTCTTAGCCAGGGCTGGGCAACCAGAAACAATATGACTTATTGTTTCTTCTCCATATCCACATATCCTGCAGTTACTTGTATTTCTTTTCATTACATGTCTTTGGTAATTTCTGGTGAGAAGGCTTTGATTTCGTGCTGCAATTAAAAATCCTTTCAGTCTCTGCTTTGAGTCCTGAGCTTCTCAGCCATTTTGGGGATTTTGCTTTGCCTATTTCTTTTCTGTTTAGTTTAACCCAGTATTTGCCATGGAGTGGCTTTTCTTGCCATCGCTTTATCATGATAAGTTGCTGTTCCAGTTTCCGTCCGGATTTCAGTTGTTTTACATCTGTTTTTGTTTCTTCTTTTTCATCATAGTTGTTAGGTACTATGACTTCTTTTCTGTATTTGTCAGCTTCCTTAAAGAACTGTTCATTAAACAGTTTTTTTGTCGTATTTTGGGGCTATTTGTATTAGTTTTCCCTGCTTCTGAAATAGGTATTTCTGTAGTCCTATGGTGCTTATTCTGTAATAATTTTCTAGCTGTATAAGATCACTACAACCTTCGATACGTTGTATTTATAGCCTTCCTATGTAAGATTTTGAGTAGTACATTCTACATCCTGTCATTATTTTGCTTGTCTTCCTGTCTATTTTGATTAGTTCATTTAGAGTCTAGTTAAAAATATTGTAACTGTAACTTATAACTGGGACAGCTAGAGTGTTGACATTATCTTGCTTTTCGCATTGAGCTCTGTTTTCAGTAGCAATCTAACTCGTCTATAATATTCCTTTCTTATCATCTCTTTCGTTTGTGTGCATTGTATCATATCTAGTTCATTGATTCCTTAGTATTTGTATGTCTGGCTTTGGTCTAATTCTCTTATTTTATTTGCTTTATCTAATGTGGTGTTGTTACTCTTAACTAGTTTTCTTCTTTTCAAGGTTGCTTTGGCACATTTTTTCTAAGCCAAATTTCATGTTTATTTCTTTGGTAAATCCATGTAGAGTCTGCAGTAATGATTCCTGTTGTTTATCATTTGTAGCATACTGTATTAGATCACCCATATACAAGAGATGGTCAATTGTTTTGCCGTAACATTTTATATCCACATCCAGTTCCGTTTAGCATGTCAGATAAATGTGTCAGTGCCAAGCAGAAAAGGAGTGGAGAGAGTGTGTCTCTTCTAATGGGGATGGCTTTGGTTTTTATGAGTTCCTCGATTGTCTGGAACATTCATGGAATGTTTTATATATTTTATGATTATTGGCGCTACCTTGTTCATGGGTAGTGTTTCTAGGATCTATGTGTGGGGAATACTATCAAAAGCGTTTCGATAATCGATCCAAGCCATACTTAGACCCTTCTTCTTTCTGCGACTGTCTTCAGTTATGGCTTTATTGATCAGTAGCTGATCTTTACAGCCGTATGTGCTATTGCAGCATCCCTTCTGCTCTTCTAAAAACAGGTTGTTTTCTTCCAGATGTTTGCCCATTCATTACGATATTTTTGCATTAAAGGCTTTGTAAATTGTAGCGAGACAAGTTATCGGTCCGTAATTTTGTGGGTTTGCTATTTCAGTGGATTTGAGAATTAGGATAATTATCCCTTCCATAAGCCATTCAGGCATTGTCTCTGGCTCTGCTAATATTTCATTAAATTTCTCAGCCAGCATTCTATGCTTTTCTGTTGGATACCAGAAGTCGGGGGATCTTGTCGTGCCCGGATGCCTTCCAGTTGCTTAATTTTTACAGTGCCTGGGTAAACTCTTCAGTTATTATAGGAGTTTAGAGTTGTTCAGGTGCTGTGTTTATTTTGATAGATCTTTTCTGAGGTTCTTCCTTTGCCGACCATATTTCTTATCAATCATCATCATCATCATCATCATTATTATTATTATTATTATTATTATTATTATTATTATATTATTATTATTATTATTATAAAACATTGATTTCGCTATGATTTGCATTTTTAACAGGGCCTCCACACGCCAGGATGTCTGTAATAACAACGAGAATTGTACGTCTCAACTCTTCAAGCAACTACTCTAGTATATCTAGATATCGGATTGATGTACCATATGTATCCGTCGTTCTTCAAACTATACGACTATTATTATATATATTTTCTGTTTTGGATGAAAAATACCTTCGCGAATACTTACACAAACACACACACACACATACACACACACACACATATATACATGCACAGACACATACATACATACACACACACACACATATATATGTAAATATATATATATATATACGCATACATGTATATACACACACACAACATATATATATATATATATATATATATATAAAACATAGATATATACACACACACACATATATATATATATATATATATATATATATACATATATATATAT